>NC_088203.1:85718060-86021091 GCF_037126465.1 Ornithodoros turicata
TTTAAAACACTACAGATTAGAACAACACAGGAGATACTGACGAGGCAAACGGATTGTAAGAGCCAACTTGTCAGCGTCCTCTTCAAGGTGGAGCATAGCGCAGTGTAACTGGAATAGCTCGTTCACTTCTGCAGATAACAATGTCAGTTAGCAGTGGAGTGTAGCGAGTCTTACCAGAATAATGTAAATAGACAAGACACAAAAATGCCGTCAAGTCCACAAAGGATGCAGTCGGGATAAGATTCAAATCGTTGGGAGCATCTAGGCTTAAGTGCAGATTCTGATAAGTTAAGATATTATTCTGATCAATTAAATGCACATTCAACTGATGAAGTACAGATTCTGTATGAAGGTTCCTCGTTAAACCTAGAGGCTCCTAACAGAATAGTGTACTATAAACCATGTATTCACACGAGCGACGTCCCCACAGAATATTCCAGTGGAAGAAGGAAAAAGAAAAACATCCACAGGGCGGAAGTTCTGCTGCGCCGTTTGTTGAGCATTCGCACGGCACCGGATTATGGGGAGTGGCCCACTGTGCGCATAGCAGAAGGCACTACTTGCTCTGTCGACTGCTACGGAATATCTTGTGGATGAGCCGCAGGATGTTCCCCATGGTTAGAAGAGCATGAAAAGACATGGCGTTGAGTGCCCGTGCTCACAGGGCAGTAGAAATCTATGATGTTCTGTGCGTCTTCCACTGAAGTATTCTGGGGGAATGTAGCTCGTGCGAATATTTATTTATTTATTTATTTATTGTCAGTGCCCACCAACAGCTGAAGCCTACACGGAGGTGCACTCTAATTGACAAAACACCAATACAGTAAATAAAACAGATAAAACAGAAAAGCGCTAAGCAACATTAGACACACAAACAAGAATAGACAGCTGTTCTAAAAACCTTAAAATCAGAAAAAATATCAACATCATTATTTTGGAAGTGATTGTAAAAACACTGCATTCAAACAATCGGAGAGGATATATGAGGGAAACCAGGGTAAAATGTAGAAGGAAACCTAGTTAACCTCGGAGGGGCGTAAAAGCAAACCTCGGACAAAAGTGCGGGAGCATCCATTGTTCCATGAACAAGCTTGTGAAAAAATATCATATCACGCAGCTGTCATCTATTACTTAGAGGCATCATGCTCAGCTTAGATAGAATATTGTTATAGCTGAAGTACCACGTCCGACTCACAAATCTGTCGTAAACAATTCTGACAAGTCTCTTTTGTATAGTTTCCAAATGGTCCGACGATTTCAATAAGCTGTTCCAAACTACAGAAGAAAACTCCAGTTTGCTTCTCACAAGGCTATAATACAGACTAAGAAGTGAATGCATATTCTTGAATCCCTTAGAGATACGAGAAATAAACCCCAGAGATCTCATACTGGCAGAGTACACATACGAAACATGGTGATTGAACTTCAATGCACTGTCGAAAAAGACACCAAGGTCACGGATAACCTCAACCCTCTCTATAGACAAGTTATCAAGAACATAATTAAATTGTGCTATTCGGGTCTTCTTCCGTGTGAACGATACAATTTTAGACTTGGACACGTTCAGACACAATGCGTTAACTTTACACCAGTTCTTAATCTCTACTGCATCCTCTTGCAGCAATAAACTACCCTCCATAGTTGAGACGGAACAAAATATTTTTAGATCGTCCAAAAAATAAGAGTATACGAGACCGCTTAACAACATTTACAAGGTCATTAATAAACACTAAAAACAGGAGTGGTCCTAAGTTACTACCCTGAGGTACGCCAGAGACAGAAATGAATGGATCAGATGACACAGTGCCAACTCGTACAATGTTACCTCGGTCCGAAACATAGCTCTTCAATAACGTGCAGTACTCTTCACACAAACCATACAGTTGTAATTTCGAAAGAAGTAACTCATGATTAACTTTGTCAAACACCTTAGTAAGGTTGAAATAAATTGTGTCCACTTGCTCACGGTTACAAATGGACGGGACCGTATAGCTCATAAATGTACACAGATTCGATTCCACAGATCGATTTCTCATAAATCCACATTGCTCAATGCAAATTTTTCTACAAAAGTAGTTATAGAAACGTTCATAGTAGGGGTGTGCGAATATTCGAGTTCTCGAATTCGAATATCCAATACTCGATTTTTCGAATATTCGACTATTCCACGAATATGAACGACACAACCCGAAAGTGGGCTTCACCTGATGCTTCCGTGCATGAGGTGAAGCCTGCTTTACGAAATTGCCCTTGCTGCAGGATCAACACAGGCCGGACGGTGTTTAGTTTAAGATAACGTTATCTAAACTTAGCTTTGTAGACATCGTCTGTAGAAGGGGTGGCGCCCCTCCCACATACAAGTTAGGGGTGCCGACGGGGGACTTTAATTTGATGTTTGTGAGGTTACTCCTGAGTAATGACTACAGCCTACAAACAAGAAGGGTGTTTTAAAGATGTCTTTTATGTCTAAAATTTCAGCAGTGCAACTTCCTCAGGTGAGAGCGAAGAAACTATAGGGCGTTCATGGCAAAGCTGAGGCAGGATGCCACTTCGTTTGTTTCACAAATGGTCTGTGGTTGTCTGAAACGATCACAGCCTCATCAGTATAACATGCCACTGCCGGACATAAAATTTTGAAATGAAGGTAACCACTCCAATACTCCAGTAGTAAGTGTACTGAAGTGTAGGCTCACCTGAAAAGCAGGAAGCACTCTGATGTAAAATTAAAGAGTAGGGGCTTTAAACAGAAGAATTGCATGCCTCTCTTGTGACAGCGGGCCACAAAATGGAAACTTTTAGTGCGAAAGTCACATATTGTAAATTTTGCACGAATATTCGATATTCGATTCGGTATTCGGAATTTTTTCTCCCATTCGATTCGACTTAAAATATTCGGATTCGCACACCCCTAGTTCATAGAGAATAATCTCAAATACTTTCAAGAACGCACAACGTAAAGACTGGACGATAATTGTTAACAATACAAGGATCGCCAGACTCGAAAACAGGTACAATTATTGCTGATTTCCAGGTGATAGGATAGTGACGAGAACACAATGAAATATTGAAAATATGTGTAAGACTCGGTAACAGTAAATCCGTGCAACCCTTGACAATGAAGCTGGGAATACTGTCAACTTCTGACGTAGTTTTCGGTTTAAGTTTCTTAATTGCCCGTCGAACCTCATCCTCATCAACTTTCTTCAAAGGAAGGCAATCATTACATTGTATAACTGAGGGCTGCACACATACAGCTGAAGAAGAAAAACAAGAGCTGAAATGGGCAGCAAATAGATTGCTCACTCTGCGGGCATCAGATACTAGACCACCTTGTTCTCTCAGTGTAATGTTATGCTGATGATTGTACTTCTTGTGCTGCTTAACACATTTCCAGAAGTCACGAGGACTTCGTCTAAGGTTCGATTGATTCCAAATACAAAGCCTAATCTCTGGCAAAGAGCCTCTTAGACAACGCCCTTGCCGCACTGAGCTTATCATATCAGTACTGTGTTAGGTTCTTTCTAAACATACGATGATAATGAAGCTTGCTTCGCAAGCATCGTTTCAGTTCCAAAGAAAACCAAGCAGGATATTTATGATGTTGTGATTGCCTTTTAGGAATAAGCTTCTCTATCGCCGAAAACACAACATCGGTCAACTTCAGAGCAGCCGAGTCGGCATTCTCGTCCTGTATAACACAATCAAATGGCTGCTCCGACAAATATTAGTATAAAGCAAAATAGTCGCCATGCTTGAAGGAATAATATTCCGCACTATTTTGAGATCTACCAACATCAGGAATTGTAAAGCAAACTACAAAAGGGATGTGATACACATCAACTCGCGAGAGCGGTACATCGGCTACCTCAAGAGAAGCAATTGTAAAGTTCGAAAAGGCGAAAACTAGGAGATTGCCTGCACAAGTATATCTTTGATTGTATTGCAATAGACCACAAAGGTTAACAAAATCAGAAAGATCAGCAGCTTTTCTTGCAATACCAGAGTCAGTACTCGTATGCGTCATACAGTCCCAGCTAACACCAGGTAAGTTAAAATCGCCGTATATCTGAACCCGGTATTTTGAGAAGTCAATCTTCTGCGACAAGGCATCAAAGTGAGCAACAAACCGGTTACAACAAAATCCGGGAGGGAAGTAATAGTTCCCTAACAAAATATTAAAACCATCAAAGACGAGAATTTCAATCCATACACATTCTAAACCATGTTCAAGGTCACTTCTTCTAAATGCACATATACCGAAAGGATAACATTATCTGCGAATGACTTTCAACAATATGTGATTAACTGTCTCAGTGTGCATGTGTACAATCAGTATCTGCCCCATGTCACTGATTATCAAGAGCTAAGCTGTCGCCATCTAACAGGGCAGACTGGCCTTACTGGGAAGGTCCCCAGCACAGGCTGCTACAGTGGCGGTGTCCCTAAACCCATAATCATATTTGCCGAAGCTCTGCTCGAGCTCACTGAAGGAACAGAGGAATTTCTTGGGCGCCTGAACATCAAAGACCTCGTGCACACTATGGTCAGCTAGGGTAATCTTCCTTTAAGCAAGAGCGCATGTTATGTGGTGCACAGTATGCCGCAGCCAAAAGTAAAAAATTTATGAAGGGAGTCTTTGCTGTTCTTTTAAGTATATTGTCATTCACATGTAGGATAATGAGTTAAGTTGAGAGTTAAAGTTGCAGGGGTTGTAATGTCATCCTCAGGTTGAACATGACTAGCGATGCCCTCATCAAATCAGAAAATGTTGTTTTTAGATTCATTTTCAATTGATCTGATTGTTGACGCAGACTGACCACCTCGGCATTGAATCTTTATTTTGACCAGCTAGCACAACAGCAACTATCTTTGATTTGAGTACTTGGTACTGCATTTTTTTCCCACCATCTGAACGCCATAATCGTGTGTCATCTGAATTCTCCACAGGCGCACTTTGGGAAGTCTCATCCGATGCAGGCTTCGCCGGGCGCTCTTCGAGCTTGCAGCGATTTTCGGAGGAGGGTGCGGTCATCGAAAAATTCAGCAGACGACAGCTTGCAGCTGCTGTCTTGTTTGAACAAATGGTGGCATACTGTTCGCATAGAGTGAGGGCGGAACAATTACACATGTAAGTTTAGCATCTCGCGTTAGATACGCATTAGCACTTTAAAAATATTTTAATTAAAACAATTAACGTTGATTAAACAATGAAATTAACAATAAAAAGGCCATCATTTCATCGATGTCCATGCTGAACTAAGAGAAATTCTTGTCGTCTGCTATTATGGCCAATTCCAGTCGTGCGCCTCTTGCTATGTGCCCTCTGGGGTCGCTTTATTAAATATACATTGCAGACAAACAGCAGTTTCACTGACCATATTCTGTATCTGCATGGGGTCGCTTGTGCAGGAGAGGATCAGCCGCTCGGATAAAGTGCTGGAACAGGTCTCCGTGACCCAGAAGGAAAGCGTTGCGCATCAGTTGTAGGTGAGAGACCAAGCTACCTTCCTCAACAAAGATACGCCAGAGGTACTGCACAAGAACAATGATTGAGCACCCAATATGTAATATCCACGAGCAAATTACCGTGGCTGCTTGGGAGCGAACCCCTTCCACAAAGTCTTCAAATTCCTGGAGGGTCAAGTCTCGCTTGGTTTCCATTTCTGAGCAACGACTGGAGAGTTCTTCCGCGTCCTCGTAAATCGTCTGCCCTGCAACACGAGGCACTGTTGCGACAAAAACGCTGCAGCACGGACTTAAAGACAAATGATCACAAACTCATTCATGACTACATATGACAGGCATATTGTCAGATAGAAACACATTTTAGCATTTCATCATTTGCAAGCGTCTAGACGGCAACAATTTCTGGTGTGGTCGTGCAGGGTTAGGAAGAAATTTGTGTTCATTTTCCTATGCACTGTTTGCAACGTGATTACAAAACATCACACTGCAGCGCGCAGAAGCATATCGTACCTGCTTTTGTTTTAGAAACGATAATAGAAGCTACTTCAAGGAAATAGCACTTGCGGATTTTTTCAACACTTTGTCCTCCCGATTGTATTCACAGCGCGTTCATCTCCCTCGTGCTCAGAATCAATTTAGCAACAAGGGTGCTCACAATGGCTGACGTTTCAAGGCAAGAGCTGCGATATTTGGGGAAGCAACAACAACTTTATTAGGAGATGAAGAATGGGGAGCTTCACAGCCTGGGGCGATACTCTATCCCATTGCTGGTGGTGATGCAGGGAATGAAATAATGAGCCCATTCACAATAAGGATCAGAGTCCTATTGTGTCCAGAAAGGTCAAAAGAGCTTTGAGCGCAGAGCATTGGTGAGCTGGATTCAGCAAGGGACCAAGCAATTTTGATTTGGGGAAGTAAATTTCCACTGAGAAGAGCTATTTCCAATTTTCTGATCGCCCCATACGTTTAGCTTGTGCATCAGTTTTATTCACAAACTCTAATTGCTAGGGCTGTGCAAATAGTGATTTTAAAACCAAGGTAAATACAACATAAATTCTTATGTACCTGAAGCAAACACAAGGCAAATGGTTGGGGTGGGAGAAGGCAATCAACCGTCGCTACAGATACCAGAGTTGTTTGTAGTCGTTACGTTGACTCCACAGTACCGAGGCACCATCTTCAGGACTTTTAAAAGTAACGCGTTACTTTCTATATACTTTGAAGTCACATTTCGGCGCCGGACTTCTATCCTGTCTGATAGGGTCTGGATAGTTTACCCGCATACCATTCAGGTCCTCACATTGCATCCTGCGTGCCCTCAAACCACCCAAGGCACCGTACGCTACCCCTTCCCAAGAGGGACGTGGATGTCCCGAATATCTCGGTTGCTGAAGCATTGTGTACATGACACATTGCGGCGACAATAGGGAGTCTTTCGCTTGACCTCCGGGTGACGCACAGAGTAGTATCTTCAAAGTAACTTGGAAAACACATAGAAGTACAGAAAAAGTATTCAACTTCGATTACTAAATTTGGCTTTTTTAAAAATATACTTAAATACACTACTCACGTTACTAACCACATTGGATACGTCCATAGGTTGACAGCGTAACCCTCACGCTCTATGAACGATCTATGAATGAAGCACGCGCATTCGAACTAATACAGATGCCCAGGAATTCAAACTTAAGCATGTTTCCTTCGTTCAACTTTTTTTTACGTTTGTTCAAACAGCCAAGATCATCACGAAAGAAAAACGACACTTCTGATGTCGATATTAGATCCGTATTCGCTGTTCTACCGCTCCGCTTCACCTGGACGCTGCTTTGTTTACCTTTTTGGAGCGAGCACATGTCTTCTCCAGCCAATCAAAGTCGTCCTTGAAACATCACTCTTGCGTCATCCGCGGTGACCCCGCACGCTTACAGGGCGTATATAGGCATACACTTCATATGAAGCAGCACCCAATTTGTCTTACACCTTCTCTCCTGGTATGTAAGGGCTTACAAATGCAGCTTCAGAAATATATGAATATTATTGGTCTTGAAGAGACCAAATAAAATTAAATTTGAATATTGAATTACACATTCAATTTGAAGTCAAATTTTGAATCCAGTATTCAATTATTTGCTCCATTATTCGGGAAATGCTGAATACTGGCACAGACCTACTATAACTGCAACTCAGAGACATTTATGGCAGAAACAAAATGGCTGACAAACTGCCTGTCTGTGAAAAGTAAAGTGCCACTGTATGAACATTTAGCTCTCCTCCAGTTTCAGATTCAATCCGTAAAAGTTTCTACGGCTTCTGTACATCTAGATTATTGTAGCCCACCAGAGCAGTCTCCACTAAAACTAGGCTCACTAAACCGATAGATTGCCTTGCATCAGGTTACACCGAACCATGGGAAGTCAGGATGCCACTAACCTGAAGGATTGTCTTGTGCAAAGACCCTGACAGCGGACCCGGTAAAAAGTATCTTCTTTGCCAGAGAAACCGGAACGCAACTTGGAAGTAGCTCCACCTTGAGGCTGTAACTGTCTATCGAATCACGAGCATCCTGCAAGTTTCCATATAGTCAGTGTTGCCAAACTGCCGCCGCCAATGCTTCATATAGCACTGCAGCACCCACAGACAAGAAATTAAAAAGAAACGTTTAAAGGAGCATGAAAGAGGCGCCTCGAACAAGAGCACGTGCAGCGGCAATCTCTCCCCGCTCCTTCTGGCGTGTTGTGATGTCAGATCACAAGAGCACTTTCATTGGCTGCCAGGAATTGGCTGCTACAGCGAGGGAGAATGGCGACCGCTCGACTGCTTTGTGTCATGCATGCGATAGGCGATGGCAACACAACCGCAAAAATAAAGAAAAGAATGCACATGCCTCACTATTGGCTGGATAACCAGAATGGCATCCATTATCAGAATGGCACACAACAGAAGCAGCCTTTTACAAAATGCAAGGTTTGCACGCGTGTATAGTAGTGCCGTTAACAGTGCTGACACCAATTACTTTGCAGTTTAACTGTAACTACTAACTACTCCTTCTGGAAATTGTAGTACATCCACAAGTTCAACTGTATTTTTGCAGCAATGCTTCTGTGACCACCGCGATGTAGAAACGAGGTTTCAAGTAAATTTTTAATTACCAGCTTTATTGCACTTTGTTTGTTTCTAAGCTTTCCATGTGCCCACAAGCAGCATGAAGGAGATTCAGCAGCAGCAAACAGGATAACACTTCAGATTATTAATTCTTATTCCGAGAATCATGTCTGAACCGTGGACTCCCCCGCGGCTCCTCCACCTTTGCGTAATTATGACGCACTATAATCCAACACCACCTAGATACAGAAAGCCTGCGCGCTTGTCGACGTGACGTAACAATTAAGAGTCAGCCAATCAGGATCGTGTTTTCGACGGCCGTAGCCAATCCCGAACGTGCTTCTAGCGGTCCTGGCCATGGAGAACAGCCACTGTCGTCTGCGAGTTGTGACTGAACATCCCCACGTACTAAATGGGAAATCTTGGAAATAAAGCGCAAAACGGTCTCAATCTTTCTCAAAACGTATTGCACTTGCAGTTTTTGCATAAATATTTAGGTCTGCAGGTTTGAGATAAGCTGCAATCATTTGCGGGTTCTTCAATTCACAGAACGGTGAATTGCAGTAGCAGACGAATTCTGACTATATATGTCCACGTAGCGAAGGAGGGAGAGGAAGCAATAAGCAGGCCTCCTGTATCTAGGTGGCGTTGCTATAAACACACAAATAAACATGTTTTTCTCTCTCTCCTAGCGCACATCATCCCAATTCCCAGGTCTACTGCCTGTGGTTGAACAAAGTTTAATTATCCTAAAGAAATACTCCATGGCTCACCTTCGAGTCTCCTTCCTTGTTGGGGGTTTCCCTCTGAATAAAGAACTCATCGAAAGGGTCAAATAGGTTGCCTCGCATCATCCAGCAGGTGGATTGGCGTACCAGAGCACGCTGAACGTAGAACAGTACCCTGAAAAGTAGGGGCTTCTGTTCACGAACACATGCAGTTTCATCAGACACACGTGAACACAGACGCAGTACCATATTACCCTAATGCTGCGTTCACATGTACCAGCTTTCTCCACCAACTATGACCAACTCCAGGTGCTCGGAGCCAGTGGCCGACCGAAAACTTTGGAGAATTTGTGACGTTCTTGCCGATCAACGTCAGGAGCGAGGGCGCTAAGTGATTTCGTTTGTGCCATATTACCTGGCATGGGTTCAAATCCTATAGGAGCACCTGAGAAATCTTTCTTTTTCTTTTACTAACGCCACATAAACTTATCATTTTTTCTGAGATACTGGCGATCTTCGGGCGGAGAAAACTTACTTGGTTTGAATAACAGCTGTTGAAAATAAAAAAAAGGTACCAGCAGTTGGATTTGAACCCGTACACTCAGATTGTCGTAAGGTTGTTTGTGGGCGGAGCTACCAAGTTGGTACGTGTAAATGTGGCGACGTCACCGCCTGGAAGTTGGTCATAAGACGTCAGTTTGAGTTGGTGCAGAAAGTTGGCCCGTGTGAATGCAGCCTTAAGGTACACTTAACACCCGTTTTTATTCTGAGATAACCTCAGCGATCTCCCTGGAATCGAACGTAGCGATTCTGCCTCATCTTCTGGCCATGCTACTAAAGTCAGGGTACGTTTAATGTGCGGGGAATAAAAAAGTATGTACCAGCATTTCGGCACTCAAGTTTGGGTCCGTTCAATATGCGAGTTCGTCCAATATGCGATTTTGAAAATCTGAGTTACATTGCAAAATCTGGCATACCTAGTGATGCATGGTAATATGGTGGGCACAAAAGGTCACACAAAC
This sequence comes from Ornithodoros turicata, assembly GCF_037126465.1. Taxonomy (NCBI): domain Eukaryota; kingdom Metazoa; phylum Arthropoda; class Arachnida; order Ixodida; family Argasidae; genus Ornithodoros; species Ornithodoros turicata. The sequence continues at coordinate 85,728,379 of NC_088203.1, forward strand.
AGTACAGTCACGGATATCTACAAATGTAAATTATACAAAAAGTACAGCACTGCACACGTGTGGTCAGGTGGCACCGCATCAGAGCATATTCATATCGATGTCAAACGGAAGTTTTTAGGACCTGACAGAAAGTAAAATATTGTAGCAAAAGGTAATAAATGGTAGTAGCTGCTGGGAGAATTCTGATCGCCATACATAAGGATGTGCTTTTATGATGATCGCTGAATCAGACTTTTTGCACACACTTTAAAGGGTGAGCTGGTGGGAACCCACAATTTGGTCATAATATTTCAGTTATCGCAACGTCGAAGATCATAATAGGCAGGCTTGACTGTATATTGCTTAATGTGAATGACAACACCTGTATTCAAGTAAAAAGTTGCATGCATCTTTGGGGATTGGATGACAAAAGATCCATTGAATGGTGATATGCTATGATAAACTATGAGTCGTACAAATGTTAGAAAAAAGGAAAAAAGAAAAGAAAGTATGTAAGCTGCATGGCATAGACTTAACTAATACTGTATTTCCAGTCGCACACACCTGGAAATTAGCAGAATTTGGAAAATTATCCAATGTACAGCGTACATTGATGCATAATGTACACCACAACGTGGAAATACCAGCGCTACTAGTGCACGGATACTGTAGATCACCGTTAGTATACAGGGTGTCCCAGCTAAGTGTATACAGATTTTTTTAAATGTATATAACACTTTTTCCAAGATGACATCAATTGCAATATAGCATATGCTGAAGGGCACTCCCTAGGAGGGCATTAGCAAAGTCCAAAGGCAATGTCTTAACTAACTTTCAGCAATTAACTTGTTAATTATAAAAGGTACAAAGTTGTCCTAATGAGAACACCTGTTCCTTTCGGTCACCTGATATCGTAGCCATTTTCAGAACAAAAATCCGTTCTATAGATTGCGCGCAAAAAATTAGTGAAGGAACACAATTTTTTTCTTTATTTTGTTCATTGCGCTTCTTAGAAGATGCGTCTTTCCTTCATCCCCAATGTGAGAGGGTAACAAGGGGGTTTTAAAAACACATTTGGCATTCACAATTTGGCTGAGTTGATCTATAGAGTTTCTGAACACCAGAGCTCTAGCCACAATTTTGCGTTAGGTACGGCATGCAGCGATATAGCTGCCTTGTTGCCGATAATGTTGTGGAGCCTACTTTATGGAGCTTGGAAAGTAAGCAGGTAACAGTTTTCTAAATAACTTATCAAGGAATATAATTCTACCACTGTCCAGAATGCTATTTCCCTAGTCTTCTGCAGCAACAACCATGACTGGATTCCTACCTGTCAAGGGCTTCTTTCAGAATGGGTGTCCCAGTGACAGCATACTTGCTCACCAGACCAAATATATTGCAGCCATGCACCTGTCAAAGTGTGGTAATTGAGTGGACGCTTTCAGTTTCATATGCATGCACCCAATACATTCAAAATGATTGGCACAGAATGCATTTGTCATCTATCTGTACACATGATTGGCTGATGCAGCATTGCTTGTTCAAAAATGAAGAGGGCTATAAACAAAGTACAGTTGAACTTTGATATAACCAAATTCACAGGTATCGCAATTTTTTTCGTGGTGTCGGATATTTCGTTGTACCGAAACTGATGGTATTTGGAAAGGTTTGTACTGCAAATTGTGAAGAGGCAAGCAGCATAAACATGTAAATGCAGCAGAACCGCCATTATACGATCACAGAATTTTTGTAAACCCCACAGCAGAGCGCCATGTACATAACATGTTACATTTCGGGACATAGTACGAACACTTCTCCAGGTCGCTACCAATGCTACGAACTGGCAAGCTAGCGCGCGGGTCATGGGCATCACTCATACACGCTCCAGAAACTGCACTCCACAAGTCGGCTGCACTGCATTGGTCGCCTTATTAACGCTGTCTGGAATGAGATTACCAGCAGTTCTTTTCAAGATCAGACGCTTCTATGTGAAATGTTTAAACGTGTCGTTAATGTGAAACGTTTAAACGTGTCATTAATGTGAAACGTTTAAGCATTTTGTTAAAATGAAGCTGTTGAATGTTATGTCAAGGTCGTTTAAACGTCTTGTTAATACCAAACGCAACGCCTTTCGAAACGGATAGCTATTTAAGCAACTTCTTATCTTTATTAATGGGAAACATGGAAGCGCCAGGCATTGCGGGGACAGAGACAGAAGTTGTCCCCGTTATGCCTGGCGCGTCCATGGTTCCCATCAGTTACGCCAGTTTCTCGCTGTCCTATAAGTAGCTTATTACTTCAGTTCATATTTGGCTTTTAAGCAACCCTATTTGTGTTCACTTTCGTCGTACATTTCATTATGAACCGACGTGTTTCACTGTAGTTTTAAACATGTCGAGCTCGTAATGGCAGTGATGACGTTTGAATCTTTTGGGTAGTTTATACTAAAAATTCTGTATTTATCTTCTTTATGCGAGTAGTATTTTGGTGAAAAGACCAACGCGGAAGATTGTCACCTTGAGCGACTACTTTAGCCCGAAGCATGGAACCTGCTCTTTCCTACTGGTTCCCACTATTGGACTCTAAAACCAGAACATTTGCCAATTACACGTTAACATGAACCAAGTAGAAAAAGAACCAATCACTGTCCCGTATGATATCATTCTTGCACCACAGTGGGAAAAAAGGGATGAGCACGAGTTTTGTGGCATGATGCGCCGACGCAAATTCCCACAAAGAGCCATACACCTCTCGTTATGAACAAATTGGGATGGAGAAAAGGATAACACCCACCAAGGAACGGAATAAAATGCGCCCTGCACTGTGACTGTTCTTTATTAAACATAAGACGGTCACAAATGAGCGGGACAAAGTAACATGCCACTTTAACGATACCCTGCGCTGCCTTTCAAGGAAAGTAAGCTGAAGTGTTTAGAGGAGGAAAGAAAACGATTAAAAACGATTATGTAAAAGAAAACGATTCAACGTCTCCTAGGAAAATGTTATATACGTATACGTGCCGCTGTACGTTAACGAAAACGTTTAAACGTATCTTGGGAAAACGTTTAAATACGTATACGTGCTGTTGAACGTATATCTAACAGAACACGTTTAAGTGTGTAACATACAGCTCTAGAAATTATGCATCTGTGCATTCCCAAACTAAACCTGGTTTCACTGATTTTTTGGTGGGTTACACACTGAAAGACTGTCTATCACAACTTTCTCTTGGATGGCGAAAACTTAAAGGAGCATGGAAGGCATCTCGAAGATATATTTTTTAACACGTGAAAATAACATAATGCCCTCAGGAACTGGTACGCAAAATATTTTCCCTGGGAAGCGTACATTTCGTGAGAAAATTAGTTTACAAGAACGTGTACAGCGGTGCCGAACTCTCCTTCTGCTCTAGGAGCTCCTTCTGGCATGTTGTGATGGCAGACCAACCGAGAACTTTTATTGGATGCCGTAATTCGTCTGTTACAGCAACGCGACCAGTCGACTGCTCTGCGTCAGACACGCGGCGGGTGGCGCCAAATATAATCACAAACAGAAAGAAAGGGAAAAGGTGTGCACCACACTATTTTGCGCATGACGTGATGCTGCTGACTGGCAGCCAATGAAAGGAGCTTCTCTGACCTGCAAGTTTGGAAGCTATTTTGCACACAAGGACTGCGGGCTGCACCCTCACTCTTCCTGCGAATGTGTGCACTAGGGCTTGTAATCCTAATTTCTAAACTCCCTGACATTTTTTTTAACTCCATTCCATGCTCCTTTAAAGTGAGTCTACTTTCAAAAACACTAAAGAGAATAATAACGTGCAAGCCACCTTGTTTTCCGTGACGTCGTCCACTAGCGTCTTGAGAGGCAGGAACAGGGTGTGGTACTGTTGGAAGATGGTGGAAGAAGTGGTCAAAGAAACAAGAGCTCACATGGAGAGCGCCTGACCTTTTCTAGCCTATGCTGCACGTATAGCAAGGACACCTGCTCGTCAAATTCTTGTTCTAATGTTGCCACTGTATTTAAGTATTCTCCAAGGACTTCCTTAAGACCGGTACACAGGGAATCCAAATAGAAACCTCGTTTGTCCTGGGCTGCACGTAAGACAAGATTAATTGTGTAACGGCGACACTTCTCGTTCCCACCTTGCCGAATGAAGTTCTTTAAATATTTGCAGTAGTACCCAAGCATGCACAACTTGTTGAGTACGGCTTCCTCGAAAGGGTGGTTCAGTGCGGTTCCCTTTGCAATCTGGAAGGTAGGGTGAGAACAGAAGGTAAATTTGGAGAACACCTTGCAGCTCGACATGTCACTGTATCTCTGCTTGCATATGCATTACTTACTGTAAAGGTCCCCTTGTCTTCAACAAATATATCGCCAGGAAAACCGCTCAGCGCGAACAAGAGTTCCTGAAGCATCGTTTCTATTTAAATCCGATTCCCGCGACTTTCAACACTTTTAAAATGAGTTCATTTGATCCCACCTTTGAGGAGCAAGAGGAGTAAGCCTCTGACAACCAGCCGTAATACCGTTGCTCATGCAAGCAACATCGACCCTGTAAGCCTGTCAGACACGTAAGATATAAAGAGACAATATATGTATATTCATATATATTCTATATTCTGTCGATAAGCAGAGGAAATTTCTCGCGTGACTGAAACCGTGTGGCCCGTTTGGCCGAATGCCTTTGGCAGTTGGTTTCGTTTTTGGAACGCATGTCATGGCGCCAGTTTGTATGCTTGGTTACAGTTGCGTTCAGAATCCACGTACCGTTTTCTGAGCACAAAGAGCACGAACTGCCTAGGGATGGAGAAAATCCATGAAGCAGACATGCGTCCTTGGATCACAGAGAAGATAAATATTCGTGACTTTAAGCAAAACTGGATAGAGGTGACAAAACAAGACGACGAACAGGATGAGGGGCCTCTGCAAGAAGCTATCACACGTTTGATGAATATTCCGGAGTCGGTAGTCCAGAGTCTCGAGGAGGACTGCGGGTAATTAGGTTCACGTGCTTCAACGGGAGAGGATTATTTAGCTAATTAGTTGTTCATTCCATGTAGACCGCGAACTTTATGCTGCGGGGAAGAAATCGTGGACATGACAGACATACCCGATAATGTTGACTTAATGACGCTCAGGTAACTATACGTAGTTTACACATATATCTGCAAGGGTGTTGAAACGTGTTTCGTTCTGTAGGCTGCAGAAACAAGACCTGGGAAAGCGAGCCGAAAACGAGATGTATCGAACAAAAATTTCCAGGGGGTTCAGAAGAAATAACTGCTCCACCAAAGTGGTTCGTTAAAAATCCATTCAAACACTAGGTAATCTGGATTTGTTGTTACCGTTTCCCACATTCTTTCAGAACTTCGTGACCCCAAATGGTAAGGAAACCTTCCCAGATGACGAGAGGATTGAGCTGCCCGAGTTGGCTGTAGTGGTTCAAGTGTTCAAGCCTCTCAATATGCAAACCGGAGTCAGGAAAATCAGGATGGGAAACTGTTTGGCATACAAGGTGATAGTCTTGCAAACTTGTTGCAATTCAAATACGTGTGACAGGATTTCTTAGCACTTGGCGTTCATGCTCAAGTTTTCCAAGCCTTTGTGCACTACTTGTGGCAGTGCGCAGCGCAGATGGTAAAGGCACCAATAATAGCGCAGATGCTGGTGCTGTCAAATTCTGACAAACTTCACAAAGGGGGTTGTTCTTTATGGAATGTTGTCCAACTTGGGAGGTGTTTTTGCGTTCATGTTGTACTTTACTATTAGAAACTTGAAGCATGTCTTCACATGGTGCCTTCACATCTACCGCAGAGGGGAGAAGAGTACCGCTGGAAAAGAGTAAACCACACGTTCACATATTTGGTTTTACGGTGACATAAGCATGGTCTGCTGCTGAGATAACTATGATCGAGGATTGTTCCAAGATATGATGAAATGCCGGTCTTGTCTAGGTCTTGTCTGCTTTGCGGAACAAAAACACCGTAACATGCTGACAGTGAAAGTACTGCCTATAAAATTTGGTTGCAAGTAACAGTGCAAGTTGAATTGAAATATTTTGCATCATAAAGCATTTCCTTGGCTTTGATCTGGAACTGGACTGCTCCACCAGAAATTAACAAACCTACGAAGCTTGAAGTAGTCCAGCCCAGGGAATTCCACTTCCAGATTGAATCTGAAATTGCCATCCTGGGATGCCAGACCTTGACGAGGTTACGCGAAAAAATCACCTGCGTGTCAGATGTCGCAGTGCCTGGGGACTTCAGTGAGGATCCTGACATGGCACAAGTCCCAAAAGCAACGGTGAGAACTCATCACTAAAACAACTATTGCAGGTTGCACAAAAATGTGTTTCACAACAGGAACGCAGCAAGGGTGGAAGAAACTTCGACAAGTGACACATTTGAGGCATTTCTGCATGTGTGTGTGTGGCAGCATGATCGCACGTTTTGAGCTACATTAGCGAGCCAGATGGTGTTCGATGATTAATTAAATAATTGATCGATTAATTAAACATGTGCAGTGATTAAAAATAAGGGTGTAGAAGTATTCGGCTGAATGATGGAACAGTGGGGTGCAGTGAGGTTTTGATTATGTTTCTGATCACGTCACCTCTCGCAGTACACCCTCATTTCTCCTTTAGGACCTCTACAAGTCCGGCTTCTTTTTCATTGGAGATACGTTCTACAACGACATGTCTGACCCGTTGTGTCGAGACTATAGCCAGTAAGGGTTTGGTGAATGTCCGGCGTGATGGTCCACCGCCTTTGATTGTTACAGGGTGATTTGCGAATGGGCACAGAACCCAAAGAGAGGGGTGGGACCATTCAAAACAGCGCGCATGGAGGAAACCACAATCTTGGATCTCGAACTCAGACTTGGCTACCCCTACCTCTACGTGCACCAGGGATACTGCGAACACCTCATTGTGTTCATGGATGTGAGGTACGCTTTCACCTGTAGATAGCTTTTAACTACCACACACTCTCACATCCCACTCTCATCTCTCCCATAAACATCTCTCACACACTCACCGTAGTTCTGGCGCTCTATGGCCTTTGTGCCATTAAAACCATAATCTCTCTCGCTTTCACCTTTACTCACTGTAAGGTAAGGTAAGGTAAGGTTTCAATACAATGAGGGAGGTTTTTTTATTGTGTTACAAAGGATACACCCTTGTGTTGTCAGGTTTTGTGCATTTTCCACCATAAAACGCAGCGTTTTAAAGATAGTGTGGGCAGGGTGTCGAACCGAAATGTTTTTTATACCAGGGGGTGGGGGGTCATGAAAAAAATTAAGGTTATTCAATTCCAGTTTGCCTAGAATAGTCAGCCTCTGCTACCTGAAAATCGTTGCTTTTTCAGCCCTCTGATCAAAACTGTCTAAATGATACCTCAAACTAGACACTGCAGAGAGGTACAAATCATACTGGGAAAATTTCCTGGAAATAAAACGAGACCTGGCGAGATTGTGTAGGAAGCTATCTGTAAACGTTGAACGTACATTCAAGGGGTTGACACACTTAGTCTCAAGTTATTTCAAATAAATGCAAAATGCAATTATTTGCATCAATGTGAAACTGCATTCCAAGTTTCATAGCAAAGGGGGTAATAGACGTGAAGGAACCCAGCACTGTGAATACAGGAACTAATGTGGCACTGACATCATGAGAAGCGTCCCCACCAGGGAGGAAGCATGAAAGAGGTCACATTCTTAGTACAACCAATGGGAATGGCCAGAGCTATGGGAAGAGTACAGGTGTTTGAAGGTTTTTACCTTGTCAAGACAGACAGGTAGACAAAAAAATTTATGATGTTATGAACCACACCTAGCAATATGCTTCTTTTTTAAATTCTGTGTTAGCGCCGCGAAGGAAGTTTGGCTGAGTGGCATACAGATGTGGACAGATGGAGAGAGGACAGCAGGGTGCGCGTGATCAAGAAGGGTTCATATGTACTGTTGGGGACACCGTTAGCTAAAATGGCCATTCAGTACTTTGCCGTCCCATATTACCTATGTTGCGCTCGAAAGTGTTGTGCGAATATTGTATTTGGAGGTAGACCATAAATGGTCTTGCAACACCTGGAGATTCGAGATGAGGTAGACCACGTAGTGATGATTTTAGACAGCGGTGCCCCCTAGTACATAGTTTGCCAAGTGAGAACAACTGTTCCATTTTAGGATGATGCATGCAGAAGACAGCAAACACATCCTAGACTACCCCATGATTCTCAAAAGCTTTCCCTTTGGGAAGAGAGTACTCTGCATGATGTGTAGACAGGCTACTGCAAAGTAAGTGTGTGTGACAATTTTGGGATAATTAGTCTCTATAAATTCCCTACTCATTAAGAACATTCTCTTCATGATACAGCGTAAGCATGTTCATTGCAAACTCTGCTCTTACCGCTGCGAGTTTCAACAGTTTCACACCATATTGCAGGTGGGTAACTTACGGAAACGAAAGAGTCACAGACAACCCCTTCTTTTTCTGCGAAGTCTGCTTCCGGTCCTACAACTACACTGCATCTGGCAAGAAAATTGGAGAGTTCAGAGCCCAGCCCTTCCTTGACTGGAATGCAGTGCTATGAAATCACATTCATCGTGCCCGATAGATCAAAGTTTATTTTTCCCAGGAATCAAGCACTATGTTTGTCTTCTTGTTAATAACAAAAAGTGATGATACTAAAAGATGAGGTCCTCTGAGCCAGCATGGGGGGGTTTATGTACAAGACAAAAATCTGCAGCTGCTGCAAGGCCATATTCTGCTTCCGTTCATCGGTCTGCGGCAGAGAGAAAAAAAAGAGTTCATTTCAGTCCTGCGTGCACGGTACATCATCACACGTGTTTGGAACATGTGGATGGAGGCGGTGCTCCATGTGCCATGCATTGTTATGATCACAGGTTGTAGCACAATGATTGAGAGAGTAATTCTGATGCTCGCTGGAGACCCAACTCTCTTCACTGGACAGTGAAATGTCATTAGATTAGCTCCCATTGACAGTTAACTGGCACTCTGTATCAAATCAAAGACTGCTAATTTTTGGGGCAGTTTGATGCTCATTGGTGGCACACAAAAGAAACAAAACTATTTTGGGTGCTTACGTTGCTACAATCACTTTTTTTTATGCTTGTGCTGAATGCATGCTTCCAAAGACCAGCTACCCTGGATCATTAGTCTCATCCTTAGCAATAAAGTCACATTATGGAGAAATCATTTTCCTAATCCTTTGTCTACCCAGTATGCTGAGCTCTGGATAATTCATCTTGTATCTGGGGGCAACAAATCTCGGTTCCAGAACAACAGGCCTCCACATTTACTCCTACATCACATATTTCTCAAGATCCTAGCACCTCTTCAAATGAAAAGCAGGCGTTCTCTGCAGCGATGGTAGTGGGCTGCTCCGCTGTCCGAAGATAGTGACTTTTTGTTTCCACTAGTACAAAACAACAAAATCACTAGTCTTCCAGACAGGGGGGCCCTCAGGTTTGAAGTCTCTCCGCCTGCAAGAGAAAGGAAATAACGAGGGAACCTCACCGCCATAGCCGTCGCCACCACGGCCTCCACCATATCCACCCCTGCCACCTCTGAAAGGACGCTGGAAAGTTCTGCAACAGAGTCATATGCCATGAGTTACCAGCGAAGATTGGCACTTTCGGAGAGTGTCTTATACTTCCGTCAGACGGGCACATATACGGCATTGAATTGGGCGCAAGTTAGATACGGCCTTAAGCTCTGGGAAGCTGCCAGACGGTATCTGCGAAGGCATTTTGCCGATCAAGTCTACGAACGTTGTGAAGTCGTTTTTTTTTCTCACTGAGAGTACACGAAAACATTTGGTTCGTATTTTGAAAATACAACAGCAAGCTACATTTGCTTTGAAGTGCCTTGCACTTTTTTTTTAGTGGCGTCAGACTTTTTGGATGCAGACGACACTATGCAATGCCGCATGCAGTGGTTCGAGGGTGAACTGAACGGACGAGATTAAAAAGTCAAGCAAAGTGCAAAAATGCACAAGAAAAATGAAAGAAAAATAAAGAGAAGAAAGGTGACAGAACAGTACGTCCTATTTCGAACGAACTAAACATGCGGAATCCTTATGGCGCTTGGTGACGAGGCTTAGGCAGTCTCGATGGAATGGTGTACAGTAAAACCCGTGGATAACGATATCGCGTATAACGATATCCCTCGTAAAACGATGGTTCATGATTTTACCGTCAAAATATACACTGTTTCTATGGGGAAACGACTCGCGTACAGCGATGGAGACCGTGGTTCCGAGTACTCGTATAACGATGTTGGACGCTGTCCCGTGCGGGTAACCTAGCGGCGTCGATGATACGAATCTCACGGGGTAGCGGAAAAAATTCGTAACATCCGAAATTCGTATTAAAAGAATTAAATCAAAATAAAAATTGCGGCAAGAAAATAGACAGCGAATTTTCCAATACTGTCAGTGAAAGAGGCCGATGGTAACGCGTTTGTGTCTCGGTATTTGGTCAATGCTGCTCAAATGCGCGCGATGACTCTAAAGGCCCAGCACGTGCTTTCCTCCCGCGCGTCGCGCGACAGTGTTCTAAAGCGAGCTTCTCCTAAAGCGCGCAGGCGTTAGGTGAAGCCGACTTGCGGAATGGTGACATGTAATCCTGATATGTTCCCTGGTTCCCTCCACGAGTTCTGATCACTGTTCTCACAAGCCAGTGCGATGTCACACAGCTTCGCGTTTTTTTAGCATCTGTTTTATTTTTCTGTTATTACACGCGGGGTGGCGCGCGACTTTTCGGGCGCTATTTAGGTCAACCCTTGTCTAACGATGTACCCCGTATAACGATGGAATTCGCGATTACCGTCAATATCGCTGTACGCGGGTTTCACTGTATACTGTCTTGCAGGAACGCCATCGCCTTTCTATCTCAGCTTTGTCGCAAAGGCCGTATTGCTCACCGTCTGGTAAGGAGTTAATGACAGTATGCACTTACGGCCGTAAGTGCGCCCGTCTGATGGTGTATTAGAGTCAGTGCAGTGTTCTCTTGTGTATCAAATAGCGTATTTCATTTTAAAAGAGACTAAGAAAAATGCCCACCTCTGTCCACCCCAGGATCCACCACCTGAGCCTCCAAATCCCCCTCTTCCTCCCCAGGAACGCTTGGCTCCTGCATCTGGGGGCCGGGGTGGCATACCGAACGCTCCTCCTTCCACTGGATCATCCCGCCAGAATGGCATTGCACTGTACGGAGAGTAACTTCCTATCAGTGCCTGCCAAGTTTCCTACCAATCTACAATTGTCCACATCCTTTCCACAAGAGAACATAGTCACGTAGTGGATAAGGCCATTAAACGTAGGAGGACACACACAAAATAGGCCCAGCACCACCATATGTTGCATACTTCAATTGAATGCCTTGTTGCTGACAATCTGTGCACTGCATTTCACATCTTCCAACACAGACGTTTTACCCAGAGTTTATGAACATCAAAACCTACCCAAATATAACATTTAGATGCACTCTATAACCAGAATACAGGTCAATAGGGGCACAGAGAAATTATGGGTAGGACTACTCTTGGACTATGGGACTGCTCTTGTTGCCGAAACAAACCTCACAGAACCCCAAAGCTAGACTGAGTCTAGTATCTGCCAGTTCCAGCCACTGGGGGTACACCATGGTTCAGATTACCAGAAGGAACTAGTGTGTGACCACCTCGGACAAGCAAGATTAATGATGGCAATTTTGGATTGTTCACCAAAGGCAATGATGCACTGTGAAAGTATGATGATGGACAGGCGCTTGGGGAACACGGAACGGTGTTGTTTGGAGTCCCCGGATTAACTCTCATCGCATGAAAAGAAGCACCAAGGTGACCCCCCCGATTTGTTTCCTTCTGTTTTTCAGTGCGTAGTGTTCTCAAATGAATAAAACGAGTTCCTGATAAAGAACAATGAGTGCAGGTGACCTACAAAGCAAGCGCAGGGGCTCTGTTTCGCACATCTAAAAAAAAATCAATTTGAAAAAAGCGCATTCCAGAAAGCACACACAGAAGCACAGGGGCCCGAAGTGATGCATTTAACGATTGTTATGGGATAACGAAAAGTTGAACATTGGGCCCTCGTGTGAGTTGCGAAGAAAAACAAAGAAACAAGGCACAGTGACGCCACGCCACGCAATAATCGTGTCTGCTGTCTGCGGCTGCTTTCTCAGTTTCTTTTTCTTCTTCTAAATTCGATTGCACAGCTGTAACACACTGCAGAGCAAAAATATTTTGCATGGTGGCTCCTGGTCATTAAATGTCACTTCATTGCTCCTTTAACATCATTCTTAAATCCTCCATGGGCATTTACTGGCCCATCCATCTGAAGTGTGTTCAGCACTGTGCACTTTTTAACAGCAAAGAGGGCGTTGAAAGAACGCTTTTGCTTTATGGGCCATATCTGACACCACTTACCCGCCGCCACCTCCTCCTCCTCCTCCGCCGCCGCGTCTCTCACTCGTACCTCCCTCCGCGTAACCTCCGTACTCTTGCGCAAACTCGGGATCGTAGTTGTGAGGGTCGTAGGGCTTGTTGAGACCCTTGATGGGAGCTTCGCTGACGATCTCGCAGACCTGTCTCACACAGTCCACCACGACCTGGGGTCCCCCGGATATCTTGACAACACGCTCAGTGGAGGCCGGGCAGCAGCTGCCGTGCACCTTGATATTGGCTCCGGTTTTCTCTCGGAGTTCCTTGATGCGGTAGCCGGCTCGACCAATGACACACCCCGCATGGCTCTGGTGCAGCAGCAGGCGCATCTCGCTTTCCGAAGCCTGCCCGCTAGCGCCACCAGAGTGCTGCGACGAAAACTAAACCAAACGTCACGACCGCACAAAGCAAACTGCATGCATTGAAACTGGGTCGACAGATATTTGTTTGGACACAATGGTGCAACTGTCCGTGGGCAGTCAGACAATCGGTATGTTTTACAGTGTTGCTTGCAGAGTGCAGTGTTTGCAAAACTGGCAAAAGTGTACTGTCTATAATGCAGGCCCTAATAGTGTGGAATTTTACGACATAGAATAGTTCAGCAGATTCCCTCACGATGGCCATCACGGACATCATTCACTGTCACGTCACATTGTGGAGAATGATGTGAATGGTGGTCTGTGACGTAATGCGATGCTGAAATCAAACGGTCATTCGACAAATGGATTACGATATTAAAAGCGGTAAAAACTTCCAGTGCAGGGGAAAACATAAAAGACAGGATGACACAAGACACTGGCCAGGTGCATCTAGTGCATTGTGTCGTCCTGTCTTTTATGTTTTCCCTGCACTGGGGTTTTTCTACCGCTCTTAATATTATATCCATTTGTAAAAATGACCATTTGACGTTAGCTTCAAGTGCCTTGCGTCGTCCTGTCTTTTATGTTTTTACAGCCAGCCTTTTTTAAATACCGTATTTGATTAGTGAGTAAGGTCCACCATGATGCGATGTTGGATGAATTCCTCAGAAAGTGTTGACCTACCTATGCCTCACGACTTCGCATATTTTATCATTCTAGTCCACTTGCAAGAAAACACATTTCGTGGTTTTGCTGCGCTGCTGAAAAGCAGTTCATAGCAGGCATTTTTTTTTCTGTTCTTTTTTTATGACATAACAGTAGTGGCAACTGTTTCCTACTTTTTGCTTTATTTCCTCCATGCGAGAGAAAGGGAACAAACAGTGCTGTAACATGACAGTCTACCTGTGCTGAAGCATCCTAATTTCTCACAGAATTATGACCATTACGTCCGCACCCGACGGAAGCAGTTGCCCAAGTTTTGCAAACAGTGCACTCTTTCAAGATGTGGCCGCGCCAACTCACCTCGTCTAGCTTGGGGATGATGCTGAGCAGAATTTCACCCAGGGTGTCCAAATCGGCAACGATTGACAGGATCCTGTGGCGCACGCAAAAGTAATGTCAGTGGGGGGGCACCACGCAGCTGGCTACGAGTTTGCGAGAGTGGGTGCTGCAAAGCCTTATTTAACTTCATATGATATTCATATTTATATATATATATATATATGCAAATATAGTGTTTAGAAAATAAGTGTGGGAGGATTCCTACCGTTCAGGGCCGGGACAGTCTGGCACAGAGATACTTGCTTTGAACTGGGGGACGGACGGGGGTTTCGGCCATTTGATTTTGCAAGGGGGTCGGAGGGGAAACCACCGATCAGGGCATGGAAGAGGGCGAAAGAGAAACGCTGTGGGGCTCACGCGCATTCCAAACATACCCCTTAGGGGGACTAAGGCATCTCCCGAGATACTAGGAAGGACTGTGGAAACAGACCAAAAACCTGGTTTCCACCATCCTTGCTTTAGAGGTCTCCTCGGTGCTTACACAACCCAAAGAGTCAACTAGCTCAGTCCGCAATGCGCCAGAACATGGATGCCGCTCACGGACACTCATGACACTACGGACACTGCTGTAAGGCACCGATCAAGCCGCTACACCACTGGAGCTGCGCGAATATTTGCATTTTTCCAACACCGAAGCAAATAATCGTGTATTAAATTCAAATTCCAAATTGAACGTGAAACTCTTCAGTCAAATTTGTCAAACTGAAGGCATGTATCTTCAAGTTCCATAGCTGCACGTGTAAGCCCGAAAACGCAAAGTGAATGCTGCTACATGCGAAGATCTGTTTGCCTTATGTCACATATGTATACAATTCGCTTATATAGCTATTCACTTCGTTTGCGGTCCAGTTATGTAACTATTTGATTCAGTCGTGTCCATTTGCTTCGATTTTAAAATGACTATTCGTGCAGCCCTGTGTTACACGCTTGTTGTGTGTGGGGTGCTTCATGCTTGCCATCAGATGTGCAACCAAAAGAAGGCAGGGAGGGACTTCAGATAATGTGCAAAGTAACAACATACTGCAGCAAGACTGCATCCAGCTTCAAATTTTTGCTGATGTTTGCATATCCAGCGCAATCATTTACGGGTCAGGAGAATGACTGCAGAGAGAAGGAAATAGGCCATGCAATTCTCTTTCGTCTCGTTTTAGTCAATCTCAACCTGTAGGTACGTCAAGCAAATTTTGTTTGCTGCACCACAACACAACTTTCGAGTGCAAATATGTTTTAATAATTCCACTTAAATTTTTGTTTCTTCTCGCTTTTGATTATGATCATTGTGATTATCCCTGGTCCTATGCAAACACACGGCATACGGCACGGACACTTGATCGGTAGCTTACAATGAGAACAGTGTGAGTGTGAGGTTTAAAAAGTCATGCTAGCAGATGCAAATGTGAGCCTCATATTATTACTTGCCAAACCACAGGCAATATAGGTAGACAAACAAAGCATCATGACAAAGAAAACATACCTCCTTGCGCAGGTTGTTGATATTGGCGCCGCCCTTGCCTATGATAGCCCCCGCATTCTGGAAAATTGCCCAAAAATCAGGCGCAGGGTACACATTCACGGCCACTAAGTTTCACAGATCCAGGATGCTAAAGCTTGCAGCTTTAATTTGCTTTCTTTGTGACCGGCCCAAGATTGCCCGGATCACATTTGATAAAAGCAATATTGCGCATGCTTGTGCTCTAAAGTAGTTCGAATGCTTTACAGTCACCGACTGTGAAGTCTGCAGTTCCAGCCAGGTGTTAAATCTCGTTAGAAACTTTCGCACGCCCCTTAAATTATTCGGTCCGCGAAAATTAGAGGCTCGCTAACACCAATGGCCTTATGGCTCGGACGCAAATTACATTTTCGCCAGCCATAAAACCAATGAACCTGCAGTTCTCCTTCTCTCTCTGTGTAAAGCTCAGGAGAAATAAAATTGTGCTACGATAAGAATTCGAAACAGAACGTTACTCTGCCCTTCAGTATCCATTAAACATGACGATTTAAACATTGCCATAAAACTGTTGCGAACGGAAGTGACAAAGCATAAAATTTACCCTGCTCTGCAGGAGAAATCTCAC
The DNA here is from genome assembly GCF_037126465.1 of Ornithodoros turicata. NCBI lineage: Eukaryota > Metazoa > Arthropoda > Arachnida > Ixodida > Argasidae > Ornithodoros > Ornithodoros turicata. The sequence continues at coordinate 85,744,314 of NC_088203.1, forward strand.
GTCCACCGCTCTTCCTCCACCACGGAACCGCTTGTTGGGTCCCTCATCGTCGACAGATTCTCTCTTCACTCCACCTAAACAACCAACATTCACAACACTTCCAACCAAAAGCTGCATCTTTCGCAGTGAGAAGCCGTAGATGAATACAAATGACCACCCTAATCAACAAGTCTCGCAGCCGAATCCATCCCAACGCCTTGCGAAAGCGGCTGACGGACGGACGGAACGGAAGGGTGACGCTGTGCACCACCCGGCCGTCCGCCCGTTCATTCGTTACGGGGACCGCGAATGAAAACGGCCACCGCCCATTTTCCTTTCCTTTTGTGCTTCCATTAAAATTTCATCATGCCTGGCACTGACATCTCATCTGGCAAGCAATCAATGCGGCTAGCGTCGTCACCACGGCAACGCAACCGTAAACAAACAGGTGGCCCTTGCCGCACGTGCGACGGGAAATCGTTGATCACGAAAGCTTACCTTCTCCGTTGTTTTCCATCATGCAAGACGTCTGGAAAAGACAAAGAGAAACGGATCCCTCAGATCACCCGAAAAAGATGTCTCCTTCCGACGCGCGAAAAGAACGGAGGCGGCGAGAGTACGGAAGGGATAGTACGAGCACTACATGGTGAGGTTGAACAATCACACGAGAAACGATATGATGCAGGCAGCCGAGCAACCCCTCCTCCTCCACCTGTTGTGCGGCGCCAACGGTCCAACCGTGTGTTGTCATGGGAACAGCGACGAAAACAAAACCTCTCTCAAAGCGATTGATCGGCTAGTTTGCATAAAAAACGTCACTGCCATGCAAATCTGACAAATCCACGCACAAGTCAGGAAATTACCCCTTATCTATGAAAAACTTCACAGCACGCATTAATGCTAATATCGCGCTTCTGCGCCCGTCGTCTGCTAGATCTCAAAACATGATCTGCTACGAAGGGAAAGAACAGATGAAACTTCGCCTTGGTCAACTTCGCGAACGCAGCCGCTCAGATATTGTGATGACGTGCCTGCTTCTTACATTTGTATCAATGCAATCACACATTAGACGTAACCGAATGTAAACAGGTTCAAACCAGATAAAAGTTTTTTTTTTGTTGTTTATTTGTCGGTGCATCTTTTGTAAAAACTGCGGATCCGCGAAGATCACCCGTTTTCCCTCACACTCTTGTTCTCCGAAAAGCTTGCCTCGTCGGCTCATAACAAGCCGACGAAGTTGCTAACCATCATTGCAATTGAATGGCAGCAGCATTACCGCCGACAAGGAAGTCCTTGCAGCCGGCTCCACAATCAGTTCCAAAGGAATCACCGCTTGAAGGAGTAGCTTTCCCTGCATCGGTTCAGCGACTACGTTAACAAGCGGCCGCGCTGAAATTCGTTTCCGCGCTGTACAGTAGTTTTGAAGGGCATCACCTCTGTTTTGCCTCGACAACTTTCAATTTTTTTTAATGAATATCTCGTTTTGTAGCCACATCGGCTGGAAGTCCCTGCTACAACACACTCTCTAAGCATGGATCCCGAGACTGGACCAGCGTGAGCTTCCTATCTATTGATGAGTTTTGCTCTCTTTTTTTTTAGTTCTTCCATGACAAATACTGTGGTCTGACCTGGAATAGCTAGGAGACTAGTTTCCTATTTAAAAAAATATAGAAAAGGCTGTTTTTTTCTTTTCATTTTCAAATGGACCCATTCATGAAGATTGCTTTGAGTTTCATTTGGAATTTTCTGGCGCAGACATTCCATTGATGAAGATGAAAAGAAAAGAAAAAAAGGGCGACAGACGCGCTTCTGCACTATTTTGTGTGGTCTCACAGATCTTGTGATTTCCTGCTGTGAGACCGTCACCACAGTGATCTGAAAGACCTAGAGCACATCCTTCTTCATTGCCCGCTCTACCAACCTTTCCTATCCACGCTTTCAGTGTCTCTAAATCAGCTTGACTCTGCCAGCATGTCAAAATTGCTTGGTCCATGGCCAAATCTAGCCAAAAAAAAAAAAAAAAAAAAAAACGCTCGGCCCTAAAAGGACTCCTGAAGTTTTTGGACACTGTAGGACGGGTGTAGCTCGAAATAAAGTGATCGAAATACCCGCTGCAAAATAAACTACTGGAAATAAACTTTATTTGACTATAAAATGCACAGTCACGCGCGGGAAACTGCCAACAGCAAACTTAGGCTAAGCCGGACAGAGAAATGGAAACACCAAACTTGGATTAACCTAATAATAAACCAACCAACGTGGTGCTCCGTCGTGTCTGCCCCGCTAAGCCTAACGGCCGCTAAAATTTGGCTTTCGTTTGCTAAAGCGACTTGGACAGGAGGAGGAGGAGTGTCGTTGGGAGGAACCCGAGAGGTCTGCCTGCCTGATTAGGCGGCATGTTTCTCGGGAAGGGAAAGGTGGTGGAGAGGAGGAGAGTGAAGTGGAAGACCGAGCGAAATCCGCTCGGGGGGAGGATAGCTGCGTCCATGGGCCGACTTCAGGGGAACTGTGCCGGCATACGCCTATTACACATCTGAGGGAAACCCAGGAAAAACCCCAGACGGCACAGCCGGCCCGCGGATTCGAACCGCGGACCTCCCAGTCTCCAAGCGCACGCGTTACCGCTGCGCCACCGGAGCTGGTGCGACTTGGACAGACATCAAAAACCCGTGAATTTGGGTGTAGGGATATCGTGCTTTTAAACGCGGCATATACCATCTTACGAAGCAATCGAGCATCCTCCTTGATTTTCCTTGTTTCGAGAACGGGAATTTCCAGATCGGGGATTTTGCAACCGGGAACATCGAGGTCCAAATCCATTTCACCACATTGCGCTAGCAATGGGGTAGGGCATCGCCCCTGGCAATGAAACTCCACACTCATCTTCATTTAACTAAAGTTGTCGTTTTTGTGGAGTCGTGGCTGTTCCCAGCCGTGGGCTGTGTGTGGTGAGCTAGCGTGTTTCTCATGTGTCGTGTACGATTCAGTCGGTTCAGTTTCGGATGGCAAGGGATATTTTTCGTGGAAGGGACGCCCGAAAACAAAGTTCGGTAAGGTGCCGCTCTTTCCTTTGCACAGGCATCACGATCCATTAGCTGTCAGGAAGGCTGAATTTTTTCTGTCCCGAAACCCCAGGATTTCGGGACATGAACATATGCCGGGATCGGAACCCTAGGAACACATGGTGTCCAACAGCTTCAACTCTATCCACCGCGCGAGATATCGCGACCTCGTGGGGGGAGGAAGGGCCGACAACGAACGAAAAATCGATACACAAACATTCTCCCGCGGTGACTGTCGCCGACGGCGTTCCCAATGTTTTCAATTGCAAACAGATTTGTGCTCACAAAAAAGCTGCCCCGACGCCTTTTGCTGTCCAGCGAGAACCGAAAGTAACAGAGCGTTGCCATCGCGATGCGGCACGTGCCCAGCACGCCCTGTGATTGGACGACGCCAGACACCACCCACAACAGCACGTTTCCAGGGGGACATCAAAAACGATCGCAAATTCGAATAAAAAAATTCAGCTAGCGTGGGATGTATCTCATCTGAGGCACCCCACCCCCAACAGACACACCTGGTGTCGAAAGATGGCATTACTAGGCAAGCAGTAATAAATCGATTGGCTTTACGGCAGTAAGCCGAGGGGGGGAAGCAGCGTGTCACTAATTTCTATATTTTGCTGCACGCCAAGAAAATTAGTTGGCGCCAGAAATACTACGCGCACGACAATAGTCGGCATTCGATCTGCACAGCCTTCCAGCAACATATATGCATTTTGGAACATTGCTTGGAGGGGCATCAAAACCTTCATTCGTGCAAAGGTGTACGTGTCAACTAAATAATTGTTTGCCTGTGATAACTAACGCTAATCTGGCTAATGTTTTCGTGCTTTTGCAGTTGACTTTAAAAACTTTATTGGGTTCCACTTAGAACTCCAACTTGTGTTACTTCATTATCCAAAACCTATCCTCCATAATGCTCACAAACCAAGCATAATGGTTATAATGCACATTGGTTCATCACAAGGAGCAATTTCATGTGTCGTCTACTTTGCCCTTATATTAAAATCTGAAGTCACTCATGACTTAACAGGCCAGATCAGTCACCTACGTCATGACAAGCTTGAAAATAATGGCTAGGAAGCAAGCGAGCTGGTGAAGATGATGCACAATGCAAAACCACGAGACTAGGGAACACGAAAGGACAGACACAAACACGAAGACTTCGTGTTTGTGTCTGTCCTTTCGTGTTCCCTAGTCTCGAGGTTTTACATTATGCATGACAAGCTTGTTGTGTGACAGCTAAATGTCATACCAGTACCTATCATGGAGCTTATCCTCCAGCTAGCCTGGGTCTACGCCATTCTATCTAAAACTGGCTAACTTTGAATCACTTGCATTTGTAAATAATAATAATAATAATGCAGAATTTCGATTGAGTTCGAGGAGGCACAGGAACATGCAGGCACACACTACAAAGTAGACAGGACAGGCTCGCAATTGTGGTAAAAAGCTACTTCTCAACAAGCTAGAGTGATTTTACAACAGCCATAATCTTAAAGTAGGATCGTAATCAATGGATCAGCAATTCCAAACTATGCGGTGGGGCTCCAAAGAAAAAAAAGGTGGGGGAATAAAAATTATCTGAAGAGCGGCAGTGTTTGATCCAGGGTACACAGCGAACCTAATAGTATATATAAAACCTTTGGGGTGTGTGGTGATCATTTCAGGGATGAGCAGTGTGTGTGTGTGTGTCCACTATACGCCGCCTCCACCCGTGATAATTCTCTAGAGAAATTTAAAAAGTGTGCCAAATGCTCGCATCGCAGATATTGCATTACCCCACCCAGAATACACACAAAATGTTTCCAATTAAATCTGGGTACGTTTTAGTACCCTTAACCACGATTCTTGAGGCTATGAGTGTCAGCTGTCCTGCAGATCGGGTGCTGAACCGGTGTTTATCAGTATGTGAACGAGGGAAATTGAAACAGCACCCGCCAACTGCCTGAAACTGGCATACAAACGCATGTTTCGCTCACCGAAGCGAACAAGCTCCTGAGTGCCACACAAAATATTCGACCAAGCAATTTTGAATTGTGCAAGCTTGATGCAATTTGTGACCGAGTTTTGCAACAACGCCAAATGCAAGACCTGTTAAAACGCCAACGAGAAAGAAAGACGAAGTAACCCGGGCAAACATACTTTAGCCCTTCGTGTACGGGAAGACGTGCACAGACGAATATGTACGGCTATACCAACAGGCTTAATTCGAGTGTGCCGGTCACCATCGAACCCATTTACAGATGCGACCCGATGCAGGTAGTATAGTATTCATTCCACAAATGCATACTGAAGATAATACAAAACTATGAACGAACACATAATAACGCTGCCCCTTCAATCTAACGCGTAGCTGATTAAACCTTTCGCCTGTTTCATCAAAAATAGTCGCCATGTTAAGCCTAACTACGATAGAGAGTGGCTTACCTAAAGCAATTTAGCCTCGGTATGTTCCTCAAGTACGCCTTACAGCAGTCGTCCTCTGTCAAAGTCTTCAGTGGTAAACGTGTGGTCTTCCGATTGACACTACCGTCATAAAAAAAATTGCAGCTACAGGATGTAGAACTAATACATAGAACAACGAGCTTGCGCACCAGTCCACGCACCAAGAGAACGAAACGAAGAACGGTAAAAGAACCCACAATCCCTTGCGCGCACCCTCGCACGCACAACGCGGATCGCAGACATCGCTGGGAACGGTGTGGCGCGCTTCGGGCTTCGGTGGTCGATGGATATGACTATAATGAAGCTTCCTCAAAATGAAAAAAAAAGTTCTCAATTTTTGCTAACCTTCCCCCGTACATAGAACTTCTGGGGAGGGCGTAGAATCTGGTGGCAGCGCTGTAGATATATGGGGATAAAGGGTGACCGCTTTTCTATAAAATTGCCTTGGTGTGGCCGGTGCAACAGGTAAAAAGGGGAAAATGCAAAAGACAGAACAACCCCCAAGACCTGAATCCGCCACCTCACAACTTCGTAGATCGCAAAATCCGCTTAAGCGGTCGCGGTGCAGCCGAAGGAACTATACAATTGCTCGACTTTGAGTATGTATTCACCATTAAATGAGATTACTAAAGTATAATGCGAAAATAAAATAAATTATTATTATTACATTCAAAACTGTAGGATTTATTCTCTTTTTCGTTGACCTGCATTGCAAGGTGGCGCACCTCCAATATAGGACTGAAAAAAAAAAAAAAGAAAAAAAATCTATATTTCACAAGTGATGGCCACTATAACTACTTCTACACCAGAGCTGTACGTAACGCGTTACAAGGAACGCGTTACTCGGTAACGCGTTACTGTTTTTGTAACTAAGTAACGACTTAGTTACTTTGCTAACAAATATAGCTAGGAACGTATACTTAGTTACAAAAATTGGTAACGCGTTACTGCAAGTTACTCGTTCCTTTTCTTTTCCTTTTTGCTCACTGTCACCAACCACGGCCGCCAGTTGTGGTTTTTCCCGCGCTCATGGCGGTATTCCACGAGTCTCAAGCATGCGGAAAAATCTCCAGCGAAGAGAAAAGGATACCAGAGAGCAACGCTCAATTCTCATTGCTCTATAGTGTCCACAGTGTTTCAGCACACTCAATGTGTTCCTTCTTTCAAGTATTCACTGAGCTCAGGGCGTCTAGTGCTTTGTCTCTCTGTCCCGTACTCAGGAACTCATGTCAATGATCATGTGAAGGCCTCCTTGTGAATGAACTCCGTTTTTTTCTCCTGAAAATCCCTCTTACGTATCACCGCCTCCAACTCTGTTCTTCGTATGGTGTACATTTAGCCTTGGGCTTTATTTGATGCAAGCCCGAGTCGACAGTATACATGAGACAATACAACGTATACAAGACAACATATGTATAGGCGATATAGATAGGCGATGCTTTCGTATTACTGCTGTCTGGTATGCAAATGTAACGTATAGAAGTAACTTGTTACTTCCAAGTAACGAGAACGCGTTCCTTTTATTTGTGAGTAACGAGTAACGTATTTAGTTACTATTTTTTCGAAGGAACGAGTAACGTATTTAGTTCGTTTTTTGGGGTAACGTGTACAGCTCTGTTCTACACTAGTTTAACTATAACTACTAACTACTTTGTGATTGAGTAGTTTAACTTGTAGTTCAACTACTTTTCAGGAGAGTAGTTAAAACTACTTTTTAACTACTGCAATGTAGTTTAACTACATCTATAACTACTTAACGTTGTCCACCAACATGTTCTTGGACAGCTAAATCTGAATCACAAGCAATGATAAACTTTGGCTCAAGCCATTGCTACGATCGTCAAATACAAAGCTTGCGGCAGGATTCTTTCTGTGCCTACGCGAAACTAAGTTGCAGAATTATTTCGCAGCAAATGAGGCTTCACTAGACAAGCATTAAAAGTGAAGGTTTAGTACACATGCACGACGCAATTGCTCTGCACCTCCGTTCTCATCAAACAAGTAGCTCAAGGTAAAAGTCGGAAGCACAATCTTGCCGTAAAGCTTGCGGCAAAATCGGAAGTAGTTGGCGCCTTCAGTAACCTAACTACTGTAGTTAACTACTTAAAATAGTAGTTTAACTAGTAGTTGCCACTACATTTCTGCAAGTAGTTGATAACTACTTTTTAACTACAATCAGGTAGTTTAACTCGTAGTTTAACTACATGTAGTTAACTACTGGCCATCACTGTATTTCACAATACAATTTGACAGGCTAGGAAGCACGCGAAATTTACAATTTGTGGGCAACCAAAAGGCTTTTATAGGAAATAATAGCCCCACGTCTACCACACACCTGCATAAAAAAAGAAAAAATCTAGGCATAGAGAAGTCACTAACAGCTGCAATAAAGAGAAGGAAAGGTCTGAAAGAAATAAAAGTAACAACATATAGCAAAAATGAATGCTCGTAGAACTCTTTATTGAAATAGAAAAATATTCCCTTTCTCTTCCGTATGTGATGAATTATGGTAACATACTGGCTGCATACTTGATTATCCAATTTTCTTCCTTCCGTGATCAAAGTTTACAGCGCACACAATATATACGAGTTGCACTGATCCAACGCTCCATCTATGCAAAGGTGCCACATGGCATGGGCAGGGGCGCCTTCTGCTGACCGGAACAGTCTGATGTTGAATAGGGCATTCAGAGAGCTTTAGTCCAATGTCACGTAGTATATCACAATTGACACATTGCTGGAGCAAACAAGTCCTTCCTAGCTTACCTGGGGCATGTCCATGGACTCAAAGGAGAGACATTCCCACTGAATTTTCTGGTAAAAAACAAAAAAAGACAACGCACAGGGTGGAAGTTCTACCACGCCTTATGTTGAACATTCTCACGGGGCCGGAATATCGAGAGTGGTACACTGCACAAGTCGCTCGTGCAGATACCTGGTAGTAATATACTTGATTCTGCTCTTGAGAGGGTGCACACTGTTCCACTGCCAACGGACTCTCAGAAATAAACAGTAGTGTAGACTAGATGCTGAACTGTTCGAACATCAATTACATTTATGTTCCACTGTGAGCGTCTCGCACTTGGAAACATGCCCACAGCTTAGAGACCCCGCCTGCTGCAATGTTTAGCACCTGCGACTATTGAACATCAGTGTAGTGCTCAGTAATAGCCTAGATATTTTAAGAAAACGTTTCAAGTGTATACAAGTTAAATAGAGGACTTAACGTGACAGTTTTAAATAGTGGTGTCACTAGGGTATGTGTCACCCCCACCCCTATAATGGATCCCCTGATGCAATACATAACAATATCGTACCACAGGCAGTAAAAAAAAAATCAACGTCCTCGCAAAGGGCTCTTCGTGCCACCGCAGAGAGAGAGAGCTTCTGGTGCAGCATGCCACCCACTTCCGTCGCGTCACCCGGTATGGACCGCACCCTGGGAAGCCCCCTATAGGGACGTTCCTAATAGTCTTGTTGGATAATCTGTGGTTTTACATGTCACAACTATGACTGCATTCAATGTCACAATGGTTAATTCTACCCACCTTATGCTTCCCTAATACAGTGGTCCCCAAAGTGTGGTCTGCTGACTCCTGGGTGTCCCCGAGATTATTCGTGCGGCCGAAACAATCGAAGACAGCCCGAAGACAGTCTTGGCGAGTGCTGGTCTCCGAGTGGGACGCGCGAATCTAAATCGAAATATCTAATATACTGTCAAATCAAAATATACTACCTTCACGTCTTCTGCATGGTGTTTGTTTGTTTTTCCATTTTTCTTTCTTTCCGTCCCTATTTACGTCAACATGAATCACACTTAATAGGGGTCCTCGAATGGATTCTCACTGGTTTGGGGGGTCCGACACAACGGGAAGTTTCGGGAACGCTGCCCTAACATGCACTGAACTCTGAAAGTCAACTGCAGTAGAGGAAGTACGTAGGCGATGCCTTTCATGCCACAAAATCGCTACCGTCCTTGACCTGGAAATTTGCAATTGAGCCACCAAGAAATTTAACCAATATCTTGCCCACTAATAATACGTACCAACAACGTTATGATCAAGAACAACTTCAGGCACGAGGGAAGTAATGAACGAAAAGAAAACTGCACAAAAAGAAAAAAAAAAAAAAATCAAGAAGGGCGTGTGAAGCAGGTGTTAACTGTGCATCCGCAGTATTTCGAGATGCTGTAGGCGTAAATGTTGCAGTGTTAAACGCAGAAACGTGTGGCGTTTCAGAAGGCACACCCTGTACGATTTGTTGCAGAAAGGCAATATGTGTGACCGTTATTCACTCGCGTACCTCTAGCAATGATCACTTGGGCATGGCAAACTCGTGCAAATGTCTAGCCAGGAATAGATGCAGAGTTGATGTTGCAGACGTTTTATTTGTACCTGCACGTTGATACAATAAGTTAAAAGAATGCCGAACCTCTACACCTTTGACTAGGCCGTATGTGCTGGCTGCATAACTGCATCATATTCACCTTCCCGTACAAAAGGACCAACAGAGGTCACACGACTGGCTTACAATTTCACGCAATGTTCCCACGTGTACTGAGTAAAATTGATCGATGGCCTGTTTCTAGCACGATACAAAACGGTCTCACGAAAGCTCTGTACAAAAGTCATTGAAAAGCACGACACACATTAGCACTCTGACTTGCTGAAAAGTGGATTGCCTGCATCTAAGGTGTGGGTGTCCAATGCATGCAGAGCAGAGGACACCTGCAGGCTGAAGTCCATCAACCGGTGACACGTATCACGTAGGTCTTGATCCGGGCGTGTCACCACCACAAACCCGTTGTGGTGCTGACATAGTTGGCGGCAGTACGCGCCGAGCACCGCTTCTAAGTCGTCGTCTTCAGCGAGAGGGGCTCCTGTAATGTGTATTACGCATTTCACTGCAAGTTGTACTGGGAGCAACGCAACACTCTCTGGCATAGGCACAGTGAGCACAAGTTGATAACCGGGCACATTGTGGGTATTAACTTTCAGGTAACTCGAACCAACAGCAGTCTGAGCAGCGAGTCTGCCATGTCGGCACCACAAACTACTAGAGGGTGCGGCACTCAAGTGTGCCACATTTCCGTCACTTCATTAGAAAAGAAGGTAAGGTCCAACACGCCTGAAATTTTGCACAGTGAGAGCCATTTTCCTAAAGTTTTTTTTAGCATTCCTCGCGGACGTCGTCTGTTCACGCACACAGGAGATAAAAATTGTTCGAACTTTAGACCACATGCATTTTCTATGGCTTATTCCCGGTTACTTTGGGGACACTTCGTCGGTGAACCGCGTTTCACAACGAGTTTCGTCACATCACACACAGGTGGCGCAAGGCTCCAAGCAAAACCGAAACTCTTTGAGCAAGCCTTGCGCCACCTGTGTGTGATGTGGCCAAACTCGTTGTGAAACGCGGTTCGCCGACGAAGTGCCCCCAAAATAACCGGGAATAGGCAATAGAAAATGCATGGGATCAAAAGTTCGAACAATTTTTATCTCCCGTGTGCGCAAACAGACGACGTCCTCAAGGAATGCTAAAAAAACTTCAGGAAAATGGCTCTCACTGTGCAAAATGTCAGGCGAGTTGGACTTTGTCTCCTTTTCTTATGAGGTGACGGAAATGTGGCACACTTGAGTGCCGCACCCTGTAAATTATAGCGACCATGTCGTACAGACCCCTTCCCGGCGCCGCGTTTGGTGGCTAGCGGTGGCGCTACTCGTCAGCCCGGTTATTGCTTCCTCAATTTCTACAGTACTCTGTACTTCAGCTTACTTTAGTATTTTTGTACAAGCGGTGTATGTCCCACGAGGGTTGCTTCTTTCTAAAGTTGATTATCGTCATCATCCTACGCGTTTTTGTAGGAACTGTTGCTGTCGTCTGCTACGGTAGTCGTACGTCCGCTTCTGTGTGTTCAAAATTCAAATTTCCATTGTCCAACCATGATGCAGATCTCACGGGCCGATGAGTAGCGCTTCTAGTGGATCGTGCGGACGGGCTCCACAATGGGTTTACCGATTATGACATGGTCGCTATAATCTAGAAGGTCGTGGTCGGCACACAACACAAAATAGCAAAGGAAGTAAAGCTGCGGCAAAGTAGATAAAACAGTGCTGCACTCGGTAGTGTCACTGTGTTACGCTAATGCATGAAAACCTTTTCCCCCGATACTTCCGCGACATCAACTGTTTCAACGAACACTTAGTGAATAAGTAGATAACATATCATCGAAGTCAAGAAAATGACCAGCAAATTTAATCCATCCAAGACACGCAAAGCCATCATACAACTCAGATAGTTGTGCCACTTCAACCGTGTTGACATTTTTACCTGGTAGAACAGAGCGGTGAGCATGCAGGTGTCGCGCTGCCTCTGCCCAGTGGCGTCCTTGAAGAAGTGCAGCTAGAACGGCTTCTGCTTCCAGGGGCCCCATAGCTCCTACAGCTGCAGGGGTAGGAGAGAGGCGTTCGCTCTCTGTGTCCTCCACGGAGCGCAGGATCTCCGCACGCACCGTCCCCACTTCTTCGGACAGGTCCAACACGTGAGCCTGGACCGAACTCACAGAGAGATGTTCCAACAGCTTGCGGAACCCATCCAGGAGTAGGAGGGCCTGGGTGTTTTGGAACGTTATTTCATTACGGTTTGCTCCCTAAACAAAATATAGTGTCGGGCTCAGTATCGTTCGTCCTTGCATGCAGAGAATTTTTCACTATACAAAGTGTAAAGGGAGTGCCAATTATTCGAGGCTTCAGTTCTTCAATGTCTTTATGAAGCAACCATCGCTGCTGAGCGTCTGTACGGGTTGTATGGTTATCGGCAGCGAACTCCACAGTTTGGGCTCAGAAAACGGCACTTATGCCCAGTATGTTACAATTTGACAGAAACATCTACAACGATTATATAATTATGACCACCTACAAATGCACACGTTTGTAGCGGCGGAGGTCAAATGCAAAGAGGCTGTAAGAGCACTGCAGTTTGTGGGGCAATGCAGTACGGACATTTCCAGACCACGGACTTACGGATTACGGACCAGAGCATTTCCCCATAGCAGTTACTTACATATCGGTACAATGTGTCTGTCATATTAACTTACTTTATGCAAGTGCCAAAACTCTCGTTACCTGGAAGTGAAGGCGGTGCAAGGCCCGACAGAGGTCCAGCTTCTGCTCTTCCACCAGGTCTCCCGATATGGAATCTCCCAGTGCCTCTAGCTTCGCTGCGGACCGGACGGCATCTAGAGCCTCCGACACGTGCTCTCTTTTCTCCAGGAATGTCTCCCAATGCTCCTGCTGCTCAAGCACAAGGCAGCGCAGGCTCTCTCCAACTGACATCACCTGGGGGTCTATGAACACGAAAGGAAGCTCCGTCGTCAACGAGTCCAGCGCTGTAACGAACAGAGATCCGACACGACGCATTGAATCTGTGCCAGATATCATTTGGCAGGCATCACGCGTCATCCGCGCCACTTTGCGAAACGCCTCTCGAAGCAGACGCCCCAGCGATGGATACACGCTGGCAGCAGACGATTCATCTGGGCTGGACGACAGCACTCGTCGGACGATGCTCCGCCAGACATCTTCCGCATCGTCGAGCAGCGGTGCTGCAAGCGGGGAGAAGCTGGGTGATGTATTGCTGAGCGTGAGGTCTCCGTCGCTGACAAAGCTCTGCGACGACCCGGGACTGCCCGGAGGACGGCTCTTGAGAGCTGGGAAGCCTTCCGACGGTGAAACACTGCCGGCTTCGTCGTCTGATGACTCTTCTCTGCGTGGAGTGGTGCTACGGGTTGCGAGGCTGGTATCAGCACCAGGAGCTTCAAAGTTAGAAGGTGATCGTCGTCGGACTCCCCAGTTGAAGTTATCGATGCTTTCACCCTCTTGGCTTTCTAGCTCATACTCCAGGAAGTCAAAGTCCTTGAAGACACCGAACTGCGGGTCACTGTGCGTGCCGTCTTCTAACTTGCTGTCCGCAGAAGCGTCGTTGTTTGCGGCAGAAACTTCCTCTGTGCTGCTACACATGGATGACTGTATGTCACTCGTCTGACTGAAGATAACCGAGGGGCTCTTGGGCAGTCCGACACGCTGTCCGCAAGCTGTGAGGAGGCTGACCAGATGTTCCCGCGTCCGTCCTTGGGACAGCCAGGGTCTGCGCCATCCTCCCAGCGATCCGTTGTCACTAAAAGAGTGGTTGTGAGATAGACTTCTTCTCGGCGATGCGGAATTCTTGCTGTCGCCAACTCCGACGATAGGAGTCACGGAAAAGTCGAACGTGAATTCCATTGTACGGCCAGGAAGCTCTCGTTTTGCTTCAGATTCCGCAAAGGAACTGCTGGACGCAATACTGACACAGTCGGCCGAAGCGGTGGACAGCGTGGATGGAACGTTAGATGGTGGAGCAGCAAGTGTTGATGAGCGTGTCACCACGTGCTTGAGGATTTTCAGGGCATCTTTCCACTGGGTCCCTTCTACATGACGGGAAATAGACCTGAGCAGGTCTGCATTGATGGCTTGTGCAGCTCCGTGGATGTCTATGTAGAGGAGGGCACAGTAGAGAACGCAAAGCGTGTGCTGCGTTAATGCTGGTGACCCTTTCTCAACCATCTCCACCAAGAAAGAAAGGAGGTTAACAAAGACCGGAGAGTACGCATCGTACAAGTATTTCACCACACATTTTGTCCACTGAGAATTCTCTTTGCTGAAGGAACGCCGGCTATACAGGGTCATGACAGTGGCCAAGTTCTCTAGTTTGGGGGACCGTTCCATGCATACGTGCGCCACAGACTCGGCAACACGCGTACACAAGGGAGTTGGTTCATCATAGTTCAACAGAAGATAGGGCAGAAGTGCCATTACGTGAAACGGAAACCCAAGCGTCTCGCTGGGGTCAACAACGCCAACTTCGAGATGCTGCGTCAGCAACGAGAGGACGGTAATTGTCTGGTCAAAGGCTGCTGGGCAGGAGCATCCTTTCAGAAGGAGGGCGTGCACACCAGGAAAATTTGACCACTTCATCTGATGCTGAATATTTTCCGCCTTCTCTAGAAAGTCTGTCTGATCCAATGGCTGCTTTGTCAGAACACGCTCGAGGAGCCGCAGAGCCAGAAGGAACTCGTACTCATAATCTGAGTCCAACAGTGACACTGAGATCCAGAAGAACTGTGCCAGAAGAGCAGTTTTGTCTTCTTGCACAAACTGTTCATCTGCCATTTTGAGCGACAGAGCGCTGCGCGAGCGTCCCAAACTGTTGCCATGCAGTTTCGTGTCGGTCTGCAGGTCTTTAGCATCGGGGCTTTCTGGTGCTTTGCGACCAGGGTACGATACTGAATAGGATGTGCTACGAACGTGGCAAGTAGCAGGGCACGACATGCGGCTTCCCGCAATGTTTGGAGCGGACTGGAAGATCTCGCGCATCAGATCGCTTATCTTAATCGCAGGATCAAGCGTGTCAACGGCTTCTTCAAGAGTAAGCATCAGTTCAGTTACATAGCCTTGCATGTCTTCTCCCTGCTCAGCAACAGTTTCAACGAGGCGTGATAAGATATCAACTAGCATACGTGTAGTTATCGGAACCTTGAGCGCTCGAAAGACTTGCAACGAGCGGCCCGCATAGTGCCGAGACGAACAGGAGAGGGCGAGCTGCAGTGAGACTTGGGCCCAACGCTCTTGAATATGAGCCAATGGCATGGACTCTTTAAAAACAAACAGCACATGCTGAAGGAAGGTCGTCAGCTGTTCCACACTCTTGACCGACCACACCTTAGCCGTGATGTCTTCAAAGGCCCACAGGGGGCAATCCTTCTTGGAGGCTAGGAAATCTACCAGACACATGACAACGTCTTCCATCGACTGCGTCTCGTCGTGAGGCTCAGCTTCGTTACCTGCGAGTTTTACTCGTACCGAGACCATCGTGTCTGTTCCAGGAACCAGCCTGGTAGATGCAGTCAGGGCCACCTTCTGAGGTTCGGTGAAGTCATACTTCATGCGAGTCAGCGAGTGTGCTGGGAGCCCATAGCCGAGCTGTTGCGTGTGGTTGTTCAATAGTATACGAGACATGGTGAAGTGGTCGTTGTGTTGTGCAACGACGAGGAGGAGACTAAGCAGCAGCTTCTTGCAGTGCTCATGCACAAGGGGCCTGGCGTGATCGAGTCCCAGGAAGATTACGTGTAGCAGGAGGGGGACATGAGGGGACCACTCTACCTGGACACCACTCACCACAACGTCAGTGAGCAGCATGATGGCAAGGTTGCAGCGGTGGAAGCTTGCCACAGGCTGCGAGCTGTCCGGAAGAAACTCTGACAGTGGAGCATAGAAGCCACCGTACTCTGGCATGGGCAATGGGTGTGGCTGAGGCGTATCAGGCTTTGCTTCCTCACGAAGAAGCGCAAAGTTGTCCCTGCCGTCATCGCTCCATTCGGCTCGAGACATGCCACTCGAATTGCTCCGCAAAGATCCTTTTCCATTGCTCCTGTCATCTGAGCTGTCTTCGGTGCTGCGGCGTTTGGTGTGGAGAGTGCCCTTCTCGGGGATGTCTACTTGTAGCCCGTTACTAGAGCGACCATCTTCCGAATGACTACTGCTCTTGCGAGCACTTGTCAGCCGGAAGAATGGCGGGGTCTCTGTTCTCTCAATGGTGAAGTTTAGAGTCTCTACCATCTGAACCTCGGCCATTATTTCATCCACCAGCCTCTCTGGCCTAGCTCTTGCCATGTAGATGACAACCCTTTTTGTGAACGGGAGAAGTTCATTAGGAGCCAGTCCCATGACGATGAACAAGTAACGAATTATCACTTTCAGGTTGTTAGGCCAACAGCTACACAATGAGGCCCAAAGGTCCTCAATCTCCTTTGGATGCTCATCACCAAACTTGGCGGTAATATAAAACAGGTTGTTAAGCACCATTTCTGTTGCTTCCGCCGATCCCCATCCTTCCTTCCGCTCCAGTGTTCCAGCACAGTGCTCCTGGCCAAAGTGCTGCATCATGCCGAAATGAGAGACAAGGTGTGGATCAACGAGCTCCATGTTGTACAACCATGGCAGGAGGCACTGAAGAAGGTTCTGACGTGCCGACGACCGAGCCGTCTGGAAACGGTTGGTGATTTCAGAGAACATGGGCATGGTAAGTTCTGGATGAACTCTAGCCATTTGCCTTGAGAGCTGAATCTGAGATCCGGGATAGCCATTGATTATTAGTCCCTCGGTTAGTTTCTTGGCATCTTGGTCCATGGCTAAGGTGGAATGAAAGAAACGGTGGTCCAGGATATGAAGAAGCTGCAAGGCTGTCTGATGGATTTCAGCCCTTGGACACCCAGCATTGAGCAGCGCCACATTTATGATGGCCATGTAGTGATCGCACGGGTATTCCCGCACGCTAAACACAGTGGCAAGGGCATTGAAACAGCCATCAGCAACGCGAACGTCGCCAGTGTAGCAGCGGTCAACAAGCCAGTCAAGAAGTGCCCCAGCATCCTGGTTGAAATCGAGCAGTAGCACAACCGTTTCTTGAGCTAGGCTGTAAAGCTGCTGTGAAGCTAACAAACTGTCGAGCCACTGATACACAACACTCTCTTCATTGAGACCTGGTGGGTCCATGCAGGGACCACAGCAAAGCACAGATGACATCGCCTGCAGTGCAGACAGTTCCAGTTCTGTTAGGGACTCAGCTGGCCGCTTCTCTGTGACGCCGAAAGGCACACCCATATTTCCACTCCACGATGCAAAAAGATAGAAAAGGTTACGTCGGAGGTCGTGCCCCAAGAGCTGGGTCTGACATTCCAGGGAGAAGCTCTTGATCAGCTTGTGAATGAAGTTGCAAAAATGGAGTTTGATTTCTTGGACTATTTCTGGAACATCTTTCTCATTTTCTCCTTCCAGAAAGAGCCTTGCACCATCAATGTACTCCACAAAGGTGGTGTTGAGCGAAGACGCGTCTCTGTCTAGAATACTCGAGCTGACGCCAAAGGTGCCCAATTCAGCAATGGCTTCCATTACTTTAGTCAGCTGTAGTCTGAGGATGTCCCGACGTCTCCTACGGCGAACGTTTTCTTGCTTCCTGTCAATTGCTTCACGGATGTATCCCACCAGCTCTTCCATGAGGTCCTTGAGGGCCATGCTGTTGACATGCGACAGTCCCAGGGCTGCTGCACCCCTCATGTCTGCCTGCTCGCTCCTCAAAAGGGGCACAATCTGCTTGAACAAGTTGGAAGCACTTATTCCACTATTACTTATTCCGGTGTAGCGATACTCGCCCCGGTCCGAAGGCAGTGTCTCGGGGGACGAACTGAAGCTCAGGTCGGGCGATAAGTAACGCACAGTGATGTTGCTGTTAGAGGGAGCTACACGGCAAGCGTACAGTAGATAGTTACGCCACAAGCTCAGGTACATATCTCGTTCGCTGGGAACTTTCTTTGCGGGGGCAGTCCTCAAGAGGGATGCTCGGTTGTCGTTCACAGGGTTGAGCTCGATGACGCTAAAGAGAGACGTGATACGAGCAGTAACTATTGGCCAGGACAGTGTGACTGCCGTGGGGCAGTGTTTGAGGACATGTTCTTGATGTATAAAACCCATCATGCTGGCGCACCACGCATCCATACGGGACACGTCGTCCGAGCGGTCCATCCTGTATATCTCGCCCTCCTGCGTTCCCGTCGTCCAGGCAGGACTGGACCTCTCTACTAGCCACTGCAAGTCCACCGTCGCCGCAGACAGCACCGCAGATCTTTCCGAGGCTGGCAACAATGGGAGACACTTCTCTACTACGGTGCTGGAACAGGCCTTGTCAATGATGTCCACTACGGGTTCTTCGGTACGTGGTGGCAACAGTATCTTCATGACCGTCTTGGCTTCCTTGAGGATGTGCGCAGCTAATCTGCGTGGTGCAAGTCTGCAGTTGCAGAGCATCACCAGCGCAACACCTTCAACCAAGTGGAGGACGCTGGTCATTTGCTCGATGCGAATTTCCGAAACTTCCCGGGTGACGGCTTGGCTAGAATTCAGGGCGTTCTTCCAGCTGGTGAGGAACTGTAACAGCATGCGCAGAGCATTGTCCAGCAGCTGTGGGAATGTATCGTTGATGTCGCGAAGGACAAATTGCACGAAGCCCTGAATGACGTCCTCCCTCCATTCCGGGAAATCCAGCATCATGTTCTGGAGGGACTGGAAAGCCAGACCACGGAGTTCTTCGTCCACATGCACGGTCAACCTTGACAGCATATCAACGAGGTCCTGACGTCGCATCCCGTCTGGAATCAAACGTGGGACAGCTGCTACACATGTGCGAAACAGATCGATTTTGGGCTTCCTTTCTCCAGTAATTATGTCATTCTGTACTGTAGTCATCATTAGGGGACGTCCAAACTGTACATCTAATGCCTTGAGGATGTCGTCGAAGGCTTTTCGGACGTAGTAGTAGTACTGTGACATTCCGATGCTCTTTGCCGTGTCCTCTGTGAGCACCTTATTGATGAATGTCTTCTTCACTCGGAGTGTATTTCCCGAGGGCAATACACCCACAGCTCTTGGCATTGGAGGGCACCCTTCTTTCTGCTGCAGACTGTCTGCTACAACCAAGAAAGCACGCAGGCCAATGCTCATTCGTTCAGGGGTCAGGATTATCTTAATGGGTCTTCCTACTGACAATAAATCGAACACAATCTCTTTCATCGCAAAATCCAACCTTTCCTGGGCAACAAACTGAATGATCTTGACAAAAATGTTGAGCGGCGTATCCCTCGGGACAACGGCTTTGGAGCCTTTTGGGAAGAGGGAGTTGACGATGCTCTGTAATCTTGTCTGCGTTGCCGTGTTGCTCTCGCACTTGACCCGGATCATGTACACCCAGAGCAGGCGATAAAGAGATTCCAGTGCAACTCTGCACATCTTTGGGTCTCGATGTTTCAGGTGTGACAAGCACATGGCTAGAAAACAATGCCAATTCTGGAGAAAAAATAGTTTCTGACTGACACACAGCAGGCAGGTGACAAGCGGGAAGAGAGCAAGGCTGTGCTTCTTCTTGGTGCAGAGGTCTAGGGTCTGCGAGTAAAGCATTTCAACAAAGTTCTTTAGGCATGGTACATTTACTTCTGTCTTGACAGTTGCTGCCACTGGAACTAAAATTTCGACAAACAGGCCAGCTAGGGCATGTTTGATGTCTTTGTCCTTCACTTCGAGGAAATATGTAGCACATTCTTGCATGAACTGAAACGATGCCTCGAATTCTTCGATGGGTGCCATCTTTACCCTGAAGAATTTCATCCCCATCAAAAGACTGATAATGCTCTGCGTTGTGTGAGGGCTGGGCTCCTTGGCCCGCAGCTCTTTCAATTCTGCCATGAAACATTTTCGCACAGATTGGAAACGCGATTGTGCCAAGACACCCACAACTTCCGCGTACAAGTCGGCTACTATGTTGACGTTCTGTGCATTGGGTCCTGTTTGAGAGCTCTCCCGGAAACGAAAGTGCTTGAAGGCGAGCGTATCGATGTATCCGACGAGGTCTTCGTGGCCCGGATGTAGAGGTAGTTGCTTGAGCACTTCGATGAGAACAAGGCAGAAAACAAATTCGATCGCCAAGTCTCGTCGTTCGTGTAGAGGGTCGCGCTCGACCTTCTGTTCGGCATCCCCTTTTGCTCTTGAGTCGGCCCGCGACCTTTGAAACTCGGGGTTTTCCACCGTTTGACGTTCATACCACGCAAATAGTGTTCGCAACAAAGACGGGAGGCAGTGTTCGGCTACTGAACCTAATGCACTTAGCAGTTGATCAAACACGATGTCTTCACCCCGTTGCAGTGACTTGGAAACGGGCCTTTCGAGGGGCTCCGCTAGGACAGCGCTGATCTTTTTCTCTGCCTGAACCGTGAATTCAGCGAAGAGAACACGCAGGACAAACTCTCCTGGTTTGACGTCTGTGTCAAACTGGATTCCAGAGGGAAATGGCTGTCGCTCTTTGCGCGCTCCCCAAGGAAGCAAGGAAGTTGGCTGATTTGAGACACCCGTGGACACTGGCCAGCTTTTCGTGTCACAGATAGCGTTGCTTTGTTTGGCCATTGCTCTAGAGCTTGTAGTTCTTCAATTTACGTCTCATCTACGACACTGATCACAAAAGTCTTCACATCGTACGCTATCTCTAATAACATAGCCCAAGCCATCGCAGAAATTGCCAAGCATTCGTCCACTAAGCATCACGTCTGTTCACTCTTCGCGCCACGGTACAGAAACGTAATTCCTACGCAGCGCAAGAAATACCTCAAAAATAAGTTTTTTGTGTTTCTGAATCTCACGTATATCGATACAGACGATATAATCCTCCGTTTAGGAAGTGTACACATAAAATATATGTCACTTTTATTATAAGAGGATGGACACTTTACGGCCTTTGTCTCACATAACTTTAGATAGGTGTGTATATAGTCAGCGTCAACGTTTGCAACGCCACTAGCCCCATCTGTAAACAAAGATCACCGGCACCACACATCATAAGAGAAAGACATTGCTCCATATGGGAATTGACATTTCATGTTCGGTCAGTTTGCGTTTGCTCCAGTGAAGGCAAAGTGTTCGCAAGCATGATCGCGGGTGATGTCGCTAGTGTCGGTAAACGTCAGTAACAAACAAGCTTCAAGCACTTCAAGTTCAAGCTTTATCGTGTGTTTATCATTTGTGTTTTGCACGGACACTCGTAATATGTTTGCTTATCAAGCCGTGTGTGACATTCTTTCTCACGATCGAGTCTGGACCCCTGATATCCTAATTATTTGTGTAGTTAACGTCGTATCACTAATGTTGCCAAGAATAATCATGAAGTGTGCGCGATAGCCGACAGGCAATCGCCTTCTGAATCATGCCCACGCCTGAAAAATTGTTCGTTGTAAACCGGCATCGCTGTTCTCAGGACGGCAGTACTTCGTGGAAACCCTTCTCGATCAACGCCTCTCAGCACCGCTCGCGCAACTCATCCGCACCTCCCGAGGATGACTACCGCACGTCGCGGATACCAGTCCAGAACATTGTGTTACGTTTGATGCATCGTGAAACATACGCAGCTCGTCAGAATGTCTCCCCTTTTCACGTGTCACGTCGACTGCATCAAAACATTTGTCCCAACTTCACTGTCGTCAACGTTGAGAAGCCGCCCTGCTTCCTCAGGAAATTCTCGCCTGACGGGCGTCATTTCGTGGCCTTTTCTTCCGATCAAACTTCGATTGAAATCTATCAATATTGTGGACCGAGCGCTGCAGCTCACCTGATACGAAACCTGCCGGGAGACCAACATACTGTGTGCAACGCAGCGCATGTTCGCAGTGTCATTTTCGGGGAGTTCCTGCGGCTAAAGCACATCGTTAACGTTGCGGGAAATGGGGGAGAACAGTTGAACCGCGAGTGCAGTTTGTTTGCAGATGACGGGAAGCACGTAATTGTTGGATCCGCCATGTATGTGCCCGATGATCCGCACCCTCTGTTTTGGGACATGCACAGAAACAATGAAAGTGTTTCCCCTAACCCGCGGTCACCGCTCGAGGACTACACGTTGCACCTGGTCGACATGACAACGGGCATGCTGAGGGACAAGCGTACCTTCAAGACAGACAAGATCTTTCTCTCGCACAATCAGGGTCTCTACCTATACAGGGACACGCTGGCTGTACTTTCTGTGCAACATCAAACAGTTCACATTTTCAAGGTACAAAACACAGTTCGACTCATATTCGACTCAGGCCTCGTATTGTACTTCCCAGGTTCCCATGTGGCATTCATGGCATGTGTTACAGGGAATAGCACACAAACATCACATAGGAAAACCACAAAAACATACCCAGCAAGCATATGTATGACGTACGTCTAAAATATAACCAGACTGGTGCTAAAAAATTCCTTAGCATCTGAACTATGCATAGATCGAGAAGTTACCCGTCAAAAAGAACTTGTTACGAGTTAAGTTACTGTTTGAAAAATGTAACTGAGTTAATAACGAAGTTCTTCTGCCTGAAATGGAACTTGCAGTTACGGAGTTACTTTAAAAAAGGAACCAGTTACTTCTGAGTTACATCGGACACCAAATAGCACTGCACAGGTGCAGCACGCGTGAGCAGTTGAGTTAGACTTTGAGTTGCCTGCGGAGGAGTGCAATACGATTAGATTGTTTTCATTTATGTCCAACTATTCGAACGCTTGGCATCTTACTCCCTGTGAGCGCACAATGGTACAGCTTCATTTCAATGGCAGCGTTTTCTTGTTCTTACTTCCTGAATAGAATATTGTCATTGATTGAATATCACGTTTTATGGCACAAGATGCCATGAAAGACCCGGAGAGAAGGCACGAAAATATGCGGACGTGAGGGAAAAGCGAATTAAAAGTAACTTGGAACTTAGCTTAAGTTACTTTGGCAAAGTTACCTGAAAAAAGAAACGAGTTCCTCTGAAAGTTACCACGGTGCAAAAGTACTGAGCTAAGTTACAAGTTACCAAAAAAGGAACTTAGTTACAGTAACGAGCTACTTGTAATGAGTTACCTTGAACTCTGGAACTATGTCGTTTTGAAGCAGTTCCCTTGAGAAGCCACATGCTGCAGGAGATGTTGTTCCTCCTTTGGAGCATCATACATATGGTTGAAATAATTATCTATACTTATTACTATATACTTACATACTTCAAACATATGTAATTAATGCATTGTGGTGTTATACAAGAGATAAGGTACTGTAAACACATTTTTATTTGCAATCCATTAATTTTCGTGAAATTTGTGATCACTAAAGAATCGCGAAAATTTGCACTCACTAATAAAGAGGCATAGGATGGAACAGATACACTCTGTCAGCTAAGTTGTCACAGAACAACAAAAAATCGCGAAATTAAACACACGCGAATAACTTTGGAAACGGCTCAATGAATGGTTCGTGATGTTGACAGTAAGCGTGGAGGGCTTTTCAAACGAATGTGACGGAAACGAAATCACTTGTGATCATCAGCATCACATGGGGAAGACAGTAAAAAGACAGGAAGTTAGGGTGGTGGAAGCAGAACAATTTTTTTAGCAAGTGTCATGGCAAATATACAGGGTGTCCCATCTAGCTGTGAACATATTTTTTAAAATATATATAACACTTTTTCCAAGATGAAATCAATTGCAATACTACAGCATATGCTGAAGGGCACTCCCTAGGAGGGCATTAGCGAAGTTCAAAGGCAATGTCTTAATTAACTTTTTAATTATAAAATCTACGATGTTGTCCCAATGAGAACATCTGTTCCTTTCGGTCACCTGATATCGTAGCCGTTTTCAGAACAAAAATCCGTTCGATAGATCGCCCGCAAAAAATTAGTGAAGGAACGCCATTTTTTCTTTATTTTGTTCATTGCGCATCTTCGCAGACGCGTATTTCCTTCATCCCCAACGTGAGAGGGGAAAGGAGTACAGTGCCGCCTCATGCGTCGAACATGAGCTTTCACTTGCGGAAACTAAACAAAAACAAATGTATCGGGTGACTCTATCGGAACTGGGTTGCATTTTCTGTTTCCTTTTAATCTTTTTCCAGGACGCGAGAGGCAATAGCGTGGTCTTTCTCCCTCTCACATTGGGGGTGATGAAAGACGCGTCTTCTAAGAAGCGCAATGAACAAAATAAAGAAAAAAATGGCCTTCCTTCACGAATTTTTTTCGGGCGATCTATCGAACGGATTTTTGTTCTGAAAACGGCTACGATATCAGGGGACCGAAAGGAACAGATGTTCTCTTTGGGACAACTTTGTAGCTTTTATAATTAAAACGTTAATTAATGAAAGTTAATTAAGACATTGCCTTTAGACTTTGGTAATGCCCTCCTAGGTAGTGCCCTTCAGCATATGCTATAGTGCAATTGATTTCATCTTGGGAAAGGTGTTATATATATTTTTAAAAGATATGTTCACAGTTAGCTGGGACACCCTGTATGGTCCATGTTTTTTTTTTTTTGTGTGTGTGTGTATGTGTTTTCATGTGCTGCCCTCAGTTGAATGAGTGCTTGAAATGTGTGTTGTGCGACTTGCATTTATATTGCGGACCCAAATGTCTATGTTCCAGGTAACTCGAGAAGGCACATTTGTCAACGTTCGTACGGTGGGACGTTTCTGCTACGAGGACGACGAGTTGCTCGTGTCATCTGCCATGCTGGGTTCCTCCCAACCTTACCGTGAACCCACCATAAACTCCCTCAAGCATCGTTTGCTCGTTTACTTGTACAGACGAGCCGAGGGTGATCCCACAGCGCAACGCCGTTTTTATCAGCACTTTGACCAACTCTGTGACCTACGGTTGTGGAAGATGCAGCTTCTGGATGAGAACCACCTTCTTCTGAAATATGCCAGCGAGGACGTCGTTCTCTTCAGACTCTCCGATCCCAATTCTCAGCCTTCCTTTTTTGTCGTCTACAACATTCAAAGTACCCAGGTGTTAGCAGTCTACGAGAACACCTCGGAGGAGCTCCTGGCGCTCTTCGAGGACTTCAGCGACCTGCTACGCAATGCTGCGCTGCATTCGGAGCTTACATGTTCCCCATCGAACAACGTTCATGCAAGACTTGTTCAGCAAAGGTAAAGCTTTGCTTTAAGCGCACTTTGTTGCTTCGTAGCGTAGATAGTAAAACAGTGTACATGGACAGTATGCAGGTCTTCAACTTGAGGTGGGAGCATGGTTCAATGCATGGAAGCGTGTAATTACGGTAACTTTCACTATCAAGTTAGAAAACATCCTGCTAGAAAAAAACAAAAGGGGGGGGGGGGGGGTGCCTACGTGCTGCACATACCTCCCTCTCACACATGTACTTCCTGTGGATGTAAAACTTGTCAACATTGCTCAACCCATGTGCCCTTGACATCACCCACAATACCCTTAGGCACAAACTCTCATAAGCACCCTACCTCATCCTACCTTGGAACTAATGGCAATAACTATTCTGAGGCTAGAACATACAAACTACCAAACACAACACAAGCCTTGAGGTGCCTAGGAACATGAAAGATCAAAATATGGCAGTCCTCTAAAAAGCCTGACCGCAACGTTAATCGAACGTGCACTTATCGATTACCGGCCAAGTGTGACAGTCACGCTAATGCGCTGATCAAGCGCTCGTAATCAGTTAGCACACTTGACCAGTAATCATGAGGTTCGGGTACGATTCTCACTGCTGTCTCACTTTTTCGACGACTACCATATTTCCATTCTTGAAACCTAACCTAGGGAAACCTACGACTAACAGTGTGGTGCTACAAGGATGATTAGACATGACTTGATTCGCAGGAAACGACTTGTCACATCCAGGAAAGTAAAACCTAAATATACAAGTGTCCTTGTTATATCTATTGTTATATCTATGCTGAGTATTTCTATGTCAATATCAGGTTCAAACAGACAATCGTGAACGCGCGCTACGGGGGTCAGACGGAAGCGGTCAAACGACTTCTTGCACAGCTGCCCATCAGCTCTCAATCATACAGCAACAGTCCTTACCTTGACCTGTCCCTGTTCAGCTACGACGACAAGTGGGTGTCAGTATTGGAGCGCCCTAAGGCGTGCGGGGACTATCCCATCAGGTAATTGCAAACTGTACCATGTATACCTACCTGTTCGGGGCAGGTATGGAATGGCGCTCCAGAGTAGCTGCACAAATTTTACGGTGCAGCTTCTGGCTTTGTTTCTGTAGTCATTTTATTTGAAATAAATAAACAAGAACGGAGCACCGATAAGGGTTTTAATAACGAGCTGTCGTGCAGAGTCGTCTGCACTTCATCGGGTGGAAAGTTACTGTTACAACACCAGGTACGTACCCGATATACAGAAAGAAATAAGTAGAGCTGCATGAATAGCAAAACTTCCATTGCGAATAGTTTACGAATATTTCAGTTACACTGCGAATCAAATCCGAATGATTTCTTCAGATGGCAAATCGAATTCGAATAATCAGAAAAGGCCCACTTAGAATAATTTCGGATACTGACCTCATGTTGAAATATTTTTGGTGGTGTGCTCATTCGACGGTGTTCTGCTCCAAACATGTGAGCCTTTTCAACCAGCGTAACATATCGTGAGAGAAGGGTACCTCTGTGTTGTGTATGGTAGACTGCATTTGGGATTAATTGCATTGTGAGCTAGTCAACATGATACATGCAGCCTGCTTTGTGTGCATCTCCTCATTTCTGTGTTTACATTGTGAATTTCCCATCCTTTTTTTAAGAAGCTGCACATATTTCCGTCTGTTACTGAACATAACTCTCAAAGTCGGTAGTACATTTACTAGAGTATAGTGTTGACCATGAGCTCACAAAATTTGTAGACAGAATATTGTAAACAGTGTAAAGCGGGCTTCACCTAACGCTCGAGAGTAATGAGGTGAAGCCGAGTTGCAGAATGGAGTTGCACACCAAAAAAACAATGGCAGTAACGTGAGGTGGGCTTCACCTAACTCTTCTATGTAATGAGGCGAAGTTCACTTGCAGAATGGCGATAACGATACTTCGCTTCAGTACTATTCGAAAAATATTCGAAAATTTCGAATCCTGAAAATAGGTTGTGAATAGCATTCGTATATCATCAGATGTTCGTTTCACGTTCGAAATTGTGAATATTTGCACAGCTCTAGAAATAAGCCGAAGCTCATACCTGATAAACCTGATGTTGTAACAGTCAGTTTTCATCTGATGAAATGCAAACTCTGTACTATGTATGCCATTATGTTATTAAATGATTGGGTTCTGTTGTTGTTCATTTATTTAAGGATTAACTTTCTGATCTTGACTCATCTGTAAGCTTTTACCCACCTTACTGCAGTAACCTAATCATTGTACTTCCAGATTCTATGCCAGGGACTCGGGCCTGTTAAGATTCAAGATCTATGCCGGTGTGCAGGGACGCAATCCTCCTCCTGCAGCAAGAAGGCTTGTCGCATTTACGTTTCATCCGTACGATCCCTTCGCCATTAGCGTCCAACGCACCAATGCTGAATATGTCGTTAACTTTCATCTTTACAAGTCCGGCTCCTGACAGGTGGGGCCGAAATAGAGTTGGATTATCCGCATGCAAAGAAATCGCTGTTACAAGTTTTGATACAATTGAGATATTTGCCAGAACAAACTTTTTCTGCAATTCCAATGAACCCATTAAATAAACTTAAGGATTATATTGTTCCACTTTTCCTGGGTTCACAAGTTTTTCACACACTCACAGTGGATGCCTGTACAGAGCATCCATTGAGTATTGAGCATGTATTGATGTACACACACTGCACACACCATAAAAGAAACATGGACATACACATAGATCGAGAAGTTACCCGTAAAAAAGAACTCGTTACGAGTTAAGCTACCGTGTGAAAAATGTAACTAAGTTAATAACAAAGTTCTTCAGCCAGAAATGTAACTCGCAGTTACGGAGTTACTTAAAAAAAGAACGAGTTACTTCCAAGTTACTTCTTCGAATTTACTACTTCGAACACAAAATAGCACTACACAAGTGTAGTGCGCATGAGCAGTTGAGTTAGACCTTGAGTGGTCTGCGGAGGAGTGCAACATGCTTAGATCGTTTTCGTTTATGTCCAACAATTCTAACGCTTTGCATCTTACTCCCTGTGGGCGCACAATGGTTCAGCTTCATTTCAATGGCAGCAGTTCTTACTGCCTGAATAGAATATACTGTCATTGATTGAATATCACGTTTTATGTCATAAAATGCCATGAAAGAACCAGAGAGAAAGCAAGAAAATATGTGGACATGAGTGAAAAGCGAATTAAAAGTAACTTGGAACTTAGCTTAAGTTACTTTGGCAAAGTTACCCGAAAAAGGAGCGAGTTCCTCTGAAAGATGGCCACGGCGCAAACGTACCGAGTTAAGTTACTAGTTACCAAAACAAAAGAACTTAGTTACAGTAACGAGTTACCTCGAACTCTGGATATACATGCATGCCCAATGTGCCAGCAAATAGCCACATGTTTTGTGTGCATCAGACAGGCTTTGGTAGTGTTCTTATGTTGGCAGATTCATTTCAGACATGACTGCTTAGGCTGACCTACACCAACACCACCTCGACAGCCTGCTTACTCGTCGACGTGACGTAACAAATAATAGTCGGCCAATCAGGATCGTGTATTTAACGGCGGCAGCCAATCACGAACAAGCTCTCAGTGGTCGTAGCCATGGAGATGAACCACCGTCGTCTGCGAGCAGTAATGGAATGTTCCCGCGTACTAAACGTATCTTTCTCATGACTGATTTTCTGGAAAGCGTGTTGCACGTTTCGTCTACAGATTCAGGTGTACAGGTTCCTAGGTACTAGGTGCAATAATTTCTGAGTTCTCGAACTCGCAGAACGGCAAATCACAGTAGCAGACGAATTCTGACGTAGCGAAGGAGGGAGAGGAGGCAATAAGCAGGCCTTCTGTATGTAGGTGGCATTGCCTACACCCAATGGCGGCCTCAGGAAGGGAAGGGGGCCACAGGGTTCGTGCTTTGGGATTGTGTTCTCCGAAGGGCAAAGGTGAACAGTCAAAAGCATGGCCGAAACTCAATGCTACTCGACACATAATCAAGCAAGTACTGCGCCTCCATAGAAAGAAACGAGCAGTGCTGAACTCTGCCCATCATGACCGTTCTGAACACAGATTGCAGAATCCAATTTCCAACTGACTTAAAAATGCATACTCCATGCAATGATTTTGACATTTATCTCAGGAGTGAGAGATGAGCCCATTGTTGTAAACTATGTCATGTCAGTAAAGCATCAGTTTGACATCACTATCTCACCTACCTTCTGCCTATTCTTCCTTGTTTTAGCATAAATGCAGTAAGTACGTAATTTGTTTCGACTAGATGGTGCACCATTTACTTCAAAGCCATGTGTGTGCCAGTAGAGAAAGCCATTTCGTTGTACAGTTAAATTAGGAATTTTCTTGATGACCTAATTTTTGCAACTTTTGTGGTCATAATTTTTCCATTATAGTAAAATGCTGCAAAATATTGGAATAAAAATCATGGAAATATTAGAATTAGCAATGATGACAGAAAAGTGCCCTCATTGGGATTTGCAACAAAGTCTAACTGAACCGCTCACTGTAACTTATTAGTTATTACAGCACTCTTACTAATTGTAGTATTTTAGAACACATCTAGCACATACCACAGCATACTGAACAGTTCAACGTCGACTCCACGCATTCTGAAATTTTGTTCTTCATTGTCCAACTACAGAGAAGATGTGCCACAAAATTCAGGTCCTGCGAAATATTCCTCAAACTATTCTGCCAATTATAAAGACCATGAAACTAGCAACTTCTCCATGGGACATTGTGTTTTGGGGCCCGACCCAGAGCCACCCATTTTTAGCCCAAAATTTGCATCATAATCACTTTGGGTAAGGCCCCCAAAATCCTGAAAAGTAAAAAAAAAAAACTTGCCAAGGTACAAATTTGGTCACCCATATGGCACTGCATGACGTTGAAAACAGTAGCACTGCAGCTCACCAATTTCTACCCTCCTATTAAAGAAAATAAAAATAAATAAAACCCGAAAAAACACAGGGCCCTACTACAGTATGGGAAGAGCCTCAGGATGCAACCCACTGAGATTTTGGACAGAGACTGTCATTTTTCTGGGCACCGTCGTCGTCATTGTATGTAAACGATATCATGGGTATTATAGGCCAACAACATGTGTAGATGAGAAGAACCAACAAGCTTTTACAACCATGCACTCTTTGCATTCATTCACCAGCCCCACTTCCACACCCCAACTAAGTGCCTTAATGATGCAAGTTTTTCACCTCAGCCATAGAAGCATAGTTTTTTTCCCCCCATGCTGCTGATGCTGTTGACCTATCACATCCATGATCCCTTGAACACGTCCTCCCTAACCCTCTAAATACCATGCCAATGATGAGGATGGTGCCCAGAACAACAACAGTCTCTGTTCAAAATATCGGCGACTGTCATCCTGAGACATTTCGATTAACGTTTCCTCACCTGATTTTCTACCTTTCTATTCATACAGTACAGTATTTCACCTTCCTCAACTTTTAAACTTATTGATCATCACATATCTCACGTGAGTATATGGTAGACAAACACACAAGCTAAAGCGAAACATTAACAACGCAAATAAGGAATCCCTAATGCAGTTCATCGTTGATGAGAGAAACATTTTATTACACGCTTGATATGAAATAGAACCTCACAGGCATCCGAAATTGAAAAATACTGAGAGCAGAAAAAGTATGTGGACACACAGGAGGATGCACACACAGAAAGGCTGAGTCACAGTATCTGCAGGTCATTTTAAAGAGCATCTCTGTGTAACACTGTCAATTTTATTGATCTGTGGTCTTCGTTAAACATGAAGTTACAGTAATGCGGCGACAGATATTTCTCGAGGCAATTACGACAAAAACACGAGAAAAAAGGAGATGCTGTCACGTTGAAACTGAGTATGCTCATTATTCTATTGCTCGAAGTTAAAGAGTACGCCATCCACTACAGAGAAAACACCGGAAATAGATCTCTCGAAGCATAGGACGGTGGAAACGTAACTATAGGTACGAGGATATACGTGTACGATTTGTCGCTTATTGCCGCAAGTAAAGCACACTTATTGCCAACCCCCTTTGTTTACATCATCTGGGCTGCAGACATACTGTGCTGAACTCATTTCTTTTAGTGCTATTACACTGTTTGTTCTTCTTTCTTTAGAATTTATTGCATAGTCTTGAAGAAGACTACCGTATCTATGGTTCATCAAGCAGCCGAAATACTTTCGTAGCACAGTTCAATAGTTCTAGCGGGCACCTAAAAGGCAAGCCACTCGTCGGCAAGTTTATTTGGAGGGGCACACAAGGTGCTGAAGATGGGCAGGCAGGAAGTCTGTTGTATCACACGTCTGTTCAACAGCAGCTCGAATTCCTAGCATTCCTCTGTATAAGTACAACGTGCCTTCCTATAGGTGACACTTGCAATAGGGTTCGACACCTGTCACAGGGACCTTTAAGGCGATTGAAGCGTTCCTAGACTATGATGCCTTTATATATATTTATATTTCTCTTTTTGGAATGTTGGCATTGTCGCAATGCCGAACAGATTGTATCAGTAATGCGCAACTCTTAATAGTAGCACCATTGCCTTAGCTGAGAGTTTCACAACCACACTTAGTAACAGCCACATGCACTATGCTACACTTGCCATGGCACCAGGAAATACTGACAGTAATATCCTACTTTTTATTTTACGAAAACCCGACGGCACGCGCATCCACTGCCACGGTAAATATGTCGGTGCCACCTCACCGTACCACAGTCAACAATAATTTAAGACACATTACATCTTCAACATTCCAGACTAGTTCTCCATTTCATTATCCTGCGCAGCTAGCTGTGCGATACACCTGCATAAATAAACTGCAATTGCTTTCTCCATTCTGAATGATGAAAATGGTAATGATGACAAAAAAAGGATGGAAAACAGGACGAACCACCCAAAAGTATCTGCAGCATTTGAGACTGTGCAATCATTTCTTAACTTATGGAAAATATGTACATTCAAAGTGTTCCACACAAAGGACTCTTGAGCTACCAAGGACTGTTCTGCCCCGGCTGAGGGAAAACTCAGGGCAATTCCATGACTATGTGCCAACTGAGGATGTGACGGTCTTCAACTTAAAGCTGGGAGAGGCGGTTGAAAACAGCCGCTGCGGTTGCCCACCTGTAAGAAGTAAAAAATGAGGGCAGTGCAAGATGATGGGAGATGATGATCCCTCCTTGGAACGGTTGTATCTCAATCATTCTGAAAAATGATCCTGCAAGATCACTTTCATAACATAGAGCAAGAAGACAATAATACTATGTCAGGGGGTTTGAACAGATTTGGAACAGACCACTGTATAGTGCTGGACAGACTTTTATGGAACACTGGATCGCTTTTGTTCGCCACCTCGGTGACACTGTGGCAACGGATGGAAGCGGGCACGTGCACCCATTCGCAGGGTCGGATCAGTTGAAACCCCTGGGACCCTTGACGATGACATCCATGGGATGATAGTGACATGAACTTCAAAGTTATTTATTTGACACTCTCCGTGTTCCTTAAGCATTTGTCCAGCACTATGATCAACAGTGGCACGACAGAAGGAGAGCAGGGGAATCATGTGACACTGTGGTTCTGCTTTCAGTTTTATCTGTCAATGTCAGGGGCACAACCTACTACATTATAATGACCATGTCATAATCGGCAACCCCTATGAGGAGCCGGTCCGCACGATCCGCTAGGGGCGCTGCTCACCGGCCCGCGAGATCTACTACATCATGATTGGACAACGGAAATTTGAATTTTGAACGTGCAGAAGCGGACATACAACTACCGTAGCAGACGACACCAACCGCTCCTATGAAGGTGCCTAGAACGATGATGATGATAATCAACTTTAGAAAGAAGCATCTTCCGGGGGACATTCACCGCTTGTACAAAAATACTGAGGTAAGCTGAAGTACAAAGTATTGTAGAAATTGAGGAAGCAATAACTGGATCGATGAATAGCGCCACCACTAGCATCCAAACGCGGCGCTGGGAATGGGTGCCTATGACATGGTCGTTATAATCTAGTAGCTCGTGGTCAGGGGTCAAATTTAAAAAAACCATCATCGTAACAGTGGCTTCACTTCAAAAGTAGGATTCCTAAACTAAACATAGAAAAACAAAGAAAAAAAATAGAAGAAAGAAAAATAGAATGAAAATAGAAGACGATAATAAGCATTTGTAGGAGAAGTTATCTTCTTATGTACTCGCTATATGGCTGCATTGTTCCCTGTTGTCATGCTTGTTGGCATGTAATTTCCTCTCTGAACAAACTGCACAATCTCCAGATGTTTACAATGTAGGTCCATCACAAACTCCCAAGATTTTGCAAGGCACATGCAAGGTTCTTGTGTAGTGTGTCCTTCATATCCATGCAAATGGATAATACCAGACACTTGAGGGACATGCGGCAAGTTTCTCTACTGTCACTGCCGATTTGCACCTTCTCTCTCTCACTCACTCACTCACACACACTCACTCACTCACTCACACACACTCACTCACACACACTCACTCACACACACTCACTCACTCACACACACACTCACTCACTCACACACACTCACTCACTCACACACACACACAGTTAGAGAGAGAGAGAGAGAGAGACAGACAGACAGACAGACAGACAGAAAAAACGAGTGTCTGCAAAGTATGCACCACCTGATCTCTACCTGTGCCTGACAACGCAAACTAACTTCCCTTCCCAGGACTTCTCACCTGGTCATTATGGCAGAGGTACCACAACCTCGACGTAGTTGACGGGAAAGAGTCCCGTACGTCCTTCCACCGACCCTTCGAACCAGTTGTCATCAACTCGACGCACCAGTTGCACCAGGTCACCCTCGTGAAAGCCCAGCTCCCCAGGATTTTCTGGTTCAAAGTCGTACAAGGCTCGGCAGCATGGACCCCGGGGACCCCGTGTTGATGGCGAGCGCACCGGGGATGGCAAGGGTGAAGCTGTTGATGTTATAATACCACTTCAACCAAGTGAACCTGTGCACCACCTCCTTATCATACACACGTACATGCAGCTGGAACCATAGAACCGACACTACACGGCTTGGCTCATGACAGATGTTCTTACTTCTGTATTTGAGAATCAACCCTTTATTTTTGCTTTCCTTTCAATAGTTATTCACTTCCTCAAGTAAGTGAAGATATTTGAGTTTCAGTGTTCCTTATATGAAGATGTAAGTATAGGTGTAATCAGGTATATAAAGTGACCTCAGACGTGTCAAGCTAAATGCTGGACTTGTGTATTAAAAGAGAGAAGTAACTCAACAAGGAAACGAAACCTGTATGAATGGTAGCGCATTTAAGTGTAGCAGAGGGACACACCCACATTGATGAGTCCGATTACTTATCAAATTCTGTGCAATGGTTCTACTGGTTCTATTAAGGGTACTGCAGCTTAAACTCAAGTAACGTTGTAGTGGATGAGGCAATTAAACAGAAGGACAAACACTGTGAGAGCACCCTCTTGATACCTTCATGCTTGCCTCATTTCCCCCCCATCTCACAATACAACACAAGTCTCACAATTCCCAGTTGCATGCTTCAATTGAATGATGTCACTCGAAGAAAATTAGAGGATGGCAATCAGAGGTTGTGGGTTCAAACCCCACTGCTGGTGCCTTTTCTTCGACTGCCATCATTCAACTGAACTCAATGATGTTTCACGGTCTTCTAGGACTCAAAACCTTGCAACACTGTAGCACAGCCACGGACAACATAAGCCGACCATAATAAGCCATGCATTCCTTGGTGTTTGCTTTGAAAAGCGCTGTTGCAAGATCAGAATTGTTTGATAAAAGGGAGAAGGGGCAGACTAACTGGTGCATAATGATGAAAGAACGAATAACCACGAGAGACACGGGACACCTGTTATTAAACCATTAATGTGTCTGAAAACTTTTTCCTGTTTGTCTGCACGTCCCATGTCCCTCGGTTATTTGTTCTTTCATCAGAACTGTTTAGTTTATCAAAATATTACAATGTTTGTCAACTGGTTGGCACTTTCGTTAGCAAATAACCCAATTGAGAAGAATAAAACAAAGCATGAAATGACATAACAATACCAATAGGACACTACTAATTAATGCAGCTTGCATAAGAAAAATTTCATGCTGTACATAGAAGCTCGGGACCTGAGACTCTGGAGCTTCCAATTCAGAAAATTGAAGGGGATTTAACAGAGCTCATTATCATTGTTCTATAAATAAGTAATAACTTGAAACGATGAACTGGAGCCTAATGAATAACTGTGAAATGTAGACAAATGGAAACCAACAAAGTGTTCACAGCCTGTGTCATGCAGACAGCATGGGCAATATGGATGCAGCGGATACAGTGCACAAGACAACGACATACTCAAATCTGCATAAGTAGAATTAAATGCAGACATCTGTAACTTGAACCCTTGTATTACAAAAAAGGAAAAGATACTTGGGCAGGGGCAGGTATGTTTTCTTGGATAAATCTGCTTTATCAGAAAAGGTGCAAGACTGCAATTCTGCTTATCAGATTAGCGATTGAGAAACGTTTGAACCCTAGTGATAGCGCACACAGTAGAATATATTTAGGGTTCCTCGTTTTCGCCGATTATATTTTCTAAGACATTACAAGGTAGGGTGAACATTGATGAAAAAAAGAAGCTATGGGCTAATGTTGTTGTTGTTGTATAGGCCATGATGTTATAGGCCAATTCAAACTTCACTGAAATTTGGATTTGCGCTCATCTTGGCTGCGTTTCGTAATCTCTAAAAAATTATAAGCGCTGCAAATGAGAAACCATACTGCATATATGTGTGTGCATGGAATATGCTGTGATGTTTAGTGCTGCTGTTGTCATACCACTGCGTGACAAAAATTTTTATGAATAATTGCAAATGTTGAAA
This sequence comes from Ornithodoros turicata, assembly GCF_037126465.1. Classification (NCBI taxonomy): domain Eukaryota; kingdom Metazoa; phylum Arthropoda; class Arachnida; order Ixodida; family Argasidae; genus Ornithodoros; species Ornithodoros turicata. Next base: position 85,780,279 of record NC_088203.1, read on the forward strand.
ATCCTCATGAAAACTTCACATAAAGAACTTAACCCAGTATGAACATTACCAGTATGACTCTATTGGGGAAAACCCATTTATAAACTCAATGAATAAATACATATTTCATATGACAAATAATTAAGAACCACATAGTACTGTCCACAAGCAAATAGTACTGCCCCCAGGACAACCCCACCCGAAAGCATCTGGCTGAAAGCAAGCATGGAGTACTACGAGGAAGCACAGTTAAGGCAAAGAGAGCAAGCAATGCAGCCAAAGGGAGTGAAACAGATACCATTTGGAGATCTGGATGGCGAGGGTCCGCCGTGTTGAAAGCTGCCCAGGAAGAGATTATTGGCGGGCCGAGGGTTCACGGGAGATCCCATTGGGGACCGGGAGGGGGACGCTGAGAGAGAAACAATGCTTGCCTACCACTCATTGCTAAGTAGGGTTAGCCCAGTGGTGGTGGAGAGGAAACAGAAAGGACATCGGGGGTATAGACAGGAGTGTTAGCACATGGAACACTTACATGCTAGAGCCTCTACTTACATCTCGATGTTTCCCATACACAGAGGAGGTGAATTTTCTCTTAGAGAGAGCTAAACTGTTGAAAATCAGATAAATGTCTATCCAAGGATTGATCCCGTGGACGTAGATTAAAATTTCTGATAAGACTGCCAGCGGGACCAGGGTGGAACGCACGGGGGCCCCCTCTGGCAGATAGCAGGGAGGGGCACACAGAGGTTGGATTATAATTACAGGTTCAATTATTATATTATAATTCATAATATGAAATGCATTGCCAATTGGAACTGAAGCAGCAAAAAAGAAACAACACACTAACAGAAGCTGTGCGACACAATTTTAACTGGTGTTTCCTTGTTTCCCTTCTCTTTCACTCTCTCTTCCTCTTTTATTATTACAGATATCACTCAAGTACTAGATTGTCTTACGGCCACCTGCTAGTGGATAGTTCAAAGGTGAGGTTGAGCGCAACTACATGAAAGTAAAACAAAAACTGTGTCCAATGGTTTATCAAGTATCACTGTTGCCTTCTTGCTGGCGTCGAAATGAAGTTTAACAAAGCAGTGACCAATTTCCAGATATCGTTAAAGGCTAGAAATACTCTAAACTGGTTCGACGTTGTACCTGGAACCATAGGCTGCATAACAGCAGGTGCACTCCTATGCATTTCGTCTCCTCTCCCGTTAATATGCAAAATAGAAATGACTGGAGTAGGCAGCGTCTGTCATGGCTTTGGAACAGCATTTTCTAAAATCTTACTACGTGTATGTTCTTATTACAGCGATCACAGAGTAAACAGACCAGAATACAGCATCTATGAAAATTTCTTATCAGTTCGTCTTTGACAGTTGCACATCTATCAGTTCTGATGTTCTGCCAGTGATGTCGGGGAAAATTCCGAGGTTAGGCTGCCTCACTGTAAACACTGGCAATATTGAATTTTCCCCGTAAGCTGGAGACGTTAGTTAGTAATGAAAAGGTTGTGATGTTATGAAGGAGGTATGTTATGTTAGGCTGGGTTCTGATCCTGGAAGATGCAACTGGCCCTGTACTTGACACTTTATACGTGTGGCATTATAAAGCATGTGCATTTGTGTATTCTAATAGCTCTAAAGAATAAGCAGAATGAAATGCATTATTCTCTTCAGAGTACTGGTTTGTTAACAAGGTCTTATCACCGAACTACGAACCTTTGTGCACCATATGTGCTTCAGGTGTTTCAAGTAGGTGCAGCTGAGGCTTGGGATTCATCTAAGCTAAAGCTAAACACTTAAACATACCGTAAATAAAGCTGTATGCTTCACATCTTCCTTCTTTAACTTGTTTACTGCCTCATTGAAATTACATTTATAATTTTATTTCACTGATAGATTAAAAGGTGGTTAAAAAAAGTTGCGAGAAAAGCAGCTCAACTAAGCGTGTCCTCCATGTAAAGTTTTTCATTAAACACAAGTTTTCAAACTGACTACTTATAAAAAATATCCACTGCAGTAGAACCTCTATATAGTGAACCTGCCTATAGTGAAGATATAGACGTAGTGAAGCGAACCTGCAGTGCCGTATGTTGAGACCCCAGACATGAACTACTAATATAGTGAAGATACTGATAAAATGAAGTTTTTCTATTGCTCCCACCAACTTCACTATAAAGAGGTTCTACAGGAAAGGATGTGCAACAGCACCCAGAATCTGGCTACAATGGTTAGGGATGTTCTTCACCTTCATACTACCGCAGGGATCGGAACCGTTACTTTTTTCGATTTGGTTCTGGTTCAGGTTCAGGCATATTGGTTCGGTTCGGGTTCAGCTCCGCAGCAGCGCAAAATATTGGTTCGAACCAGTTTAAAGCGACTCGAACCGGTTCAGGAAAGTGAATTTTGAGCAGGCTGCCATGAGTTAAAAGCAAGCACATCCTTACGATTCTCATTTAACACAAATATAATTTTGTTGTTGTTGCCAGCACAGCAGTGGTTCACCTCAACCCTGTGTTACAGATCCGCATTTCAGGTGCAACGTAACGGGAGTATACTGTCTGTGTTTACTCATCGCACACACCCTGTTACAACTTGCTCAGGGGCTGGCCATGATTTTCACAGCCCAAAATGAAAACTTGGGATTACTGGACGATAAAATTTGCGTACAAGGTGTTGGTGGTATTGGTGGTGATGACAGAAGGAAGCCTACAAGAGCCAAAAGGAAGACCTAACACAACTGAATGAACGCAATAGCTGCGAGGAGGAAATACATAGCGCGCTTGGGTTGTAGTTTTCCTTTCTTCAGTTTTGGTTTCGTATTTGTTTGGCAACGCGGCTCAATACGCTATGTAAATAGTACTTCCGATCACTCACAACGCACATTACGTCTGAACCGTTTCTCGAACTGGTAACCGCTCAAATTAATTTCGGTTCAGTTGCGGTTAAGGGAAAAATACGGGTTTTTAGCGGTTTTCAGTTCCGGTTTCTTTGCCTCCAGCTCGCCTTCTTTTTTTGCCATCTTTTTTCTCTGTCTATCAATGTTGCGAATTTGACGAGTTAGCCTGCATCCTTGCTCTATACACTGTTCTACTAGTGCTCTGCACACAGTTTACTGTTCTACGCAAATACTGCCATGCCTCAGAAGCACTAATAATTTCTTGCAAAAAAACGAGGGGAGAAGTAAGCAATTTCTCCTCGAGGGTTCTCCAAACAGACAGACATTATCCCACCACCAGGCTTACCGGCTACGCCGTTGAAAGTGTCCCCACCTGACTCGACCATGGGTGAAATGTCATCGTGCATGACGGGGATGTTGAGCTCCGACAGCTTCTTGGGCTCGTATGGGGCTCTTGTGCGTCCCGCAGCTTCAGACTTCCTGCAGGAATGGGCACATTGCGGCTCACAGGCGAATTCATGAACGAGCCTCGACTCGGAACTCGACTCGAGCTGCTCCTCCAGGGTGGTTTTGCACTTCATAGATCGACCTTGACTTATCACAAATTTCTCAAATCATTCCTCGAAAATCTCGAGGTAGCATCGGCACTACCTTGAGGGCGCTCCTCAACTCGAGTTTGGCTGGTGTCATGGCAGAAGACAGGTTGTTCGCTGCGTTCATCGAGCGTTTTGCGCCACGGTGGCCTTTCACTGGGTGCCGACGGCACTGCCACTGTGCGACGATGTTCAATAAGGGGCCATCAAACTGCCTTCGAGCTTTTTGATGACCACGAGTTCCTCATATGGTATACGGCACCGCTTCATTTTTCGTGCCATATGTGTGTTTTAGGCACAGGAATCAACATTTCCGAGGTGTCCCGAAAGACGGCTGGGGACGAGAGTACAGCTCTATTCGAGGATGGTTTCTAGAGGAGCGCCTTGGCAGAGGAATCCCAGAAACGGGTTCATGAAACGCATGTACTCTTCGAGTGGAGGAGCAGCACTTTCCTCCACTCGTTGGAGACGAGGCGGAGCGCGTCGAGTCGAGGCTTGTTCATGAATTCGGCCTTCAGCGTGACAATTAGGCGTGTTACACATGCCACTTACTGTTCGAGCAGACGCTCCGTCAGACTCTGTAAGACTTGAGCGCACTGCTGATGGTACTCGCAGAATGCCTCAGTAAGCGCTGCCAACTGAGAGATCTGCTCCACCTGAGGGATAAAGGCGTGTCACAGGAATGGGGTACAAAAAGCAGTAGTGTGCCCAAACTGCAAGGACCCTGCTTCACACACAGATACACAAAGAGAGAGACAGAGAGAACCATACTGATGAAAGCTCTAAAAATAAACGAACAGGAAAGGGACAGTACACGCACACACACACAACTTACTTTCAACAAAGCTTTATCAACCAAGCTAACATGCCTCTTTATACCTTCGTGGGAAAGCCTGCTCCTTCGTTGCATGTTGAAAGGGCACTTCGTGTGCGTGGTATCCCATTCCCATTTGTCCATTTTTAGTGCTTTTATCGATATGACATCGTATCAGCGGGCCCAGCAAGGTGTCTTATGTAAAAAAAAAAAGAACCAACAGATCCTTTTGCTTCAAGAATTTGATTCGAGGAAGCTCAAACCTCTTTCCCAGATTTGGTCTCAAAGTGCAAAAGTGGTAATGAGTGTCCTATCTCTCTGGAACTATTATGACAAAATGCCCAGGAAGCTCAAAACTCCAAAAATAGGGAAATTGGATTTATTTTTGTGGCCAGTGTCAGTCGTCGGCTGGCAGCGTGTACTGCAGTGGCAGGAAGAGAACGACGAAATCGCTGTCTATCCATAGATCCACCCTGCAGACTTGTGAGCGCAAGACTTAAAAAATCAGATAATCTGTTTCTACTTCATGTCAACTTCCAGTCACGTTGTTATTCTGCCTCCGTCAAAGACACAGATATGCATTTTCAAAATGGGTCAAATGAACACAGGTGCCTATGACCCCGTCTGATTTACAAATAGAATATAAATTAGAATGTGACATGTCTAACTAAAGAGAGGTAGCTACTACTTTAATTTGAAAACGTGTGACACAAAGGGATACATACTACAGTAGAGCCTTGTGCTCTAGGGTTATAGCCAATAAAACCCCTTTGTAACTACGTTTTTGAGAACATGTGGAGCCAAGGAGACACAGACAAAGCAAGAGATAGACAACACACAATGCTCCCTTTGTGCTCTCTTTGCTCCCTTTGTAACCCCCAATTGCATCATCGTTAATTCTGGTAAATCCCAGAAATCCCTGAAAAAGGAACTCGTCAAGGTGCAAATTCAGTCATGGTTTCACACAACTTTACCGTGTGTTACAATCCCTGACCTAAAACCCAAACCTGACAAAAAAAAAAAGAAAGAAAAAGTAACCAAAAAACTCAAGGGTCCAATCATACCATAACATCCCAGAGTTTGCTGCAAAATGACTATACGGAGTTTTCGTGCTTTTCTTTTCTCGTTTTGTGTAAACCCATCTGTCAGTTAATCAGTAAACACTTATTGAAAACTTCAAGTCAGGAAAACCTCCATTGGGGAAATTTGTAATTTGACATAAGGCGGCGGACTTTGCCGATTTACCGACGGGTAAGATGGGCTACTTACATCATTTTCCAGTAGATTAAACATGCCCAGAGACGCTAGGTTGAAGGACTCCTCAAACTTGTCTTCGGCAAGCTTGATCTCATCCTCCGTGACATGACCTCCTGCTTTTCAGTGCAGACGCCCGTTAAAATGGAGTAGCAAGCCATTACTTGAAAAGCTTATCACCTTTCATTTGCTTCCTCTTCTTACAGTCATAATCAAGGCGCCGGCCTTGCAACTTCTTCCTGTGGTGCTGTAAATCAGCGCAGGTGAGACAAGCCCATGCCATCCGCAAACCCAGGCGTAAAAGTCTAGTGCTATTCAGAGCTGAATGTCCACCAGGGGCAGGACAAGCGTGAAACTCCCCCGCTTCCAGGGCTAGAGTCTAAAAAATGTTACAACACTACCCCCGAAAAAGTTTCTCTTTCAGAGCTTTAAAAATCCTTTGGGGCTTGCTTTATTCGGGATCTGGTGTTTGGCGCCCCCTCTGCGGAAGGCCCCCGGGGCGGCGGCCCTTCTCGTACCCCCTCAGAACGGCTCTGGTGCTACTTGTTAATTGATAATTCAGGTGCGGGAGTACGCACCCCTTTTGGTCAATGTTGCTGGGTCCTACCAGGAAATTTCAGACTCTATCTCATTATTTATGAGAGCAGCAACTTGCCACTTAACAAGATGGGTCTCAGTATGAAGGACTGTTGTGATCTAAAATATCACATTGGTACCTGGATATTTTGTTGTGAGGGAATTTTAGTGTATGGCAAGTGTCAACTCTTCAGAAGCATTGAGGTCAAGATGAAACTTTCTTTTTTTATGCACCCATTGGAAAATTCCAGGGCAAGGCATGCAGTTACAAAGTCCTCTTTTGTGCAGACTCACCAGGACATCCTTGAGGTCCTTGGTCTGGAGTTGTGTGAGTGGCTCTAGAAAGTTCTGCTTGACGTTGTCCTCAAGTGCATACTTGATGTCTGCCAACTGCTTCAGTGACTCGCCTGACTCAATGAGGCTCTGACCTTAAAAGATACGTATTTATCATGCTGAGGAGCTGGCATGATGTGGTAAAAAAGCAGTTCCTAAAGGGTACCGGGTACCACAGGAAGGCGAGTCTAGTGTAGTACTCCTTACCAAAGTGGCTCTCTTCGCCGAGATCTGTTCCGTACTTGATCATCGTCTCTCCTAGCACTCCTTCTGGCTGAGGATAAGCATGTGTCTTTCCCGGTCCTCGGAGTTTGCTGCTTACCATCAGCTTTGCTCTGGATGCTATTGTAATTGTGAGATGGTTGAAAGAAGAGTCAGGGCAGATGAGAAACTCAAACACGAGAAAGGTTGAACATGGGCATCAAATGCTCACAGAAAACAACAGTCCGTTCAAGTCAGCCTGATCTAACTTCACGTAATTCAGCTATTTGCTGCTTGCACATATTTGTGCCTTTCTGATCATGAGGCTTATTCACCAGATGGATTGCATTTGTGCTCTGTTATCAGCATGGACACTCACCTGGATTTGGTTGCAAGTACTCTTTAGTTTTTACTATAAGCTCCTCGACGAGCTCATTTGTCAAGTCAATTTTCTGAAAAACAAGGTAGGAAGAACATACAGTTAAAAGTGAACGGGAACATTAATAAAAGTGCTTTATAAAGATTATGTGGACGTTGTGCCCTTGTAATGAACTGCAGTAATGGGCAGTATACTGACCCTTTCCATCTCCATGTAGTCGTCTGTAAACTTGGTGCCTTCGGCACCTCCGATCTTTTCACTGACATACTGTGAGGAAGGAAGTAAAAGGCCATCATTTAAACTCATCCCATTCATACATTAGTCACTGCAGAATGTAGTACAGCACTTCTCAAGGCCATGGTGACGAGTACGGTAGAACCTCTTTGCAGTGAAGATGCAGGTTTACCGCAGACCGCAGGTTTACTTCACTACATCCATGTCTTCACTTATGTGCAGGTTCACTGTACAGGGTGTTTGCTCTAAGGTGTCCAGAAATTGTATTTAAAGCGAGCAATAAAAGAGAAACGAGCGCTACTTTTCACCTACTTGACTAAGAAACAGGTGCTACTACCCCAACAACACCGGATATCCTCTGGATGTACGAATGATGTCCTAATGAGTTCGTACGTCTGACGGATGTCCCTCAGATATCCATAGGACGTACGAATCCGTTAGGACATTCTTCGTACATCCAAAGGACGTTCGGTGTTGTTGGGGTAGTGAAGCAGTACCTGTTTCTTACTCAAGTAGCAGAAAAGTACTACTTGCTTTTCTTTTATTGCTCGCTTTAAATATAATTTCTGGACACGTGAGAGCCCTGTATATAGGGCCTGACTTTCTTGGGTTAAATTCGATTCCTCCCGATTATTCCCTCCCAAATCAGTTTAGGACCAGTTCGGGTTAAACCCGATTTATCCTCAAATTCCAATCACATATCACGTACACTATATTCCAGCAATCTGCACGCATGTCAGATGTAAATATTATTGTAGTGTAACAATAAACCATTCGAAGCCATTTGATGTTATAACGTGTGGTGCATGTCACTATAAATCCCGAAGTACTATGCATGTTAGATCAATATATGCACCGTAACTGCGAGCTACTTGCTAGACAGAAAAAAAAAAAGAAAAAAAAATGATACCGCCTGAGTGTATCAATACCACCTGATTTCACCCTGAATTGCACATTCAACATTAGCACTCACTCAGCCCCAAATCCCGGAGAGGCTTTTAACCCGAAAGAGTCAGACACTGACTATACAGGGTGTTTGCTCTGTCCAGAAATTTTATTTAAAGCAAGTGATAAAAGAGAAACGAGCACTACTTTTCACCTACTTGAGTAAGAAACAGGTGCTACTAGTGAAGCAGTACCTGTTTCTTACTCAAGTAGCAGAAAAGTACCACTTGTTTTATCGCTCGCTTTAAATATAGTTTCTGGACACGTTAGAGCAAACACCCTGTATAGATGTTCTACCATACTGTGTATCTGTAGTCAACCTTTCCATATGACAGGAACCCTTCAGATGTGAGCAAAGGAAGTCCAGATGAGACAGAAAACCCTGTTGTGCCCGTGCTATAACTCAAAATCCCAACAAATTAAAAGGAAAGTTTGCTCCCTAGCACAATTGAAATAAACATGGCCTGCAGGATCCTCTGACTACGAACAGCCCTTCTGCGAGCCTGTTCGATGGCAATCGATGTATTCCCAGAGTTGCGCGTAGTCTGTTCTGAGAGCCGGCAGCGGGCCTGCCCCCGCGCGGAGGAGCAAGCAGGAGAGACTCATCAGCTCACACGACGTTTCTGTGACAGTTCGTCAGGGCGATCCCATATGGGTGCCCTGTCACACACCTCCTCCGTATGTATTCTCTGCAGCAAGACACGGGAAAAGGGTAACGGCAGGGGAAAGTTAAAGCTTGGAGAAACCAAATCACGTGCGCCCCATCTTGAAATATTAACCCCTTATTTGCGAGAGGGACCAATGTGGCCAATCCATGGGCAACAGGGGAGAGAGGGTAACTGGTGAGCTGCGCAGACGAATGACCTACTTGCATAGCGTATTCCGCGGCACGAGCGAACGCCCTTGTGTCGTCGAAATGACGTCGCACGTACGTCACTCCGCGCGGGAACTTCCTTGTAGATTTCGATGATTTATAACACCGATAATAATGTCGGTGAAAGGTAAAGTAGGGAGTCAGTAAATTAGGGAATGCAATACCAGTGGAAACAAAAGAAAAAGAAATCCAGGTATTGATGCTAGGAGAGTGAACCATCCCTTTAAGCTGCACGAAATGATACTTCTCCTGAGTGACAGAGTTGAAGTATGAGGCTAGAATCACTTCTTCACGCTTTCCACATTCTTTCTTGCATATTTCTCATTCTCTGGGATGTTTACATGAGGTGGGCAATATCACAAACATGTACGACATGGTAGTGAAGATGGTATATCACAGATGTCTAAAACATCAGGAGAAGCACCAACAGCAGGTGCTCTAAAAAAAACTATATATATCGCTTTCCTTTTTTTTTTTCTTTTGCCAGCTGTGGATGCCAAGGTAACAGTTCCTTGCATTAACTCTAATGTCAGCGAGCAGCTTGAACTAGTTATGATTGCACAAGGTTCATGTCCTGCTGCTCTTGTCGAATTTTGCAAACCTCAAAAGAGGTCTTCGGAGGTTGGTAATGTACCGTGTACGCTCTACCAAATAAAGGCATGATACATGCACATAAATCCCAACAGAACACGACATTCACTAATACAGACAGTGTGGGTATATCTTACAATTATAGAACAATATACTGGTAAAAACAGCACGTACCTGATTGGCCTTATTGATCTGCTTCTTGAGTCCAGCAAATGCCATGGCTGTCAATCGCCTTCCTCCCAGCTAAAGATCGGTAGGCATGCTATGCTGCAAGCCAAAAGAAACAACAAGAAATAAGAATCAAGTGACCCCAAAGGTTGATTCATACTTTTACGTGTGCAATAATGCGTATCAACAGTTTATAGTCACCAGGGTGGCGGCTTCGAATAAAAAAAAATCTTTCGGCTTCAAATATCAAAACAAAATCAGGTTAATCATTCGCAAATTGACTGTCCCACTTCGCTTTACCACATTTGTTCTTTCTTTCTCATCTCATAAAATGGCCAACTCCGACACCATCGAGACTTGTAAAGTGGCATTTCCTCCACAAGACACCAAAGCTTAGCAGAGAAAGCACCCTTTACAGTGACGGACCGGCGAGAGCTAGCAGTTCGCAAGATACATATCCTCCTCCTTGCTCTCTACCTTCCTCTATCTCTCATACATTCTCTCCCTCAATGTTGCCAACGCTGTCTTGATTACATTAGACCTATTCGATGTAACGTGCCACGGCAGCCACGGCCCAAATAAGAGTCCGCGAATTACAACAATGCTTTAGCGAGCCGCCATCAGCCCCATGGAGAGCCACAAGTAACCACAGCTTTCCACGTTTGTAGCAGACGACATTGCGACTTTACAAATCCACGTAACGAATAAGAGAAATCGGACATCAAGCGGACCTTCTTTGGGAGGCGTTGGCACTGATCAATACATATAACGTCACCTCCGCTTCCGAAGATATTACGTAAGCATTATGTACGCAGCATTACGTCCATAACCATATTGACCTCTCGCTCCAAAACCATGACTACGGACGACAATCAGAACGCACACGAACAAGGTCCTAGAGGTTTACTTTACAGACGACCAAGTTAAGCAGAACGAGATCATTAAGTCTTGCGCATCGATAAACAGTGCGCCAGCGATCTAGTACGGGTTGCCGATGGTGGTATGTACATCCGATGATACCTTATCGCTACTTACGAATAGAAGTTCAACCTCTGCGGCAGATATCTCTGCGGCGTCGTATACTCCTTCCGTCGTCCGTTGTCTAATTGATCTGAAAGTGCTTCGGCAAATTTACCCACGAATCGATCGGACTGCGCATCGCAATGAAGGAAATGTTGACAGTTCCAAAAGCAACCTGTGTGCTCTTCGTCGGCCTTGCAGACACGGGCTATCCAGAGCAAGGACGATTTGGGAGCGGCTTAAAGGTCAGCTATGCCGATATCCCAAATAGTCGAAACGGTTGTGATATTCTGAAAGCCCACATCCAGCTCTCCCCAAAATACACCTTCATTCTCTCAGTTCGGTACAGTACCATGTCAAAAAAATAGGTAATTCATTCCGAAACACACATGGGCGCAGCCATTTTTATGACGTAAATGCGCCCGAACGGGCATTGTGACGTGTACGCGCCTTCGTACTTGTCAGTGGATTTCAGCTACGGCTTCTCGCGGCTTCACGTATCTGTGCTTGAAGATGGCGGACAGCCGGGTTCCACCGTTCCGCGATAAGTAAACAGTGCAGCAGCTGCGAACTCATTCGCGAACCAACCTCTGTGCGATGTTGTGACTGGAATTCGTCGTTTGTGTTTTGTGAGCACGTACAATTTGTATCAAGTCGCGTCTGCGTTAGCCCCTTTACAGCACTTGCCCATTGTAGAGGCTGACGTTTCGACAGCCGTGTCAGCAAGAAAGTGCCGACAGCGTTTTATTACTGCAGGAAAATTTTGCTATGTATTTGAGAAACCGCATACTGCTATGGGACAAGTTTTACGTACGATTTATCAATGTGCAACAGCGTCGACGATGGTATGTAACGACGAAAGACGTAAAACGAAATACAAATCACATTTTAAACTTTTTGTGAGATTCTGTGTATTTTCCAGAAGCTTTCTTTGAATCACGCACTCCCATGTCACGCTGCGTTGTGTGGTACGCTACAAGCTACTGCATTTTATGTCTAACATCTGGATATTGTTTGTAATGAACACCGTCGCACAAAAACATGCACACGGAACCTCCAGTAGCCATGTCGTTGCACACTATGCAGACGCAAAAGAAGTACCAGAGCACATATTGCCACTTAGAAATGTGGTGTCTGAAGAGTTAGGGCATAGCATAGATCCTAGAAATCAGGTGCACCGTATCCTTCTGTAGAGTGCTCTTTCAATTCACAACTCAGCCCATGGGGTGTAAAAGTATTAAAGGCAGTTATGTGACTTGTCGTCGTGGGTGACATCACTGGCCAGCCTCGGGATTAATTCCGTGCTCAGGAATTATTGTACAAAGCACTTTGTATGTAGGACGTGATAAGCAATATGTAAGTTGCAACCTTGTCTGCAGCATTCTCGATTGCCTCTTACCTTTACAGTTCGAGACACGTTATCAAACCATTTGCAAAGGGCACTCTTACAGGGGCCGTGTAACTTGAGTTTTTAGTATAAAATTTATAAAAATATAAGTATACAATATGTAATATGAAATTTATATAAAATCAAAAATAACATTTATAGAAAGAATTTATAAAAAATAAATAAAAAGGCTTCATGGAAGCAATCCGTTAGCATACCCATTGCACATGAAGCACAATTATATATGCTTGGACATCATCTAATTAATCTTCTGAACCATATGTGTGGCTGCATACAAAATGTTTTATGCGCATCCTCTACCTTCCTATTCCTACATGTGCACACGAATAACAGTGCATATATGTGAAGTGGCAAAAAGCAACGCTAGACTCTACCATCATTGTGCCCCTTTAACTTTTCCACATTTATGTCTGGTGAACAGGGAATATCTCACTAGAAAAGAAGACATTTGTGCATTGTTTGGCAAGCAAATAAATATATTTATTTACATTTTCCATAAATCAACAATGTTGTGACCTGGTGCAAATATTAATGTCAACAAGTAAAGTACTTACAAATTATTCCAATGTGCTCAAATGCAGATATGACAATTCTGTTTTTGTACCTCAGCACAGTACAGTTTCAAAATTAACAAACTGCACAGCATCAGCAATCTTAAAGTATCTGAAGAGGGGAATCACATAAAGCTCCAATAATAGACTGTGCAAACAAAGCTAAAAAAAAAACAAAGTACTTAAGAAAAATCTGATTAATCGGTTGCCGTTGTGATATGTACTACTATGCACAATTCATGAATGGAACATGTTACCTCATTGCATTGCCTCCATGTGAGCACTAGAACAGGCAGCTTTTTAGGTCGCTCTTTCCGTGTTTTTCTATTGTCTTTTTTTGTTTTCTGTTTTTGCATTAGCAAGCATGGCCATAGTGAATCACAAGCAACCAAGGACAGGATGAGACATCTACAATGCGACTGCTAGCTCTAAACTGATATATTTATTAGCAGACTCTGGAATATACACACATACGCTGCTAAGAAAATGACAATTTAACCAATAGAATAACAGACAAGAAAAAGGTTATATATCTTCCCCTCTCCTCATTCTATTTCACAGGCAGCCCTAGTATCATTCTGAGTGTGTCCGTGCGTTCCCTTTGAGATAACGTATCTCTGACAGAAGCAAATCCAACAGTGGACTGCTTACGGATGCAACTATCTTTGATTTCTCTAACCACTTGTTATTTAACCGCTGCCTTGAGCTGTGTGTTCTGGAAATTTAGGCAGCATCCAGAGTCCCTGCAATGTGTTGCCATGTTTCTCGAGGGCCTGTGTTTCACTATGGCTCTCAGATACAAACTACCCCATTTCAACACAGTAGAAAACTCAGATTTGTAAATAGCATCTGTTGATTGCACTGTACATACCCCCCACATAAAGGATCATAGTGGATACTACATCTTGTGCGATAATGTCAGGAACACAAAAAATATAGATTTTAAACCACTCTTGCGTCATAGTAGTAGTATTTGTGTGAAGCTGCGCAATTCCTGTCCTGCAAATAATTTAAACCATATGTTTCATCTGCCAGTGTGATGATCCCCTGAAAAGCAATTCACACTTGGCGGGAACTACCGGTTCTGAAACCTATCCCTGACATGTGTAGCCATCAGGGAGGAAACCCAAGGGCTGCGGTGGAAAAGACAAACACACACGGGCTATGTTCTCTCTGTGTATCAGCTGCTCTGGCTAGGTTTCTATTCACGCCTGTATCAGTAATGCATGAAGACCACTGCTAAGTTGTGTTGAGAAACACCACTTTATGTTTGCCATGTCTAAATGAAACGTACCTGACCTGATCCAAATTAACCGTTCTGAGTCTGGAACACACAAAGAAAAAAACGCAACACACGCCACAACATTAACAGATAGCAAATGAGCTGTAGCGAGCTCCACTTTGGGACAAAGTCAACAAGTAATTCACCAAAAGTCAATGAGCGCCTGAAATGTAACATCGCCGGTGGCGTAGCCCGACCTCAAAGGTAGGGGGGGGCTTGATACGAAAACTCCCCCCCCCCCCCCCGCTGATCCTGTGTCGACAACACACACATACTTGTGCACACTTCAAACTGAGGATTAAAAAAGGGAACGAAAATAGTTGATTTAGATGTTCACAGTACGATTACATGTATAGGCTGTCATGACCAATGAAGTGGTGTCACGAGATTGGAAGTATTTTGAAAAGCTCATACTTTGAAAACCATTCAAGAATGCTTCTTAGATAGACGCCATGAACTGCAAGAACTTTCGCGATAGTCACACTGGTCCCCCCCCATATATTATGTTCTCGGATTTGCACGATTTGTGTGGGTCGGTCCGTGGCAGGTAGGGGGGGCTCGAGACCCCCTAGCCCCCTCGTGGCTACACCACTGAACATCTCTGACTGCTAGCAGGATGGCCCACGTTCAATTCCTGGTGCTAGCACTGACTGGCTTTTTCATGAATTATTTGTTGGAAGTTTCGATGTGCTTGAGAACCATTCGTCAACCATTGTATCCTCATGAGGTGATGAGGGTTTGTCATCCCAAAGAGACTCCCTTTCTGGCATGTGTCCTTATGGATGCTCATCACTGCAGAAAAAAAGAAAGAAAGAAAGGAAAAGCATTTAATGACAAGAAATGGATAGTCGCATTTACTGCATAATGATTATGCACAACAGAAAGAATACTTTTGCACAGAAGGCTGTACTTCTTGATGTCTAACATCAAGTTACAAAATTCCAGAATATATGACATGTTGTAAGGTAGAGAATAAGTAGAGTTATTGAGTTGTCGAGTTGAGTTGAGGGGGCAGTCGTACCCCCTTTTTATTTTATTATATATGATTATATAATTATCTTTATGTCTGTACCACCCCTCGCTCTCTACATTACAACATGTTTTATGTATTCTGGGATTTTGTAACTTCATGTCAGACATTGACAAGAGCAGCCTTGTGCACGAAAGTCTCGTCTCATTAAAATTTAGATGCTCTCAACAGTCTTCTTTCTGTTGTGAATCTCTATCGCAGCATACCTGCACATTGCTGTTCTACGTACTGTGACTTTGCAGTAAGAGTATGGACTTTGGGTAAAAAGACTACACAGCACTGCTCAGGTATTTTTGCCTATCGAACAGTATGTATGTATTCAGTATGCACACAGTATTTGTGCACCGGACCCACTAAAAATGTAGTGAATGTGGCATTGCCCACGGTAATGCACCAAGTTGAACATAATTATTGTAGAATCCAGGTATTTTAGCTTACATGTCAAGCCAGTACCACACCAGTATCCAGTGTGAAGTTGTGACAAATAAATAGCTTCCATTTTTCTTAGCTCTCAGAAAACAGACAGTGAATTAATAAGAGTAGACAATGTTAACATGAATTCTGGGCTATTCTTCAGTTGAAGATTCACAGATAGTAAAGGCACCTTCCTCAATGGACGTTCATGACACTGAAAATTCTAAAATGTTATCAGAGGCGACATCAGCTTCGGTGTGTCAAAGGATTGTATGTCCAACAGTAATCCAACTAACAGTAACAAAAATGTGCAAAAGACAAATTAACTGAACTAATGTAACGTACCTTCTATATCAGACAGTAAAGCTTGTAACACCCCATCCACAGGAACCAGTGTCCAGACACAAAAGTGCTTGAACTGGGAGATAGCAGCTAATCGGAATGGCGATCTTTGTTTTCCACCCTGGAAGCACAGGTTGTAACTTTGAGGGCAGATTTAAAAGTGGTGTCAAAATGTCTGCATGCGAGTGCACATGAAAAGTTGAACATAGATGAATACTCAAATTATAACATCACATTGTCATACCTGTTGGTGGAGGTGGACTGCAACTAACGTGTCAGCAATTTCTTCATGACCAGATGCAAGCCAGATCATGCTTCATTTCCGCCTTCAGCGTGCACCTGTGATAATTCAGAAGTTAGATTATCAATAGTACTATTGTGTTGTTAATCGTGGTTATATCAGAGTAAGCGCAGTAGGACAGCTGCACAATCGATTCATTACGCTTGCTATTTCTTATATATGAACCTCGACTTACCATTTTTTGCTCTCGTTTTTTGCCTTGATCCTCCGTGGCACGTTCAAAATGTTATGCGTCGGGCACCTCAGATTTTCATCAGACGATTTCGTGCCGAGATTCCAAATTGCCTCTGGAGTCGCGCGTAACCTATGATAACATTCGTGGACGAAATCCTTGCAGTGGAAATTAGCAGGCACCACTGTCAGCCAAGAGCTTCGCACTGCTTGGTCTTTTGGCAGCTTATAATAGGTAACACTTGAATGCACCGATGAATTGTTCTAACAGCGTAGCACTCTCGCATCTTCGACAACTTCGCCGTGGCATATTTACGATTCATATCGCTCCAGCCCATAAAAGGCAAGGTCAGAACAAGGAAGTGCACTTTCCCAACGACGCTGTGCCAAAAAAAAAACATTCACATGCTTTGTTTCCGGCTTAGCAACAACATAACAGCTGTTCGCTTATGTACGATCCACAGAGGAGGAAACGAAAGAAGCCAAGCAGCCAAGCCAAGAGTCCATGCCAAGCCAAAGACAGATAAACCGAGAGCAGTGACGTCGGTGCGCCCGTGCGCAGGGTTTGCCGACGGTCTGACGACCGGGCGTGGGAACTAAAAAAACTGTTTTCTAAAAAACTACGAACAGTTGGAGCAAGATATTTCGCACACATATTCAGTGTTCGGTAATGAACACACAGCGCGAGTATCGCTCAGTTCTGCGGCAATTCAAAATCGGCATATCTGACCTTTAAAAATAAGCGAGCAGAATAGACCGCAGGACGGGGCTTCACTCATGGAACATGTTCGTAACTGCTCCGCTGCAGAGGCGAAATTCCCATAGCTTCATTCTTGTATTTCTTTTACGTTCTTTCTACTACTGCGTAGCGGTCTGATGACACAACATGTCGAAACATCAATGACTAAGGATTTCCCTTGTACATCCGTGTATGCTCGTCCCATAAGCTTTGGACTGATTTTTCCTAATACTTGTACTGGGTCCTTCCCCCCTTTTTCCTTTCTCTCTATCTTTCGTGGAAGAGCGTGTTGCTTGAAATTCCACATGGTAAATTCCAGGCGCACAGGAACAGCGCTCAAACTCTGTCCGTGTCTGTGTGTCTGCCATAAACAAGGTTTGCCCACATACCAAGAGGCACAAGCCATCCTGCGTCCTTGTATGAATAAGCGAGTCGATAAATTGTAATTATTATTATTATCGGTTATTAAACCCTGAGCACACCTACCTAGAAGCCATCCCTTTCCTATATCAGCAAAGGTGGTGCGTGTGCGCGGGGGAGGGGACGTACGTTACAAGTAGCTGACGATTGCAGTGTTGCCAGATCTACTGGATTTCAAGTCGGACTACTGAAATACTGAGAAAAGGTCAATAATGCGCTTAAATCTACAATTTTTTTTGCCCGTAACGTGGTTTTACTTAGCGAATTCCAATTCACGTTTGCTGATCGTAGGCCGCGTACGACTGGGAAAATCATGTCATCCGCGCTCGAGCACTATTTGCGTGCTACACAAATCCGCTAAAATAACTACTTTTGACACAGCGAAGGGTCTACGTGTTATGTGGCAGCTGCATGGCAGTCACCTTAAAAAAGCGAGCGGCTGCCCCGTAAAACAATTTATAGCAAATCCACAGCAGAAGTATGCATATATAGTCCACGGGACACCCGGTAACACCGCAAACATGAAGACAATTACCGACGAGCTTATGTTCCACGCGTTACGAAGTTTCGTTTAAGCGTTCTCTGCTTGCCGCATTCAAGCGCGTGCGTGGGACTGATATTTCCAGCGGTCAAACTCACGTGATGAAAACGAAACAGCGACACAAGCTTTCGACAGAAACTATCACTGCACTGTTGCACATCAAGTGACTGATCGGAGACAAGAACTGACTATAACTTCACTGTGAATGCTGACTTAGAAACTACGTACCAGCGAATATGTAGAGCGCGTGAGCGAATGACGGTGTCGAAGCACGGCTTTACTGTGTACACCGAGGGGGGGGGGGGATATATATTTATTGAATGTGTACACCGAATAACAAGTATGCTTTGCACTTATTCTACCGTGTATAGTGATAGTTCGTTTTTATTAATCATATGGGCCACTAGACAAGTGGCCCATCATGCCATTGGTCAGATCATGGATCATGCCACTGGTCAGAGACAACCAGTTGTGCCGTATTATTATAACGAGCGTAATCAATCTAAGTCAAGCGCTGACAGCGAAACAAAGCCTCCCAGTCTCCAAGTTTAAAACACCCCTGCGAATGTTATAAATGTTATAGCTCTTCATAACTTTAAAGCGCTACAGGGACAAGGACTTGGAGAGATACACAACACATAGGCGCTACTTCCAACAAAGGTTTAAGGTCGTTTAAGGTTAAAAGTCGTGGAGGAGCGTTTCGCCCTTTTCTTTTGGAATAAAGTTGTTCTTAGGACATCTACCGAGTTCTTATCGAATGTTCTGGTGCCGACTTCCTCAATTTCCGCCCAAGTGACCTGGCAACACTGGGCGAAACTTGTCCTTGGGAAGAGTCGTAGAAATATGTCTCTCTTTCTCATTTCTTTTTTTTTTCTTTTTTCTTTTTTGCAGTCTGTGAGGAGAGGACGTAATATGAGATTTCTGGCAAGCAGGTCGGTTCGTCGCTGCGGGGGGATCGACGCCGGTTTTTTATTTTTTTAAAGGAAATCCTTATTTTTGGTGCTTTAGGGACTCCCCAGCGTTGCCTTGATGTCTAGAACTTCGCCCTCGGGCTACTGCTAAATCGGAACCCATCCTTAAAGGATTATCTGGCAGGAGGTGAGTCTAAGGAAGACAGCAAATCAGACGCGACTTTTGCGGTACGGTTGGCTGACCTCGGGCAAACTGAGAAAATTAAAAGAGAGAGAGAGAGGGGGGGGGAGAACGACAAAGACAGAGTGGAGGAGATCAAAGCGCCGGATCGATGGCGCCGTCCTTCTCTTCCTATTCAATGAAATATTCGTCCATTCACGTAGCGCAGCAATGGAGCGAACACACCGCTGTTTCGTCATCGTCCCTCACCCCTGGAGTTACAGCTATGGGAAACACGTTCGCACCAGCCTATACTTCGATTCAGTCGAACCCTTCATTATGACTCAAGCCTGCCTCGAATGCACCATTCCCCGTCCAATCTATATAGAGTGTCGTGCAAAGTGCCCAACACGCGTAGTGAATTGGTATAGGCTCCATTCGAATTCCGAAACGAATACAGAATTCTGTATACAAATCGAAGCGATGTCCCTTCAAAACCGGATATAACGGAATAGTTCCGAAGCTGCACTCGTAAGCCGGAATGCGGCAGAAGGTACAAAACAAGGTGAGCACTGTTCCATAAGAACATATATGCATGCAAGTATTACAGACATGCGTTGTATATTCTTAGATATCCAGGATGTTTCGGGTATACTCGTATAGAGTGTTTCAGTGACCATGATGAAAATTTCTAATGGAAGGGGCGTGCGTCCTGGGTCGACTTCAGAAGGAACTGCGCCAACCTTCCGTCTGGAAAGTCGGATGGAAAACACAAGGGAAACCTCAGGGAGCACGGCCGGTGGTGGGACTCGCACCCGTTACCTCCCAGTCTCTAGCCTGACATTGTATGCATATATTGTATGACATTGTATGCTATATGCATTCGGCCACGTCGCTGTCTTTTTCGCTGTGCAAGTAGGTCACCTATCTGTGCAGCTCTCCAGTTTCCCCCTCTCCCCTGTTGTCCGTGAAGCGACCTCATTGGTCCCTCTCCCAAATTGCAAGGCTGAGTCGCACGTGGTTTCTTCTGTGGAATGTGCCGGTCTACGGATGCTTTCTTGTTGCAGCCTTGTGATTGGGCATACACTTCGTCACGTGGTTTCTCCTCTTTCCCCCTTCCTTTTCATCTTTCCCCTCCAAACTTTACACACTCCCGCGCGCGGAGAAAAACTTTTTTTGTTCTTCCGCGCTAGCGCCGCGAAGCAACTGTAGCCATGAGCGGCGCGTACCGACGTGGACAGATGGAGAGAGGACAGCAGGAAAGAGTGGGGGGACAGGGGGGTTAACGTGCGTCCTGGGCAGACTTGATGTGGAGAACTGTGCCGACATTAGTCTGGAAAGTTTTCCGGAACACATAGGGAAAACCTTAGAGAGCACAGTCGGTGGTAGGGTTCGAACCCACCGCCTCCATTGTCTTCAGCACGATCTTGTCGCCGCCACCAACGAGCGGAGGCTTTTACCTCAGCTCGATCATGCCATTGGTCAGAGACAACCAGTCGTGCCGTATTATTATAACGAGAGTAATCAATCTAATTCAAGCGCTGACAGCGAAACAAAGCCTCCCAGTCTCCAAGTTTAAAACACTCCTGCGAATGTTATAAATGTTATAGCTCTTCATAACTTTAAAGCGCTACAGGGACAAGGACTTGGAGAGATACACAACCCATAGGCGCTACTTCCAACAAAGGTTTATTGAAAAGTACACGAACTGTTTAAATGCCAACTGGAGCCACCCTTCCCTGGGCCCTGCCCTGCCATCTCCCGGCACTCTTGCATACACGGGCTCAGATACACTAGTTCTTACCAGACAACAGGATGGAGGGGTTATTGATGCACGCATGCCCCAATTGTGAAATCTTAGCTGCTTCGATTATCTCACGCGTGGTCCTATCAGTACTGCCTGGGAAGCAGATAGATTGTTTCAACAGCCGTTCGCAGCCACACTGATAGCAATGTAGAGCCATCCCAAGCAGCGCAATGTACTGAAAGTAGCCCAAGCAGCACAATGTACTGAAAGTCGAGTGCAATAGGGGTGGGCGGGTAGGTGGAATGCCTTGAACAGACTGGTGACGCTATAGAACATTGATAACACACATACCGTCCACCCCTATTGCACTCGACTTTCAGTACATTGTGCTGCTTGGGAGAGTGCAATAGGGGTGGACCGTATGTGTCTTATCAATGTTCTTTAGCTTCACGAGTCTGTTCAAGGCCTTCCACCTACCCGTCCACCGGTGGACGGGTAGGTGGAAGGCTTTGAACAGACTCGTGAAACTAAGGGACATTGATAAGACACATACCGTCCACCCCTATTGCACTCGACTTTCAGTACATTGTGCTGCTTGGGATCCATCCATCCAGTTTGTTATGATGCAGCGGCCAGCCTGTCCCACATAGAATTTACCGCACGACAAGGGTACTTGATACACAACCTGTCCCTTGCATTCCACGTATGGGGGTTCTGTGTTCTTTTTTACATCCTCGTTCTTCCCGCTCAGTGCAGTTGATGGCACGACAAAGCTTCCCGATTTTATTCGCAGCAGAGAAGGCCATTTGAACATCTCCGTCTTTGGCCCTGTAGCGCTTTAAAGTTATGATCTCTTACCAACAGGCCCAGTTCTCCTCGTTGCTCAAGTTATAGCTCTTGCATAACGCCTTGTTATAACGAACTTGCATTGTGATACAGAATGTTGCCTGTAATTTCAACATAACTGCTTCGTGGGTGATGCAGACAAATCGCTAGGTAATACAGCATTATATAACGAACGTAATTATTATTATTATTAGAAGGGAACGTAATTGTTGCATTATTATTAGAAGGGAACGTAATTGTTGCATTATTATTAGAAGGGAACGTAATTGTTGCATTATTATAACGAATGTAATCGACCTAACTCAAACGCTGACAGCGAAACAAAGCCCTCGCAGTCTCCAAGTTTAGAACACTCCTCGAATGTTACAGCTCTTTGCATAACGACTATGTCTGCTCTGCTAACGACCAGAGGCCAGATCCACGTCTTCCCTCACCACCGCCAGTAATCACATACACATCACACCACCATCACCACCAGCAATGGGCCCCTGGCGATGAAACTCCCCATTCATCATTTCACAATAAAGTTGCTGTTGTTCTTCTTCCCTTCATAACACGGTATCAAGTGGTTACACGAAGTTTTTGAGAGTTACATGTAGTCGGCTTTTTTTAGAACGTAACTGGGCAAAGTAACTAAATATGAGATAAATGATGTTCTGAGGCTGGAACAACATAGAAGGGACAATCACATACAAGGCCTCAAGTTGCCTAAGAAATTAACGATGAAAGATGAAAGTCACTGAAAAGGTTAGCCAGCTGTAGGACTCGAACCCACATCTTCTGGATTACCGGTCCAGGGCTCTACCAATTGAGCTAAGCTAACACGCCTTCTCAGCGACTTCCAGGGTGTGTCATCTGAAGGGACAAACCAGTCACTCTCTCTCACTCATTCTCCTTTCACTCTTACATTTTTGCACACTCATACACACATTCATACGACAGGGATCGACGCAAGCGGCAATTGTCGAACATGAGATAACTGATCTTCTGAGGCTGGAACAACATAGAGGGACAATCACATACAAGGCCTCAAGTTGCCTAAGAAATTAACGATGAAAGATGAAAGTCACTGAAAAGGTTAGCCGGCTGTAGGACTCGAACCCACATCTTCTGGATTACCGGTCCAGGGCTCTGGACCGTTCGGACCTGTCGGAGAATGAGTGAGAGAGAGTGACTGGTTTGTCCCTTCAGATGACGCACCCTGGAAGTCGCTGAGAAGGCGTAGACCGGTAATCCAGAAGATGTGGGTTCGAGTCCTACAGCTGGCTAACCTTTTCAGTGACTTTCATCTTTGATCGTTAATTTCTTAGGCAACTTGAGGCCTTGTATGTGATTGTCCCTTCTATGTTGTTCCAGCCTCAGAACATCAGTCCTCTCATGTTCAACATTTGCCGCTTGCGTCGATCCCTGTCGTATGAATGTGTGTATGAGTGTGCAAAAATGTAAGAGTGAAAGGAGAATGAGTGAGAGAGAGTGACTGGTTTGTCCCTTCAGATGACGCACCCTGGAAGTCGCTGAGAAGGCGTGTTAGCTTAGCTCAATTGGTAGAGCCCTGGACCGGTAATCCAGAAGACGTGGGTTCGAGTCCTACAGCTGGCTGACCTTTTCAGTGACTTTCATCTTTCAAAGTTATTGTAACGTGGTATCTGTAGCCGTAGCTATAGTTACATTTCAGAAGGGTGACTGTAACTACCCACCACCACTGGTCAAGACATCCAGACCACCCCTCCCCGCCCTCAGGTCCGTCCCTGGCTTCGAAGGACAAGCGATTAACGTCTCCGTAATTATTGTGGCGCGCTCTAGCTTTCGAAGTCGGTATTAAAGTAGTGTGCCTGAGCATGAAACGTTTCTCGGCGCCCTCCCTCCACTAAGCAATACCAGTCGCCTTCTCAGCTACATCGAACGACGCAGACGAGAAAAAAAAAAAAAAAAAAGAGAAAGAGGAGAGAAAACGTCTTCTGTGGACCAATCGTCCTGAAAATCGATAAAATTCAACGTCCTATAACCATTTTGTGTACCAGTCGTCCTGAAAATCGATAAAATTCCCAGTGCTATACGAAAGGGTTCATCATT
This sequence comes from Ornithodoros turicata, assembly GCF_037126465.1. Lineage (NCBI taxonomy): Eukaryota > Metazoa > Arthropoda > Arachnida > Ixodida > Argasidae > Ornithodoros > Ornithodoros turicata. Next base: position 85,804,074 of record NC_088203.1, read on the forward strand.
CAGCGCAAAACCCCTCCTCCATTTCTCAGGGAGCCCCCTATCAATGTCAGTACCGTTATTTCTTCCACGTCGGCGGTTCCCTCCACAGTGATGACGAAACATGTTTCTTTGAACAATCCACACAGAGTCTCAATGAACGAACGAAAAAGAAAAGGGAAGAAAGCTGTCTTGGACTCGCGCGGCATCGACGGCCGCGGGCGCAGAAACTGGGGCGCAGCGTCGCGTCGGCGCTTCGCTGAAATGGCGATCGATGGTGCTTGGTGCGTGCCCTTTAGGCCCAACACCGTCCTGCATCATTTTTAGACATCTTCGAAATGCTCGCCGTCAACTCAACAGGTCACATACACTTCGTGCAGAGGTGGCCATCTTCGAGCTCTGTGCGGGAATCTCACGAACAGGGGCGTCAGAAGGTGGAGGCAAGAGGGCGTAGCCCCCCCCCCCCCCCCCTTTTCTTTTATCTTTTCGTGCATTTTGATCGGTCGGGGCGTCTGGTATTCCTGATTATAAGGCGGATTTTTACAGGATTTGCACGTTCATTTGGATGAATTTTATTCGGGCAAATATTTTTCGAAGCAGGGAAAATCTCGCATGAGCATATATCCGCTGGTACTGTCCCAGTTTCACGATACGCATTTCGAACTTACATATGTCTTTGCCTGAACATAGAGAAAGAGCAGCCATTGCCTAATTAACGGAAAGCATATTCCAAGTCATGTTGCGCTGACACATTCAAGAATTCAACAATGTGTCACACGTTCAACACATTCTTGAATTCTGGATTGTGTCAGCGCAACATGACTTGGAATATGCTTTCGGTTAATTATACAGATAGAATGTGTAACTTTACTCTATTATTTTGCTTTCCTTCCTTCCTTCCTTCCTGCATATCAGGATGTTCTTAACGTATCAACCAATCATTTGAACGTGATCCCATTGCTCGTGAGGGCAGGTGAGAGTGGGGACGGCCTCACTGTCACCTCACGGACGCTGAGGTGAGGTGAGGAAAGTTATTTTCAAACACTGAACCACTGTATGTCTACATAATGGCGCGCAGCACTGAAAGGAAAAAAAAAGAGGAGAAATAAAACAGACAAAACAAAATGAGCACCAAAGTTATAACATCAAGAGGATATATGTATGGAGAGGACCTGAAAACAGGCGACATGACGTCACAAATAAGCGAGCCTCGTCTTCTAACGATCTCATTGAAGGCATCCATTAGTCGGTATACAGTACAAGCATCAGGTATTCTTAGAGACAAACCGCAGGCACCGTGACCTCAGGCGAAGTCAGGAGTACTAACTCGTGTTCGCGAAAATTGGGATAAGGGCAAACATCGTGAGGACATTTGCCCTCCTCTGGAACGAGTTCACACTACTGCCTTGTCTCTGTGTCTCGCCCTTTCCTTCGCTTTTTGTTTCCTTATTTTTTGTCCTCTCTGGCAAAGAGCCACTTCTATTTATGAGTCTATATTTTCATTGGCGATGAAATTCCCCATTCCTAATCTTAAAAATAAAGTAGTTGTATATTTTCATTCCACTGTTGTTCCACAATAAACAGCAAACCGGCCACTGTGGCGTCGCTCACGGTCATAGTATCATTGTATTTCTTAATTAATTATACTTCTTCGTTAATTTAAACATAGTTTAGAGGTAGCTAGGTTACAATAAAATAATTCGATAAAGGAGGTCTCAAGGTGATATAAGTTTCAAATCAACTTGAAAGATTTGTGATGCAAGAAGAAAGTCACTGAAAAGGTTAGCCAGCTATAGGAGTCGAATCCACATCTTCTGGATTACATGCTGAAATATTTGTCCGCGACGTCGACATAACCAAGTCCCGCCCAGCACCCCTCGAAATGGTTTATAGTTTAATAGCTAATGTATATGCATGCACAAATTGTTTACAATAAAAACGCGGGCAATCCTTCACAAGGTGGGGAGGTGTAACGTTGGGTAGACAAGCGGTCTGGATTGTTTATGACCGCTCGTTCCAAATTCACACGAAAAAGAAAGGAAAAAGAGGATAAGCGTTTTAAACCAAAGCCGAAAGTTCGCTGTTCCGAGAGAGCCCATGGAGATACAGCGATGGCTGACATTATTGTGGTCTTTGCCAGCATAAAAACAATTGACGAACACGTACAACACTCGTGGACGCAATGCAATTATTCCATTATATTGTTTCTACGTCCCCCCCCCCCCCTTAATGACACTTCGCCAACTTAATGACACGCCGAATTATTGCTGTGCGTGAGCAGTAGCGATCTTTCCTGTTTTCCCGTGTACCAAGGTATGCACCTATATCGTCCTTCATTCAAAACAATTGCGCTTCGATGAAAATGAACAAACCGAGCCAAGAGCCGTATACACGTTGGCCGACTGTCAGAACAATGGACCTTGAAAATTCGTCTGAAATATGTCAGATATGACACGTGCCATGCGACAGGTATATAAGCATGTGCAACGGCCGTTCATTAGGCTTCGGCTTTAGATCCTTTTTTTTTTTTATCCTTTGGAATTCAAATTGAACAGTAATCTAGTGGGTAAGTGGAAAAGACGCGAGTTCGGGACCGGTGGGCAGCGCATTGCCCTTGGGTGTTGGTTATTTCGGGATCGAGGTCTAAAGCCGCTCCTTCACTGTCGGCTGAATACGCTCAAATATTTGAAACTGCACGAGCGAAAGAAATCCTACCGTTTGCAAAGCAAGAATCGACGTCGCACCTCGAAACCAAGCGCAGAAGCCCTTCTCGTGTATATCTTGCGGGTGTTTATCGACGCGGCAAGGTTGCACGGATAACGGTACACTTGTGGGAAGGTTGATTATCTAATGTTCCTGCCACTTTCTCAATCGTACGTCCGCAATGTTTCTTTTCTTTCTCTCTCTTCTTTCCTTGGCTGCTACACGAATCTTTATACACGATCGCTTACATTTGTCTTAATTGTGTGTTCTGATTATGCGTAACATTTGAGGGATGGAAAGTCTTAAGCAAATACACTACAAATACATTTTATTATCGATATGTTTTGTTGTTTAGAAATATCCAAGTTATGTATAGTCGCGCGTGCAAATCACCTGTTATTAGCTAAGGCACTGCGGTATCCTCGAGGGGGTTTCGGTTTCAAGCCGGTATCTCCTCGCAACCGTTAAAGGGTTCGGGAAATGCTACCCTTTCTTGAAGGAATGCGTATCGTGTAGGCTGCACGCCTAGGCGCATAAACAGTAAAATGTACAGGCAGAGCTTGAGGCACCGGCCTCCAACCCCAGGCTTGACTGGAACGAATGTGTACCGACCGCAGCTATACATCGCGTATGTTTCCCTGGTACTCTTCAAGTACGGGGCCTTTTACGCAGTTCAGGTGTGCGGCACATTCCACATGAATCATCGGTTCTCTTACCTTCTACGGTATGCTAACCCAGAAGGACCAGGCACCGAAATTATCAATTTGCACACAAGCACTTCCACACACACCACCGATAACGAGACACAGGAAGTAGGCCAATCCCATGAGCCTTTGCAATTGCCGCAATGTCCACAGCGCTACCTGACGAACGCACGATCAACTGGATTGCCTTTAAGTTTCGGTTTCGAAACTGACGGTGTTGGTAGGCTCCCAGTAACATTGAAGATTCCCCCCCGGGGAAGTCGCTAATCTGCATATTACTGCGGAGTTTCTGGTATTTCCATTGTAATTTACCACATTTTTTGGTAGTAATTATTGTTGTGTTTCGAAGTTGAAGATTGACTGCTGAAAACTGCTTGGTGAGTATGTCACTTGCTTTGTGCTGTAATATGTAAGCATGAATTTATAAATAAAATAAAATAAAATAAAAGCTTCTGCTTGAAATAGTGCTTGTGTGACCATTTTAACATGTAGAGCCCATATCTGACGTCACACGATATGAATGTACCAAAAAGGTCACGCGCATGTAGACGCAAGCAATATGATAAGTAAATAACCAGTACAAGCTATGAATTTACCCCACTATAGATGCAGGTTGAATAATGTTGTTTCTAGAGGACATACTACAATATGCAGGTAATATGCAGTACAACGGGGGCAACTGCGAGCAGCCGATTGGGGACGCGACTGAGGTGTTACGTGATATTTTAGAAAGCGATATAAGACTACGCGGCTACCGTTGTAGCGTCCAGAACTCGCTTTTGCTGCTTTGGTAAGCTTTTTTCAGTGACGTATACGCCACGCAATGCCCCGAGTCAAAGCATAATAAAGAGAGGGCTAGATTTCCGCGTTATGAATCAACGATATTATTTGTATGAGATAGTTCCTGGTGCATCCACTAGAGTAATTTTGAAATACATAGGAACTATACAGATAATAACTTCCAATTCATGATAGTTGATTGTTAACAACTGGTAAACTACTCATGTATTGCGCAATATCAGTAGCGTTAGGCGATGGTGTTTGAGTTGAATGTTATGTGCTGCAATATAAAGAAAAACGTTAAAAATTATTATTATTATTATTATTATTATTATTATTATTATTATTATTGTTAATACTATTGTTATCTTTCTTCCTTTTTTTTCTTTTTTTTGTGAGCACGATAGAGCCATGCCGTGACTTCATCCTATACTGGCTTGCTTTGCTGCATACTGTTGGGGGATTTTTTTCGAAGCGCACAAAGCGTGCGCTTCCATACTGTAAGGTTTTCATATAATCGTGGTTCATCCAAGGCAGAGGCCTCAAACTCAAATCGGGTCGCGGGCCACACTGAGCTTAGACCGCAACATGGAAGGACACACAGAAATGAAAGGACGGCATACTTTCCATAAAATATGCCCTAATATACCGTACAATAAAAATATACACAAGAAATAGGAACGGCGTAGTTCTTGTGGAGCCGGACGGTGTGTGCAGAATCGGTTACTGAAAAAAACCCCACTTCATACACCATGAGAAATATCTAAACTGCCTTTCCAAATCGGGTACTGAAAATATGCAAAACGATTCGAGAAAAATACGTAGTTCTTCGCTAACGATTACGACAATATTCAGGAGCACTAGTTATATCCTATTTACACGTCGTATTGTTGCCTTTACGCACAGTTTCAACTTGGTAAAGCAAATTGAACAGATCTAGCTGACGTTATTGACAATGGATGACTTCGAGTTTGCTACTTTAATATGACTAATAAAGGTTTAAAATACAATGGCGTTTGTACATAACTGTTCCGTCCTTACTTCATTTTTTTAGTGTCACTATTTAACTACAGTGTGTCAATTAAGATCTTAATCGTCACATTAGTTGCAGTCTTACAGCGATAGTTCACCAAAGTGCACGCGAAGACCAGGTTGCTCTGCACGTTACTTGTTGAGCTTCATAAGCCCAATAAGTGTTCACATGGGCATGTTCTGCTTAACATGGACGGGGCCTGCACCACTCCGAGCACTAGTAGAAACAATGTCTGAAAATGTTTTATTCCGAATTCTTAAAGCTTCGGTCATGCTCCCCATGTGAGAACTGCCATGTTTTGTGAAGAGATTGCGCCGCTCCTATTTGTCTGACGTTGGGGGTATTGGTATCGCAGGAAAGCATTTTTTCTATACTAATGCGCCACATCGTTCTTTTCTTTATACATCGCTCAGCTGTTCTACTATAAAGCGAGGAACATGACCATATTCTCATTTTTTGCTCCTTTTGTCAAGATTTTACGCGAAGAAAAAAGAAGCGCTATATGTAGTTTTTTGCAGCGTGGTGTCCTGGGATACGCAAAGTGCGCCACATCCCGGTATTATTGATATTTGGCGTAGGTAATTTATAAGCGCTCCTTAGAGAAACTGAAAAATTGGATTTTTCAACTTGTCATTTCGCATAGTTCTATTGCTTGTCTCCCTTTTCTTTGGTGGTCAAAGGCCCTCGGGCCAAAGAATAGGTCATTGCGAGCCATGCGGCCCGCGTGCTTGAGACCTCTGGTTCAAGGAAAGAGTGGTCGGGGGACCACCTTCGAGTTAAAAGAGTCATTTTCTATAGCTTCTTTCCGAGCACGAAATTATTTTATTACAGCGCTCAAGCTGTAATAAAAGCTGTAAAGCATATAGGATTCTTTGCATTGTCGCTTCTCCTCGGACGAAAGGGGTAGAAAAATAAATATGACGGAGGAAGATGCGAGGCCGTCATCACCAGCACCTTGTGTTGAGGAGGATAGATCTGCTCTCGATAAAGTGCGACATTTTCTACGCACTCTTTAAATAAGAAGAAGAAGAAAAGAAAGCTTGGAGGGTTATCTCCGTTGGAGATGTACACCGCGAGGTCTTGGGCGCAGAATTTACTTTGGCGACTTTTCATTTCATTTAACAGATTCATTTTTAGCGGCCTACTCAAACGGTAATTAAAGTTAAATTAATATAATATATATATATATAATTAAAGTAATAAACCTCGCATATGTTGTGCCTAAAATGTTGCAAAGTACATGCTATCTACGAACGATAGGGATACCGCTTCTGATTCGGTGAGCGAGGGGGGCGTACTCCTTTTTGTAGCAATTTGGATATGTGATAATTACTTTTGCCACCCTTTTACACCCTTTATCAGACGCTATTGTTGACCTCGGTGGTAACTATACAAGTTACCACCTTTTCACACCCTTTTTCCTTAGAGTGCATTCACTCGAGGCTTAGCAATGCGCATAAAGCCATATCTGAAATGCGAGGGTGTTAGCTTTTATATTTAAATCACTATTATTGGTACGATTTACTGAAAGAGGCGTTAGCAAACATAGGAAACACAGTCTTCTACAACGCCTCCCTTTTCATTCTAACTTCTATAGTTACCACCTAGGTCAACATAGCGTCTGATAAAGGGTGTAAAAGGGTGATAAAAGCAATTATCATATATCCAAATTGCTACGAAAAGGCGTACGCCCCCCTCGCTCACCGAATGAGAAGCTGTAACCCTATCATTCGTGGCAGAGAGTGAGGTAGCAGGTAGAAATTTGCAACCTTTCAGACACAACATATGCGACAACTATTACCTCCTAAAAGGGGTAACTACTCCACCTTTTTTCTAAGAGTGTACTTTAATTCAGGAATCCTGTACATTGGAGCGCATTACCTCGATTAATGACCGAGGTAACTCATTCTTGCTCACTCTGCTGCACTCTGACGATGAAGGTGTAAAGTCGTAGAAGGCCTTCCGAATTTTCAAAAAAAAAAAAAAAAAAGGGCTCTCAACACTGGACAATGCAGGATGAAGATGAAGCAGCAGAACGTGACATTCGCCAAGGAGCAGGCCGGGTGCGAAGTGGGATGGTCGGTGATTGTGGATGTGCTTGAAAAGCATCCCGAGGCTTTTCGTTCTTCCGCGAAATGTGGGCATTCGGGTTGCTCATCTTGCCGCTGTTGCCTCCGCTCACCGAAGCTGCCGCTACTAATCAGTCCAAGAACGCTTCGCACAGCCGTTACTTGCTCATCCAACATCAGGTCTATGAGGAGCATCAGGTAAGAAGCGATAGTTTTTGTGGATATTAAAAGGCTTCCAGAAAAGGCGAGGTGTCGTGCATGAAGAGCGGCACGTAACAGGGCTGGGATATACTATGTATATATACCAATGTGACTGCTTAAGTAACAACGCCTGAATTCAGAAAATGGCACCTGTATGAATATCCTCTGGAATATTTGTGGCGAATAGAACGAAACGAGCAATATTTACGACAATTTTGGGGGTTAAATACTAAAATAACATTATCCCGCAAGCTGCGCGAACTTCTGCTAAAGACACCCACCCAGGCAGCACAATGCACCGAAAGTCGAGTGCAATAGGGGTGGATGGTATGTGTCTTATCAATGTCCTTTAGTTGCAGGAGCGTGTTCAAGGCCTTCCACCTACCCGTCCACCCCTATTGCACTCGACTTTCAGTACATTGTGCTGCTTGGGCAGTTTGATGCCGACACGGCGGCACAGTGTAATGCTGGCACCACCTATACAGAGCGTGCGCTGGAGGGGGGTGGGGCTCAGAACCGGCCGAAGTCGCCGTCACCTCAGCGCCCCCTGAAGCAGCTCCATTACAGTACAGCCCAGGGCGCTGATACCGACTGTGTGAAGCGACCTTGTGAACTTGTTTCCGACGATGCGGCTCATTTACGATACTGCCGCCGTGTTCGAGAGTTGTAGGTCAGTAACCCAATGAGACGTTTTCCCTCGGCATGGAGACATCCGAAAGCCATTTATTGCTGTCTTTTTCCCTACAAGTCTTTCTATTTCCTTATAAGGCTCCGCTAGTTCTTAGTTTATGGTCTAAGGTCCTCTCTGTCCTCTCTAAGGTCCTCCGTTTTCTTCCTATACTTATAATCGTACGACATACTTTTCGCAGTTTGAACAATGGCAGCCTATCAATACTAAATTTTTTTAGTATGATGCCCTTGTCACGAAATGTATTCACTGTCGTCATCCCTCTAGTCTAGAGGGCTCTAGCTTTGAAAGGCAAGACTGCATCATGTAGATCACGCAAAGTTTAGTTTCGTTTTTCGTTCGCTACCATATATATGCTTTTTTAGAAGAATACTAACGTTGAAAACATGAAAATTACCGTGATATGGTATAAATAATGATCACGCAGTAGAATAATATGGAAACATCAAATTAATGAACGGTGAATATGATTAGGGATGCCTGAACAATAGTCCTCTACCCGAGAAACGTCATCATGACGTTGGTAGACAGACTGAAACCGAAACAAATCGGAAGGGGAGGGCTGGGTTCCACGGATGGGCACTTGTTCGCTGCCTCCTATTGAAAGAAAAGTAGGACCGAAGGTCGCGTCCCTTTCAGGGACCATCTATTCCCCTCAAGACCGTGTCTTTCGGGCGCGACCTTGTTCGCCCCTACCTTCCAGCGTAGTTCAACTCTACCAAATTGGTGGCGCTGTCGAACACTATGACGCCATTTGTTTACAAACAGGGAGAGGTCTATTAGGACTTCAGGACCTTCATCATGGCGGCAAATCCGCTAGCGACTGTGGCGCCCTCTTACGAGTGGTGTCACGTGAATAAGCTTTAGTTGTCCTTCCGGAAATAACAGCACTTCCCTTAATTTGCCATTAGTCTCAAACCGCCGCTGCTGTTGACATCAATGCACTTTTGTGTGCGACGTCTGAGCACGTCTACCCAAGATAGAGGTTTCCCTCTCATCGACATTTTGTGTTTGCCTTCTTCGATCATTTCGTAAACTGCTTTTGAGAAGGCGGCACGTTCACGATAAGACTCCATATTTCACTTTGAATGCGTTCACTTCCGATTCTTCTAGTCGGGGGTGAAAGCACGTAAAAACTAGGATTGTTCAGCTTCGATATGCTTCCAGGAAAGAGGTTGCCTGTATATGCCTCTAGCATAATGAATGTTGTGCTGCTTTGTGATAGAGGAAAGGCGCAGTTACTGTTACTGGTCAATTGTAACGAAGTACTGGGCGCTTCGCTTATTTTTGTACTACTGGCAGTATACTTATAACAGGCCAGCTGCGATTGGAAGGTGGCCGATAGCCAATCAATGAGGGCGAGCTGAGCTCAACAACTTTATGTACAAAATGAAGCCGAAGTTAAAGGGTAGCTCGCTCCCTAAGCAAATTGAAAGGAATATATGTGGTAGGAGCCGTCCCCCCCCCCTCCCTTCTTTACTCCAAACTCTCCCGTAAGACTTTTCGCTCGAAATCGTTGCTTTCCAAAAATTATCTCTATAGACCTCACCCTGTTTGTAAACAAATGACGTCATGGTGTTCGACAGCGCCACCAATTTGGTAGAGTTGAACTACGATCGAAGCTAGGGGCGAACAAGGTCGCGCAAGAAAGCCACGGTCTTGATGGGATGATGGTCCCTGAACAGGATGCGACCCTCGGTCCTGCTTTTCTTTCAATAGGAGGCAGCGAACAAGTGCCCATTCGTGGAACCCAGCCATCCCCTTCCGATTTGTTTCGGTTTCAGACTGTCTACCAACGTCATGATGACGTTTCTCGGGTAGAGGTCTATTTTGCCGCGGGAACTTGTATCGCGGTCAGATCCATATGCGGGAGAAAACTATAGAGAGCCTCTCATCCGCCCCCATACGTTGCATGACGTTCACTCTGGGGTGGTCACGTGGGAGCGAAGATGACAGTCAACCGCTGGCCGCTGCTGCTGCGTGGCCTCGCCCAACGCCACCTAGATAGATACAGAAGGCCTGCTCAATGCCGCCTCTCACTCCTTCAATCCTCCAATCGCAGCAGCCAGCCAAGATGTGGCTACCAGTGACTGCCCATGCGGCTTATGGTGGCTCGTTTCCATAGCTACGGCCGCTGAAAGCAACGTCGTGATTGGTGGACTCGTAATACACCTTTTTAGAAAAGCAAGCGCCACCTGTGGCACACAAGGGCTCATGGGAACTCCGAGCGCCTTAAAGCATTACAAGACGGCAGGAGGCGCAGGTAGAGGAAGAACAACAACATTCCCGGTGTGCGCAGCAACAGCGTCAGCCGGGGTAAACATACCGAAGCAGACGACGGAGCAGTATCCCTCAAAGTTCCCATGCTGCTTTGCGCCGCGCGCTTGGTGGCGCGCGCATCTTTTCAAAATGGTCTATTGTTACGTCACGTCACTCCGGCGTTCAGGCTGTCTCAGGTGGTGTTGCCTCGCTTGGGTAGCATAAAAATCGTAGGGAGAGAGGTTGTATGAAAAGCTGGGGGAGAGAGCAATGGGGAGAGCAAATGATTGTATGGAGGCGATCTGCCTCCTCCCAGCGTCGAAGTTTGGGAGCCGCCATGATCGATACGGCCATGGCCTTTCAACGCGTGAATGGCATTCCGCTTCGGCATTCCCGGTATCCAATTAGAGTTACCACCTTTTCCGTCGGCCAGTACCGAACACCGGGTGGGGGAGTCGCAGGCGCACAGCAGTGGGCTTTGTGTACATAGACCTTTGAATCCATACGATGTATGAAAAGGTTATCTCTTTTTTTTAAGTCAAACGTTGCTTTAGTTATCTCACACTACAAATAACTGGGCGTCAGGCGGAAAACCCGTAAAAATCGACGGCAGCCCGGCCACGCTGAAAGGCGAGACAAGCAGGAAGGCCCCTGACTGACCTGCTGGAATACATAACGTTGCATTTTTATTGGCCCTGTCAATTTCATTTGCATTGTACCCAGTGCGTGTGAAAACTATCTCAAACTGTGCGTTCCATGGGCGGCTGTTACTGTCCCCCCCCCCCATTTTTTGCCCAGCTTTGGATTGGACGAAGTGCATTCTGAAGGATCGCATCAAATGAGTCTTGAAAGCTGAGCACTGGACACAGAGGGTTCTAATAACAGGTTTCTCTATACGGTATCTTCGTGTGGATCAACGTAGCTTTGATTTGTTCATTTCAGCTATCGCTCAATGTTTGGTGGCGATGACGTGAGCGAAAAACTCGAAGTCGTAAGGTTTTCACTGCGACTTGGCTAATTCCCGAATATTTCATGTCCGGATTACACCTTCACCCGGAGACCGAACGAAGGCCTTGAATTTCGGAACTGTTCGGGTGAAATCCGGACAGGTGGCAACCCTATATCCATTCCAATCCAAGTCGTGCTTTTCCTCTCGGCTCCGTGTGCGAAGTGAGTTTGTTTTGTGAGCGTGTGTGCTTGAACACGTGCTTGAATTCCTTCCTATTACCACGGTCCCTTGGTAATAGGAAGGAATTCAAGCACGTGTTCAAGCACCGTGATCAAGGGACCGTGCTATTACGTAAGGAACGGGTAAAACCTTATGCTGCAACAAGAGAGAACGGCGTACGGAGCTTGTAGGAGATACTGTTCGTAACATGTTAGGCCTACAGTATGTATCACGCCGGCTCGCTTGTGGAAGTTACCGAGATTACCCTCTTCGCCAGCTAGGCTTCTAGTTGTTATAGCCGATGGGTGGAAACGCCCTCATAACGTCACAGAGTAGTCACATGACTTGCGCATACGCGTCTCTATGCGCGGAAATTTCAAATCGCTTGGATCAGGCTTTGCGGTGCAGACACGAAATCATGCCGTATACAAATTCAGGCAAAGTAACGCAGAAACCAAAGTGGGAGATGCACTAAAGCCCTGCACCATCGGCGGATGGAAGCGGGTACCTGCGGATATCCGCAGGAAACTTGCGAGTTCGGATGAAATATGGACGCTTGTTGTGATATGCGGATCGGATACGATGGCGCCGGACCAGGAGCGCATCGCGTGCGGTTGTTAATGGAGCGGATCGGATGCAGATAAACCGCGAGATCGCACCACCAATTTTCTTCGCAGCACCAAACACCGACTACAAGGTAAACGCACGCCGCTCGCGCGATTGGGAGAGGAGACCTCTGGAGTTTCGAGTCCAGGTGCGCGTTTGGCGCCGACCCTGCGCTCCACTCGCAATAAACCCTACCTACTCCGTTTGTTGCAAAATCTGTGCTTGGTTCCGTGTGTAGAGGACGTGTATTCTTTCGTGGCAGCTAAATCTGTGCTTGCCATCGTATATCTTTGGTGGCATCATGGACGGTCAGGACCTGCTATGCTATGCCACTCCGGTGTTCTCACTGTCAGAACAAGAGAGAGGAAGTCGCCCGTGTGGACGAAGTTCGGTGACAGCCCCGTTTCCTTCTTCTGTGTTGGTTTGTGCCGACGAGAAATTAAGTTTATTTCCTCGAAAATCTGCTAGAAACCAGATCATCAACCAGAAACTGAACCATCTCTGCGTTCCGTGGGAGACGCAGATTTTGCGGGTCGGATGCGGATGTGTTGTGCGCGGATTCGGGTCGGATGCTGATGTCAAAAAGTTCATCCGCGCAGGGCTTTAGGATGCACTACCCTTTCCAACAATAATGCACGATGTGATCCGTCGCGTCAAGTGCGAACTACATCCCTTTCATTTAGGTTCGGAATAGGTTTTCTGTCAGGGGGGCAGTGAGACGACAGTCAGTGAAGACGCTCACGCGAAGTTTGTCATTTTTCTTACTCGAGCAAATCCAGTGTAAAAAAAAGAAAAAGAAAAAGCCTTGTCGGCAAGATTACAGACACACTATCTGCACACTATCTGCGAATGGAATCGTCATTCCATTCCCCCGCTCATCTTTTATTCAGTCATTTCATTCATCTCATCCTCTCATCGCTTCACGTAACCGTCATTAATTGGGCCCTCATGTCACGATCCGTGGCCAATTGCCCCGTGCTATGCCCCAGCTATGCCCCAGCTCCCGTGGCTCAGTGGTTAGCGTGCTGGCCATGTCACGTCGAGACTGGGAGGTACCCGGGTTCGAATCCCGGTGCCGGCTGTGCTGTCTGGGGTTTTTCCTGGGTTTTCCTCAGACGCTTTCAGACATATGTCGGCACAGTTCCCTTAGAAGTCGGCCCAGGACGCACATTCCCCCAGGGCGTGAGTCGTGACGTTGCCCACATACGTGAGGCCGACAACGGCAAGCCCTATCGCCACCCACCACCACCCCGTGCTATGCGCCACTGCGGAGAAAGACGAAGAAGACACACTAACCGATTTTAAGGCATGAAAGCGAGGCGAGGCAGCTTGAGCTCAAGGGGGGCTATCGCCCCTTGCGCCGCCTTCCGACGCACCTGCAAGCAATTAGTTTCAATGTATAAAAACAACAGTGGGCAGTATACGACACACGGAAACATCGTTTTTGTCTGTTTGTATGTTCCAGGAGGTGATTCGGCGGGACAAACCTCGAGAAACGGCATCTGATGATGATGAACTCTTCGACTTTGTGCAGGTGAGAGGAAAAAACAATTAATGCTCTGTGAGCACGTCCGAAAAACCTATTCTGATATCCGTGTATTCACACTAGCGACATTTGCCAGAATACGTCAGCGGAAGGCGAAAAACGTCATAGCTTTCTGCTGTCGCGCGAGCGCTCAACGTCCTGTCCTCACGTGCAATGGTAACCGTGGGGAATATCCTGAGACACAGCCACAAGATATTCCGTAGCAGACGACAGGAAAAAACGCTGCCGGTGTCATCTAAGTGTCGTCTGCTAAGTGCGTAATACGCCACTCCCGATTATCCGGCACCGTGTGAATGCTTAACGTAACACCGGGCGGAGGTTTCGGCTCCGTGAGCAGTTTTTTTGCTTTTTCTTCCACTAGAATCTTCCGTGAGGATGTCGCTCGTGTGAATACACGGTATGTCAACTACATTTCTACCTGCAGAATGCCTCCCGTTCATTGCGTTCTTACTAACGTAGAGTGTACGCTACGACAGTTTGTCTTTGCGCAGTGGACAGGGTAAAGTTCGAATAAACCCCGTGACAAAGTGTCTGTCCGCTCACTAGGTAGCAATAAGGGGTTATTCGTTGACCGGTATGGGTACACAGAAGCAACCATGTGCACCTCATCCTTGAAATGTTACGCCCTTATTGAGGACGGGCAGGGACCAATGACATCGCTCCACGAACAATAACGGGGGAGAGGGAAATTGGGGAGCTGCGCAGAGAGCTAACCTACTTGCATAGCGTATTCAGTGACTTAAACTTTACGCACATTGGTTTGTACCCGTGGCTGTTTACTCGAAAAGCCGCATTTACTTGACTCATGTTTTCTTTAAACACGCATTATGCCTATATAGAGAGCGGGGACGGCCCGCAGGGAACAATCTACACGACAGCGCTAGTCAGTGACACGTAACACGTTCATCAGCAACGTTTCAGCCTGTGAAATGGACAAATAGTCGACGATGACATAAAAAAAAGTGAAAAACAAACATTGGAATCCCATTTTCTACTTCTCTCTTGCTTTTCAAACTTCACAACTATCAAAACTGAAACCCAAACCAGCATCATGCACCGGTTGTAAGGACTGTGTGTAAGGACTGTGCCGGTTGTAATGCATAGGCAATGATAAAATAATAATAATAATTTGTGGCTTCACGTCGCGCAACAACTACAGTCCATAATTGACCGGTGCCTGCGGCATCTGGCAACAGCGAATGGAGCTTTCATTGTCTTTTTTAGAACGTAGTTTGTGTAAACTCCTTATCTAAACTAGAATTTTCGCCTAGACGTGGGTCCTCGTGGGTCACATGACCCTACAAGATCAATAAGAAAGTTGGAAAAATCTAGTAGCTGGTAGGTCTCAGCTTATGTGTATGTGTTGCAGCTCTGACACAAATAACTTTGTATATATCCTATGACATCTTCCCAAAACATTTCACCTTTGGACAAACCCCGTAGTAAATATCCAAATAATATTGCGAATAACTTCTCGTCTTTTGGCAGCGTTACCTGTTCGAGCGCGGCGGTCAACACAAGCTGCGTGCTCAGAACGGGAGAGCGCAGTTCGTCGGCATCGACAACACTTCAGACATTCAGCGTGCCGTTAAGCAAGCAGGCAGATTGGTTGAGAATGATCGCCGTTACAAGATGCATATCATCAAGTTCCGCCTGATCAACGACACCGGCCTCGCGTACGCTCCGAAGCCACCCGACGAGAGCCGGATCCAGATTAAGAACTTGTTCAAGCAGAGCGACTACGTCAGTCGACCAAAAGAGGTGCGACAGGGAGTTGTAGCCGCGCAGCATAAAAATATTGAAGAACGGTCTCCTACGACCCGGCGGCCAGAAGACCTCTCGCATACAGCGGTTGACAAACAGGGAAAGCCGATATTGTTAGCTGCAACAAACGCGAAGCTGGTAGGCCCCACCTACAGTACCCGTCATCCCACGCACGTGACAACGACTTCCGTCGCAGCAAAAGGTGCAGGGAAAGCGATCGGTAAATGCGCCAAACCTGAATTGCATCAGCCGAGCACGACTAGGCCCACGACGCATTCTACGACGACACCGAGACCCACGACGCATTCTACGACGACACCGAGACCCACGACGCATTCTACGACGACACCGAGACCCACGACGCATTCTACGACGACACCGAGACCCACGACGCACTCTACGACGACACCGAGGCCAACGACCCACCGTAGGTCGACAACGCGGAAGCCACTTGCTGCAGTCAGTCTTGTATGTAACAAAACCAACAGCACCTTAAAACCAATGTTGCACGGCCATCCTTACTTAGTGATTAAACTCCACGAGATCGAGGGAACACCAAGCACCCACCCGCCATCTCTATCAACGAAGAATTTGACCTCGTCTTCAAAATTTTCTACTTCATGGACGGGGTCCTCCCATAAGCATTCGAATGCATCGACCAGGACACCCACGGGACCATCCACAGCGACGTCAACGCGGTGGATTCTGCATCGCCGAAGCTCGAACCGCTCCAAGAGGACGCGTGCCCGGGGCAGAGAGACGCAGGTCTTACAGAACGACGTACAGGGAGGCATCTTAAATGTCCTCCGTACTTTTCGAGACTTGAAACGAATGTCTTCCAAAGGCAAAGCGGATAACCAAGTGATTGATCCGAATATTGAGATTGACCGCGTCCTCATTGACAGAGATCGGCCTAGGCTGAAATCTGAAGATGATGAGCTGGAAGATAACGAAGCTGAGGAAGGAGAGTTGCATCGGTTCAACCTGTTCCTGCGGCAAGCGATCAACCTCCTCAATCCTTCTACTACGAAAAGAACGCATTCTTAGCCTAACGGATTAATCTTGTACATATACCATCAACCCATAACGCTCATTTCAAAGTCGAAAGTTTCCGTAACGCTATAGTGTTGTAAAGCTGTTCGTTTAAAAACTGGTATCATCCTCTTCAGTGCCCTATCATGCCAGAGATATAGCGCCAAAGCTGAGTTTTGAGAGGTCGTAGCAATAAAGCAACTCACATCCGGAAGACCTATACCTTACGCCTTGTAGTAGTATGAGTGATTAACACGTGAGGTGATCGAGCCAGTCTACGTTTGTGTGGCGACATGCTGCGAGTGCCGCAAGACATACGCGTTGCTACCATGTGGCACGGGACCCGCGCTCTTTGAACTGAGCAGGTTTACATGGGGTCTCTTACATATTGTATAGGGAAAGAGCTTGTATATCACCGCTGTCAATGATTGTATGACGTGGATTTATATCTCTGAACGCTTCGGCAGACACCCATTGGTTGCGCACGTGTGCTACAGTTGGATAACCCGTCGGGCTTCGTAGCAACCGCTACTCTGTGTTAATTCCGGTATTTGTTTATTTATTTGCGCTATAAATGGGTTACGACAAAAGAATCTTATTATTGGCTCCTTGTGCGAGTTCTCTCATGAGTGACGTGTCATATCAAGGGTGGGGCTGTTGAGAGTTGTTGAGGGGTGATGAAGAATGCGTCTCACAGGAGGCGGCACATGCATGAGATCTGCAACGGACTGCCGGTGTACCGACGGTGTAAGGTCCGTACTCTAGTGTACCGAGTCTCTTACTGGTGAATTTCGTAGGGGTGTGGCGGCCCGTGGACGACGACGATGTAGCCTTGCTACCGCGCTGGATCATCAGCTCTATACTGGCATCGTCCTAATCTGCTCGCTGGGACATTCCAGTAACACTGCCGGTCAGGACTCGTGCGGAGGAACACCGTCTCCTCTACAGGGGCGTCCAGTAGAGGGCTGTGAGGAGTACTACCACAAGTTCGTCCGCAACTGTGACGAACGAGTTTAAGTTGGGTAAAAAATTAATGATGAAAGAAGGAAGTCACTGAAAAGGTTATAGCAGCTGTAGGACTCGAACCCACACCTTCTGGATTACCGGTCCAGGGCTCTTACCTGGTCTCAGAACATCAGTTGCCATCATGTTTAACTTGGGTAGGTACAGTTCCTGTATGGCGGACATAACGAAGCAGGTGGCGCATGTGTTGGAAGGGTTGCGTGTGGATTTTCCGGTTTTAGAGGGCGGTATGGTGTGCGCTGCTCTGACCACGTCTTTGATGATATCGAGGGCATAAGTGGGTTCAGGATAATGTTACGAACACTAGCTGCTGTCTCAGGAGGTGAAGGAGGAAGAAGGTGTAAAGAGACCAAGTCACAGAACCGATCTGCGGAATCAGGCTCGGAGTTCCATTCCCGACATCACAGGCGGAAGCCGCCTACCGTCAGGTGCCACCACCTGTGGACGCCTTTCATTTGCCTAAGGGTAGTCTTGGTGAAGACGAGGAACAAAATAATCAGCAGGGCAGCGAAGGCAGTCGAGTGAGCTCGCAAGCCAAGGCTGGACGGTTAGTGCAGGCTTTCCAAAACAAGCTATGGCTGACGAGGGCTTGCACTAATGGACGTTAGTAGAGAGCGTAGCTACTAGGTGCATTCTTTTCGCTTGCACCTCCTGCACTAGATCCGAACTGGGTTATTTGCGTACTGCACTTTCCTCTCGAAAAGAAAGACATTACTGATAAAGTTCCTTTCAGCGGGAAAGTGCAGCACCCGATAACCCGTCTTGCGTGGAGTCCAAGGTAGCGCGAACCAGTGCAAGCGAAAAGAATGCACCTACGGTCGCCAATGTAGAATCGGACGGGTGTTTAGCCAACGGAGGTAGTAAAGAGTCGAGTTGATGCTGTTGGAGGCTTTGGGAAGAATCATGTTGCTAGGACGGTAATGGGGTGACCGTGCACCGATGATACTTAAGTAATTTGGTGGCATAGTGCAAATTGCTTATACACAAAAAAGGGTTAAAACTTGGGCTGGTTGGTAACTCATAGTTAAAAAGATAAAACCCTCGGGGCAGGGAAAGACAGGGACAATTACACACACACAAAAAAAAGACGTTCGGGGCTGTGTCCTAGTCTTTTTTTGTGTGTATCGTCCTCGTCTTTCCCTGCAGTGAGGGAGGGTTTTATCTTCTTGCTTGTACACGTCGTCATATCCACAATAGACAGGAGGCGCCTATGCTGAGAATTTATTTCAGTTTACGTTGCGAGGTCCCATTCGTGGACAAAAAAAAGTTCCTGTACCGACTATTGTGGCGTCGCACATCGTCCTAGTTGTCTCGTGACGTAAAGCCCAGGATTATCCTCGTTATCATTTCTGAATATCCCGATTCAACGTATCATCCTGTCAGCGTATGGCCGTATAGCCTTCGTCGCTACTTTGCAGTTCCACGTATGGCTGAAGCTGGAGAAATCCCGATTGTGGTTCCACGTGAAAGGGAAACAGTGCGGCACTTCCTTGCGTGCGCATGATCGCCGTTCCCCACGTCTCAGGAGAACCCCGAAAGTGACTTTTATCGAGCGGCGCAGATGACACGGCAGAGCACCACAGGCATCCGAAGCTAAAGACGTAATACCGCCGATACCGCCGGAAGCCCTTTCGTCTCTACCGGTCCCGCCCATCTTCGTGATTCTTCCGGATCTTCGGGAACGAAAAGTCCAAGTTCCCCCTCAAGTTCCTCGAGACCATGCTTTGGTCGAAGAGGAATTTTCCACTTGTGTAGCAGGATACACGGATGGCGATTCCAGAAATGGCAAGTCGGCATCGGCCTTTGTAATATACCATCCGAAGTCGTAGTGCAAGGACGACGCCTCAAGCGTCCAACCTCATCAACAGCTGCAGAACTCTATGGTTCTATTCTTTCTGCAACACACAGTTGATTTTAGCCCGCAGGAATGGACAGTGTTCACCGACTCAAAATCTGCAGTGCAAGCTATTGAGAACGCAGGCGTACGAGGCTCGTCCACACCCCTAGTGACGGGCGTGTTAATGACTTATCAACATGTATGTGTACGAAGAAAGACACAGGCTAGTTCTCCAGTCGGTTCCAGCCTATTGTGGTGTCGTGGGGAATGAACAGGCTGACAGCGCCACGGACGAGTACTGCACAGCTGAAAGGAGACTGTCGCTCCATTGTTCGACGGCTAGTGGTACACCTGGCTTCCCGACAATGGACAACTGACATTCTCTCCAGATCTATCCTTGCCAGAGTTGATCCAACGCCAGCTTTCCGTATGCTACGAAACACCTTTCGTCACGACGATGGATTAATTCATCGGATCCGACTCAATGTGGCTTTTACAGCTGAGTGGCGTTACCGCTTGAGACAAGTTGACCCTCCAAGATGTCGTCACAGCGGCGATCTGGAAGATCTAGAGCACATCCTTCTCCATTACTTGCACTACCAATTTTTTAGAACCACATTTCCAGTGGACCTCATTTGTAAAAATTGCTTGGTCCATGGCCAAATCCAGACCATCAACGCTCTGCCCTAAAAGCACTCGGAAACTTTTTGGATACCTTAGCACTTTGGTTCTCACTGTGAGGCAACTCGAATTTCACCACATTACCGCCAGCAGGTAGAGTATCGCCCCTGGCGATGAAACTCGTGGATTCGGAGTGGCAAAATCCCGGGATTTCGGGGCATGAAAATATGCCGGAACCCCAGCACTGACATCACTTCAGGCGTCTCCACCAGTGAGGCAGCGCCCTGGTGGTGGTGGTGGAGGTGGTGGTGGTGGTGAGAGAGCTCGCCGTTTGAGGCAGCGCGGGAGAGGTCAAGTACTTATACGACTGGCAATGGGAATGGTCGTAGCTCTTGCTCCTCTGAAGTCAGTGCATGACGCACGTGTGTTCGAGGGTTTCTATCTCGCCTAGTACGACACACGTAGAAAAATAATTGGGTTTGAGTTTGAGTTTGATTATAGAAAGAAAAGGGGAAGATATTGAATTCGTCACCTGATGAATTCTGCTACTCCCACTAAAGATCCCCTAAATGAAGGAAAAAGAAAAATGAAAAGATAAAAATAGAAAAACATCACCCCCTCCCCTTTTCACCGAACTGTATGTGCACATGCATAGTTACATCCCCTAGAAGAGAAATGATTTTCTTTAATTCCGTGTTAGCGCCGCGAAGCAACTGTGGCTATGAGCAGCGTACAGACGTGGACAGATGGAGAGAGGACAGCAGGGAGGAGTGGGGGACAGGGGGTTAGTATGCGTCCTGGGCCGACTTCAGGGGAAACTGTGCCGACATTCGCCTGGAAAGTCTTCGGAAAACCCAGGGAAAACCTCAGACAGCACAGCCGGCGGTAGGACTCGAACCCACCACCTCCCAGTCTTCAGCACGACCTTGGTTACC
This sequence comes from Ornithodoros turicata, assembly GCF_037126465.1. NCBI lineage: Eukaryota > Metazoa > Arthropoda > Arachnida > Ixodida > Argasidae > Ornithodoros > Ornithodoros turicata. Next base: position 85,825,019 of record NC_088203.1, read on the forward strand.
ATCAAACGAAACTAACAGGAACGGGGAACTCACACATACCTATAGAATGCAGTCCTAAAATACAGATTCCATATCACTGCTCACTATGAAGTTGACAAGCGCTGATAACGCCGCCTCTCTCTCCTTGGGTTCCCACACCCAGCGCCTTTACTATATCGAATGTTGTATTGTCCAAGCGGGCTAAAGCAGACTTCAATGTAGCCCTTTGGAATGCATATCTTGTGCAGTGCATAATGATGTGTTCCGTGTTTTCCATAGATGCAAACACTGGACAGTTTTGCTGAACTAACCCTGCCGACTTTATTGGGAAACTGTTGACCATATATGGAACGTTAAGGCGAAACCGATGCAAAAGTGTTTGTATAGGTTGCGTTATGCTGGACGGAACACGGAATTTATGCTCCGCGTTCCGTGGTCAATCTGGTTAAGCAATCATGAACGTCTGTCGACTTGTAACCATTGCCTTCTGCACATGTCTTCTGTCAGCAATTTTAACGTGTGTTTCAAATCTGACCTGGAATATGTCATCGGGTGTTCCATTGACGATAGGTGCGCTATGTCTGCTATCTCATCTGCAGCTTCATTACGCCGTATGTCCAGGAATCCACTGAAGCAGTATGTCGTGGCCAGTATCTACTGCTTTCTTGTATGCGATGAGAATGTCCCGATACTATTGGCGCCATACAGCCACTTCCCAAGAATAATGTTATCGCTTAGAGACCGGCCTTTGAATCGCAATATATGACCCATTGCGCATAAAAATAATTCCCGCCCCCCTCAAAACACTGCGTGCATCATGCGTGCGGCATACAATCATCGTGCATCATACAGTGCGTGTAATATCATCATCATCATGTAATGGACCTCATGTGTCAAATTGTCACAGCCCGTTAAAGGTTTGCGTGGGGGATTCAAAGCTGCGTCTACAGCAAATAAATAAACCAGCGTTACGCAGTGCGTCATTGCATGTGGCAACGAGGCGTCCTTTACAGGCATATTCATTGCTATAACTGCTCATTTTGGAAGTACAGGTACAACCGTACGCGCCTACGTCACTCGATTGAATTGTACGTTACGTAGGAATATTCCGCTACTGATTTCTTGTAACGCGGTAGTTCTCGGCATTGACTGTTGTTTCCTCGTTTTCAGATGAGTCCACTGCGTGTCTCTCTGATGTCAAGCCGACGGTGCCGGCAACTTGATGGCATGGTACAACAGTCAATAGATTTGCCACTTAATTTGACTGACATACCGTTTGCGCGAGGGGCTTTAGGCACGAAACGATGTATGGGTTTACATTTCAGCGAACGTGAAAGAACCCTCTGCTGGGAAAAATTAATTCGCGGATAGACCACCGTGATGCCTCTCGTGATCAATAGTGGTCTAGTTAAGTCAAGTTATCATTATCACTAGAGCGCGGATAAATATGCGCTAAAAACTCTCGAAATATGCATGCAACTATGCAGTGAAAATCTTCGAAATATGCAGTAAAGATCCTCAATATATGCAATGTTTTTGATTGTTCTTGGTACGAAAGCAATGCACCATACCTATTTTTAAAAAAAGTAGTAGTATTTTATTGGGGATAACACGGGAAAATAAAGCCGCCTTCGTTCTGCAGCACTCAAAAAGAATACTTGCGCCACAGATATAAATCATGGAGCTGAAGGATTCGCGTTAGTGACTGATAAAATAGCGTAAACGTGGGCTAGCTAGTGAACGGAACCCATGATATAACAAGCCTTGCCTTCGGCACTGCATCATGCCGATTAAAATGCGAACGTCGCCCGTCTTCGTAACGGTAATGTGGCGAAGGTGAAGTACATGTATGTATACATGAAGGCCATGCACGCAGCGGAGGATGGCAGCAGCCACGGCACGGGCTGAACACCGCACCTCACCCCACCGAAACAAACCTTGAGCGATTCAAGTCTTACGAAGAGCCTGTGAACTCCAGTCGTGCAATCTCACTCTTCAGTGCCCCACTCTCACCCTCAACGCATTAACCTCATGCTTTTCTTTTAAAGTCATTTTCTGTAACCCAGCTCATCATTCTTTCACTGTTTGTTAGTCATCTTTTCTTTTGTCATCTTTGTCTTTAATCTGTCTCATCCTTATTTCACCGTTTGTTCGTCTATCCTTTACTTCCCAGTTCTTTTCTTTTCTTTTTTATTTACTTTATTCTTCTTTCTTCGTTTTCATTAATTTTCTTTTTGTTGCGGAATAGCAAGCCGACGTCCCGTTTGGCTGACCTTTCCCCGTTTTTTGTTTCCCTTTCGTCTAATAAATATATCCCCCGCGCACACACACACACCGAAACATGGAGAATATTCGATTCCGATCCGAATTTTCACGAAAGACGACCCAACGCCGTCCCGAAACCAACAAAGTCATCAATGAAAACAGAACGAAGCTCTGCGTCTGAAAATATTGCAAAATATGCACTTTTCATTCACTTTCATGCGAAATATGCCACAATATGCAAAACATGCATTTATATGCACCATAGAACGTACACTTCTGATCGGTCCCAAACCAATACCAAAGTTTTGTTTCATCGTGCAGATATGAAACGAGGAAAAAAACATGCACTTCCACGAAAATCCGTGCTCTAATTATCACCCTCTTGGACTTTTATGCTTTCTATCGTTCCACCTGTGGCGAACGTGCTGCTGGTCACGTACGACGACGTACGACCGCGTATGCCAGGACCCTTTTGTCGGGGCATACGATAAAGGGACGGGGGACTGTATGGGACGGGTTTGCCTATTTGTTCCTCCACTTTCCGAGGAATCTTGCCGCCCCTTCACCAATAACCGAGCGTCCTAAGAACGTGGTTGCTGACATGTGCACATTATAAAAAAAAAAAGCGATTTCAAACGTGTCGCTGTCCGTCACTCCGTCGGCATAGGTGCCGAGCACAACCGTGCAGGGTTGGGCATAAATACTTTTCGGGTGTGTTTAAATATAAATACGAAATACATTGCTTAAAAATGTATTTAAATACTTTGTAAGTGCAGTATTTAAGTACAAAATATAAATATAATATCTAACTGCTCCTAAATACCTTCCTAAATAGGTAGATTGAATACGCAAATAATTAAGATCAATATAGACTGAATAACTGTTTATAGATGATGATGATATGAAAATCCTGCGTGTATATCCCTGATGTCATTGGAGGCTGATCATTATATTTCAGCAACTTTAAGCGAGTAATAGAGTATCGCCATGGCGAATGAAATACTTTTAAAATAAAGTTGCTGTTCACCGTAGGATGTATATTTCATGTTGTACACACTGGTATTTTCTTCGGCTTTTTACAGAGCGCCACTTTAGAAGCGTGCAGTGCTCCACGGGGTTCCGTCAGCAGACTGCGAATGACGTCACTGCCACCTCTCTCCTTTCCTCCTAACCTCCTCCTCCTTTCCTAACGTTCCGTCAGCTCCTCTAATAGACTCCCACAGCGAGACAGATCTGGAATCCGATAAGTGCCCCCTCAACCGTTGTAAGATATGAAAGATACTATTAGACATGACGCCGCATACATGCCCAACAAGCTCACTAAGGTACACGTCGAATCAGCGGGTTCGTGGCGAATAATATTTCTTTTAACGAAGAAGATGGCAGACATAAACAAAAAGTCGCTTTGCAGGGAAAGAGAAGGTACTAATCTTATATACTCGGGAGGACGTCGATATTCCTGGTTGCGAAATCCCCCATCTCGAAATGCACGTTTTCGTAACAAGGACAATCAAGGAGAATGCTCCATTGCTTCGTAATATGATGTGCCGTGTTTGAAAACACGTCATCACTATTTCACCACTCATATTGGGTTTTCGATGTTTGTCCAAGTCGTTTTAGCGACTGAAAGCCACATTGTAGCAGCCGTTAGGCTTAACAGGGTGGACACGACGGAGCAGCACGTTTGTTTATTATTAGGGTAGGGTAGTCGGTGTTTGCGTTTCTGTGTCCAGGTTAGCCTAAGTTCGCCGTTGGCAGTTTCCCGCGCGTGACTGCGCATTTTATAATCGGACAACATTTATCTACAGTAGTAGTTTATTTTGCAACGGGGATTTCTATAGTTTTAGTTCGAGGCACACCCCTTATGCCCCTTTCACACGCACGGGCAGCCTTCAATGACCATTGAAACAACTGCCATCGAAAATGTGATTCAACTGTGTGTCAATTGTCTGTCAACTTTTGAAAGAGTATTAGATCCAATGCACCCTGACAGGTTGACATGTTACACACTTGGTGGCGCTACCCACATGTTCGATGGCCGTTATATAGTTTCAATGGTCATTGAAAGCTGCACGTGCGTGCGACAGGGGAATGTCTTGTTGCAGCATTGTGAGTTACGCCAGTGAGTGACCAGCAGGGTTGGTTACCGAAAATATTATTGTTTCCGGTTCCGTTTCCGGTAACTGAAAAACTCGGCTTTTCGTGTCCGTTTCTGTTTCCGTTTCTGGACGATTTTCAGTGGCGGTTCCTGTTTCCGTTTCCGAGGTAATTTCGGTACTGGTTTTTGTTTCCCATTCGGAACTCGTACTGTCTGTTTTTGGCCTTTTCATGTCAGGTATTCTAGTTACAAAATGGATGCAAAAGGACAGCCACACCAAACACAAACACTAAAGACTTTAATGCAAAGTTCGTCACGAATCTTATACACCGCAATTAGATGCCTGAGGAAATACATGCCTTTAAGTTTCAAAAGTCTCCGCTCGTGCGCAAAAATAACACGTCATCCAAAGCTTTCGCGTCGATCTTGTTGCGCAGTGGGCTCAACACGAAAGAATGCCCCGAAAATAAACGAATGAATCAATGAATGAATGATGACTGGAAGAATAGTGCGGATATATATAATTTTCATATTAACGCAAAAACACTGAGGGAAACGTCCTGCGAATTCGGTTTCCGTTAACGTCACCACTTTTGAATTTCTTTTTTCGTTTCGGTTTCTGGTAGTGCAAAACTAAAACAATTTTGTTTCCGTTTCCATTCTCGTTTCCTGTTGAATTTCGGTAATTACCGTTTCTCGTTTCCGTTTCCTGTAGCCAACCCTGGTGACCAGTGAGCCATGGGGTCGTGAAACACAAGTTAAGTGGCAAATCTCCTCATTCATCGTTACTCCACGTATACATTGTTGCTGTGAGTTACATGAGACAGAAAGATAAAGGCACGGAAGGATAAAATAGAGACATCGGCCTCGCTTGTGCAGCTAGCTGCTCCAGAACACGCGGTGTGCGCTCAAGCAAGACGCTGACGTAATCACTCTCATGAGGTCAGAGCACGACAAAATAAATCATGAGCGCCGATTGTATCTATATGGTTTGAGTCCGCCGATTTTCACACAGCGTGGCAGCACCTATGCGATAAGGATTCAGAACCATACGCGACTCATCCTCCATTAAACACACGCCTATAGCAGATATATGTTCAGGTGAACTCCACCCCTGCCTGACTTCACTTTTGATCAAGGTGGCTACAAACAAGTTTTGTTATAAAGTAACTCCGCTGTACATTTCTGTGTGTGATCTTTTAAATTATATCGTGAGTGCACTCGAGTCCCCGCTCCACTCAGTCGGTGAGCAAGCATGCAACTGCGCATGCGCGCGACATTTGGCCGTTAGTGGGTGAGCGGAGCGGGGCTTCTGTACCGCTTCCGCGCTGTCTGAGCGGAGCGGGATGCGAGACAGTCCGCACTACCGGGTGTCAAGATGGCTGCCGCCAGTGGTGAGCACCTGCTATGGCGGGCTAGAAGGATTAGGTTACCATACATCTGCCGTCTCGCCTTTTTGCTGCTGAGGGCGATGCGTCAGAGCAGCGGCTCCGGAGGCGTTTTCGGATCGACGCGGATCACGTAGGGCACCCCAAAAGTTCGCACGTGAACTCAGGACAGACAGCTTGAAAGCGCAAATTTGTGTTTACAAGAAACTTGCACCAAAGTCGACCCAGTCTTGGCTATTGGACAGCCGACCGGCCTCTTTTAATATTCCGGTTTATTGTGAAAGCAACAGTCATGAAATTATTTTCAAATATAATGAAAACTGTAATAATAAACAGTACTGCCTCGCTTTCACTGAAAAAAAAGCTTAGCTAATCACTCGCATTTGTTCTACTACTCCCCGTGTACAAAGACAGAGAGCGCCGTTAGCGGTGCGAAACGAAAAACGGGATGATCAAGCCAATTTTCTTACCCCTGCTCCGCTCGTGCTCAGCGGATCACCATATGCTACGTTCACACTTCATCATCGAAAGCAGCGAACGCGGGGAACTCGTTCACCGCTTTTACGGCTTTCGCGACCCTCTCGTTCACACAGTGCTCCGAACGCCGTTAGTGCCGGCACCAATGACATTACCTTCCTCCACTTCAAAAACTGGTCCGTTTCATTCTTCGAACTGTACTTAAGCTCCACACGTGTAATACGTATAATGTCGTTGTGATAAATCAAGATAACAATTGCAAAACACGTATTTTATTGCGTTTTATACAGCAACCTGAAAAGCAATGCCCGCTGCAGGCATCAGACTGCATTCATCTACACATGTCTCAACACAGTCGACACAGTAATACCCCTGTCGCGCGGGATGATTTAGTGTAATTTTGGTGTAGTGCACTCCAACCAGCGAATGTCACTTTCATTACGTGCTTGCTACTCGGCTTAAGTAAGCGTCACTTATGTAGTGGTGGCAATTACGATAGGGAAAAATAAACGGCGGAAAGATTTTAGGCGTGCGCCACAATACATTCCTCATAATGTTTTTTCTTTGATTTAGAAACACTTCCTGTTAATCTTCTTCCAACATTAAAGAATTGGCCTTAAACATGTGCCACAACAATCGTGTCGTTTAGACAATTGTCTATCGTTCCGTAACATCCTCTTCTGACCAATTATGCCTTCAGCAAGACCGAAACTCAATTTTCTCATGGTGCTCCACATGGCTTCTTTCTCTCAATTCTTCTAAATGTTCCTATGTTCAATTTTCTCGCTCCAGGTCACCGCTTCTTTACCAGTACCACGTTGGCCGTTCTCCTGTACCACAGTCGTCTTTGTATAAATACTTAGGAGTCCATCTCTCCTCAAATATCTCCTGGTCGGATCACATCCGTAGTGTTGTGCGTGATGCCCAATCAGAAACTCGGCTACATTCGCCGTAACCTTCGTTGCGTACCCTCGAATGTCAGGCGCTTGGCCTACTTAACACTAGTTAGGCCCAGGCTTGAATACGCGTCAAGCGTCTGGGGTCGGCACCACGCTAACCTCATCAGCCTTCTTGAGTCAGTTCAAAAGCGCCCCCCCCCCCCCTCGTTTCATCCTTTCAGACTATTCCTACTAGTATCTCATCACCTTACATCTGAGGCCGATTAGACCACCCGTGTAAGGTAGAACCAATCACTTGTCACACTTCCCACTTTTTCTATCCTTTTTTCCACTTACGATTGCCGATTAGAATGACTTTCCTCAGTCCTTAGTCACCTCGCCGAACCATCAAACCTTCCGTAGAAACTTGGCATCATATCTACACATTTAGTGGGGAAGCATTATCTCATGTCTTGTATGTGTGTGAATTTTGTTATTACCTTAACTATTTGGTGCAGTGTTTGTGCTGTTTCATGTGCTAATGTTGCATATATTGTATGTATCCCCCTCATGTATCGTCCCAATGGGCTCTTTGAGGTATTTACATAAATAACAATAAAACAAAAATGGCCGCCGCCGGATCGCCGAGACCGCGAAGTTGTCACAGGCTGTTAACGAGAGTAACGACATGTTTTTTGGCACTATCTCACACTGCACTTAAACAAAATAAACACGAAGAACGCAATGACCTCCTGGGTACGTCCGAGGAAAGTCATCAGTGGACAGGGATAACATCCCCAGGACTTCCCTACCAGGTCCTCAATTTGTTAGAAATGTGACAAAGTGAGACTCCCCGTCATATCCTCAGGACCTCCTATGGGAGCTGCCAAATGACGCGGCTAGTACAGTTCTGGGAGCAAGCAGATACCTTAGTGAATTATTTATTTTGGGAAGTGAGGTCACATTTGCAGCACCAAGTCAGCGTGTGTGTGTTTTTTATATATTTTCAACCTCGGTCACCAGCTACCATTCGTGGTTTCTCATCTGTATTTCGTTCAGCGTATTTCTCATCACAAACAATGAGTGTCACAGTTTAAAAGGCAAAAAAAAAAAGATATATATAAAAGGCCCCTAGGTCACTAAAACCTGCGAAACCACTTAGAAAGTTATATCATGCAGCAGCATTTCCTTTCCAAGACAGAACAGATACAAGTTATTGCTTGTCTTCTGACCTTCAGCAGATTCGGGAGTCCTCTTCGCATCTCAGTCAAAATAAAAGGGTGAGGTATCTAAGTTTAACTTGATTTCGCACATAACCAACAATGAAGTGAGAAATTCCTTGGAGTATTAAATCGCTATCAAGGTAGTGTCCGTGTTTCTTACTGCTTTGGTTTGATGCGTGCATCGTAAGTGAAGCTTGAGGAGTGAAACGCTATTATTTTTTGTCTCTTCGGAAATAAAATGCTCCACGCAACCTCCTGCCAGGGACCCTTTGCGGACACTCATGCAACAAGACCGCAGTGAAAGGTCTAACAAACTGTATTTTAGTGCACGTCAGACGCTGCACATAGACGGATTCCTTTACAATCCGACGATCAGTATTTGCGCCCCTATATCTCTTTTTATTTTATATTTTTGTTCGTTTTTGTTTAATTTTTGCATGAGCACTCTTTCTTTGATTGTATTGGGTAATGAGAAATAAATCAGCAAGTTGATTACTGGCTAGCAGGTATTAAAATGCCACAACGCAGTATTAAAATAATTTACTTCTCCTGTGCTTGTCCTCTGGTTGACGACCGCAGGATGTACGCAAATGACAATCACTGGAAGCTCCTACGATGACAGCCTGTGGACCTCCTCCGTTTATCCCATCACGGACGAGGACGTGATGACACTTTGAGGACATCCTGAGGACCGCGTGTGTTCTTGGGGCGTGGTGTCGGGACCCCTCCCTTTTTCTCACTATTCTTACCTGTGCCACAAAGCCTGCCGTCGAGTCTACACACTTTGTCAGCCGAAGAGCAGTGAAGTGAGTTTGGGGAACTCACTAAATCGAACTAAATCGAACTAAATCGTGAACTTTCGGCCGAGTGTCACTAAAAGATGTCGTGTGACAGCACATGAGTGACACTAAGTGCAAGTGTCACTCGCCGAAAGTGACACTAAATTAAAGACGTCACGTGACGCCTTCTCTCAGCAGCTGCTTTGGTGCGGTCTGCATATCTACGTTTCTGCTCCTCTTGCGCTTGCAGTCGTACAACATTTAGCGCTACCTTAGAGCCTTGATTCGACTTGATTATTGTCCACGCCGCTGTTCTCCCGTCCCAGCATTCTCGCTCGCGGAGCGCGCTGATTGGTCCAGACTATTGCTGCGTGAACGTGAGAAGTCATCTCCGTCGTTCCAGTCGGCCCAGGACGCACATTCCCCCAGGGCGTCAGTCGTGACGTTGCCCACATACGTGAGGCCGACAACGGCAAGCCCTTTCACCACCACCACCACCACCACCACCGTCGTTCGCAACATTCGCGGCGTTCACTGACGTAGTGTGATGTGTGAACGTAGCATAAGCGGAGCGGAACCTCAGTACGGTCAGCTAAAATTCTCTATTGTAACCGATATTGCGTGTTTTCTTGGTCTTTGGTCATATCGTCATCGCCATCACCATCCCATGTATCTGTGTGTGTGTGTGTCGTCGCGAAAGTGCGATCAGCCATAATCACCCGTGTGAAGTCTGTCTGGCGGCGTTGTTGTCTCTGATCACCAGTTTTCCACCACCTTTTGTCGCCTCCACCTGTCTGATTATTATTACGCTGCTCAAAATATTGTGACCATAGATACGAGATACAGGACGCGGTATCCCGTGAGTCCTTTGTCCTTCCCGTGAGTCAAAAGTGAGTGTGAGATTGATGCGCCTTATCCGATGAATGTCATCGTGAGCGATCGTGAGTCAATATGCCGACCACTGCGTGACATATTGTTGGGGGTTGAGTCTTAAAAGGTGGCCGCAGCGCCTATGTCCTTCCGAAAATAGTTACACGAAATCTTCTAGCAACCTTCATTGTTATTGCGTAAACAATGTGTCATCGTCCGCGATATAGATCCCTATCTGCGATATAACGCGGGGGAAATTCAAATAACCCTGGAGGGATTTTATCCAGGGATTTCCCTTTCAGCATATATATATCGTCATAGTTCTATAATTACTTTCTCTGCGCCATTTAATATTTCTGTTTCGAAACACCGTGCGAGTTGAGGTATATCCTTGGAGTATCCAGCGTCTGTCTGCCGGATGCTCCATTTTCTTAGTTATACGACCGGAGCGAAAAATTCACCTTCTGATAGGTTCGTCGAGGTCCTCGTGCTCGGAGGGGCAGCGGCGCCATTTCCTGTGTGAGGCCACGGAAGAATTGCTATCCCTTTGTCGTAGCAATAAGCGTTCAACTCTCTCTTTCTCGGGTGACCTTACTAGAACTCTTGCGGTCGATGGATCCTTGAAATCAGCGCCGAGGGCGGCCCGCTACAAATTGATGATGTTACAGGACGTTGTCCTCCAGGGGGGAAGCGAGGCATCCGTTCACATTTCATAACACGTCAAAGCTTTCTCGGGAGATAACGTTGTTATAACGACAGCGGGATGATATCACTTTTCCTCATAAAAAAGATCGCCCTTGTAGCACCAGCTATACATGTGCAAGATACTATACTTAAAGTGTGCTGCTAAATACTCAAGGGGGAAATGTGATTAAGATACAGTACAAATGCTTGGAAACGAAAGTAACTAGTGTAGGGTAGTAAATACTCAGAAGCTGAGCAATCAGTTACGTTCAAGATACAATTACTATACACATAATTTACGGAAACAGGAACAAAAAACACATATTTTGACACTTGAACGTCGGCCGTCAAGCTGTTTACTGTTCTCTTTCTATTATTACTCGAACTATATTCTATTGTTCTATTATTATTATTACTATTATTACTATTCTATTATTTTCTATTATTATTATTATTATTATTATTATTATTATTATTACTTGTAACTTAACTCGACAATTTTGCGCCGTGGTAAGTTTCAGAGGAACGCGTTTCTTTTTCAGGTAACTTTGCCAAAGTAACTTAAGTTAAGTTCCAAGTTACTTTTAACTAGCTTTTCACTCAGGTCCACATATTTTCTTGCTTTCTCTCCGGTTCCTTCATGGCATTTTTTGGCATAAAACGTGATATTCAATCAATGACAGTATTTTATTCAGGAAGTAAGAACCGCTGCCATTGAAATGAAGCTGAACAATTGTGCGCCCAACTGCTCACGCACGCTGCACCTGCGTAATGCTGTTTTATGTCCGAAGTAATTTGGAAGTAACTCGTTCTTTTGTTAAGTAACTCAGTAACTGCGAGTTACATTTCAGGCTGAAGAACTTCGTTATTAACTTAGTTACATTTTTCACACGGTAACTTAACTTGTAACGAGTTCTTTTTGATGGGTAACTTCTCAGTCTATGGAAAGAACAGCACACTCTCGCCAGGTAAACACTTATTCGTGGAGCCAGTTTCTGTTCAAAAGGAAAATGACCATAGAAGAATAGAATAGACACCTCCATGTTACACTCCATTCGGATTTCTTTTTTTTAAGTATCGCCCCTGGCGGTGAAACTCTGCATTCATAATCACAAAATAAAGTTATTGTTGTTCCATTCCGTTTGCTATTAGTGTATGAGTGGCACTGTTACACATACAAAGTTTGTCTCCCAATACCTAAATGGGAAAACAAAGCTTGCATCTGTCACTTGCCAGTGGGGGAAGTCACGTTCCTTACCCCGAAATCGCCTGCGAAGAAACCAACTCCCGGGAAAGGCAAGGTCAAATCTGAGGTCAAAACAGATTCCATAGCAAAGGTCAAGAAGGTGAAAGGGACGCGGAAAGAAGTTGTGAAACGGAACGTGATCTGAAAAGACAAGGAAAAAGTAACTATAGTACCGAGTAGAAGATACAAAAAGAAACGGTATTTAAAATAAAGTACAAATATCTTTCCGGAAATGTACACTGAGCAAGATATAATAAAACAGTGGTATTGATAGGGCACGTTAGTATTCCACGCTGAAGTGCGGAATAAACACCCAGAACAAGAAAATTCACAACCTGACGCAGACAAGAACTCACTTTCCACAAATCTTGTTGTTGGTGGTGGTTAAATAACAAGGGGAGGTTGAATTCGCGCAAGCGAATTCTGCTACACACACACACACACAAAAAAAAAAAAAGAAACTGTACGATCGCACCACAGAAGGTGCGCGCGCACCGCAAAAGTTCACCGGGGCGAGCGTCACGACCGCGACCCCGTTCCCAAATCTTATTTCATATGCACTCGATAACGTCACCAACCCTAGTTCACGTAACAGAGCAACAAAGAAGTTTAAATAACGGGAAGTTGGGAACCTCTGAGCACCCACACAGTGCACGACGTCGGCCTCCAGAAAAAGATGTGACGGGGGGACCCCCCCCTCCTCCGCCTCCTCACCTACGACTTTCCTCCACCACCACCACCACCAAATAAAACTTGTTAGAAGTGAGGGCCTTGTCTGCGTCAGGTTGTGTCCTTTTTGTTCTGTGTATTTCTTCCGCACTCCAGCAAATAAACACTAAAATACCGACGAAATTATTTCAATTACAGTCCTTTGATTACGGTACTCAAATTTTGCTCTCGCCTACTGTCAAAAGCGTTAGAGAACATAGCATCGAAGATTGTCAAGGAGGTAGAGATAGGGTACAGGTAAGCTGGTGCTCTAATATTAAATAAGGTTAAAATTTGGGCGGGTTGGTATGACATCTTTTAAAATGGATAAAATACCCCAGTGCGAAGGTAAAACAATGGGACGAGACGAACACAGACAAAGGGACGACTAATATTATGTAGGGAAATCGAGAGGCACGGACAAAAAAGGGGACAACACACACTGATGGTCTGGATGTGTTGTCCTTTCTTGTCCGTGTCTCTCGCTTTTCCTACACCGTAATAAGAGTACTTTTGGTTTGTTGGATTGGGGTCTCGTTTCCGACATTCTGAAATTCACAGAAATTCAAGCTGGTGAGTGTAGCGAAAATGGCAAATGTTACAACAACAATTTAGCACAAACAAGAAATATTGGACATTATTGACAGACAATGCTTAACTGTGGAGGGCGTCAAGTTCGTATTTGTGCCGGTAGCCATGCGGAATTTCTGTGCACAGGAACGTATCTCTTTACTTCGCTTTAGTGATGCTTATGAGAATAAGAACGAAAAATGGGGAAAAAAAAAAAAAAGAAAAGATGGAAACGCGTGATCGTGAAAGGAACAGGATCGGGCCGTCTCCCGCCCCCCGCCCCCCCCCTCCCGCACAGGCTAGCTAATGAAAAGATAATAGGAAGCTTGGAATTTCGTCGAACAATGCAAAATTCCAAAGCGGACAAAAGCAAAACACAAAAATTAAGCACAGATTAAAAATACGTAATACAGGAAGAGTGGCGAGACGGGGGCATAACGATGCACGAAACTGCCCCAATTATTGCGGTGGAACATCTCATCCCATCATGGTTCATGTAGTTGTTGTTGTTGATACACGTAAGAGAGAGAGAGAGAGAAAAACGAGAAAAGCAGAGCGAATTAAGAGCGCATTAGCCAAATGTCGTGCGCATCGTGTAATGATTAACAGAGAAAGCCCGTTTTTACGTTCTTCGTACAAAGCCTACTATAGAAACAGATCTTGTCTGAACTAGTGGGAACTCGACGTACACAATCAGCAAAGTGAGAAGGAAAAATCCCAGGTTTTATTCTAGGAATTTTCTTTTCATCCGTCAAGGCTGAACATAACGTGAATACAAATGACACGCTTACCGCTTACGTCCTATGTAAATAAACAGGGTAATCTATTGCGACGCCTCCCCTCCTCCGAGCGATGTTAACAGGCAGACAGCTCGTTCCGCAGCGCTGCCATAAAATAACAGCACGAAACAATGCGGCATGCATGACAAGGACTGGCGATGAAAGTGAACGATAAAAGTTGGCGTGACATGGAGGAAGTATAAATTCGAGCCATGTTTAGACTCAAAGCGCGTGGCGGTTTGAACAGCAACAACAACACTTCAATTTCGATGATGATTTTTGATGATGATGATGTTTTGTCGCTAAGACTGTGGAAATTTTGAAAGGTAATGAATACAATAGAAAACAACAACAACAACAATAATAAATGGAGGAGAAGTGATCATGACATGGGATGTTTCTCCGTCGTAGTCACAGGACCCTACCCCACTTCACAGCAGTTAATATGAGAGGACGAATGATGGTGAAGCGACGATAGAAAACAGACGCTAACAGGACTTTCATGTTTTCTATTGACTGACCTCATTGATGGTTCGAACAGACGTCATGAACTCGCCACGATTCCCACACTTATCGAGAACGTGGAACACATCAATCTCAGTTGAAGATCGAATTTATTTCGGCCTCTCCTTCTCTTGGTTGCACCACAGTGCCCCGTCTTTATTTGAGCACCGCGAAGCCGACATAAATATTTTTGTTTCATATTACTGGCTATTTACCGCAATTTTTCTGTCGATCGTTATTCGCGCATGCGAGTTATCACGCGTCTGTATCGGCGCCGTGCGTGAAGTTCGCGTCCGAACAGGTGTCAGAAGTCCGAGGCGGATAAGGTCCTTTGACAATCTGCACACGTGCATCACAAGAACCCATGCATGGCTCCCTCCGAAGAGAAATTTTTAAGATTTCAACTACAGCTTCTTTCTTTCTTTTTTTTTCACAAGTGCGACGCGCCACCATCTGTTTCCACAGTTCGAGGGGGGCTGAAAGCGTGGTGAAAGTCAATCCGTCGCCGTGGGGCAACCCGAAGGTCACGTGACGGCTGACGCATGCACAGGCCGATCCGCCGACCTTGACGTGAAAGGGATGCAGGTATAAAAACCACCTCGATTGGCGCGCCGGAAGCTCTAGTATAAGCAAGGATGCCTGTCATGCGGCCAGGGGACGATCTCTTCAACGAGCACGAGCTCACAGTGACACGACAACCGCTCGAAAACTTCAGAGCGCAGCTTCTCAACGATATACAGCAGGACCCAGGTGAGTGTTCGTCTTATTTTAAGGTGCAGAAACGTTACTCGCGCTGTGTTCAACGGAAAGGTCAGTTACGTTCGTGGCCGTACAACGGAGCGGGTACCGATATTCGGCTCCCTGCTAGGGGCCCCAGGTGAACGACATTCACTTCCGCTCGGCATTCGCAGCACTCGCATGCATTGACTCTGTTTGCTGTCATTTCTGTGAAGTAATGACAGCGGCCGGTGGAATAGGTAACACCGTGAGAGGGGAGCGAATTAGAAGTTTTATTCCGCGCGAGACCGCTGTATCGTGGTTGATGATCGCGCGACGTAGAGTCACGAATTATCATTGTCCTTTTTTTGTACCTCGTGAGATGCGATGATGAATTTTCGAGTATGTTTTTCCCGAAGCGATGGGGACTGTTATTGGAGGCAACGTCACCCGGAGTTTCCGATTTTTTAAATTTTTTCGTACGTTTCAGAGCCATCCAAATCAATTATGCAATGGTTGCCATTATGATGAAAGAGTAAAAATGAAAATAACAACGAAAGTACAAACAATGAACAGAGAAAATGCATAAATTAAGTTGTGCTTGCGCCTTTCTTTCCTTTCTCCTTTTTCTCCTTCTTTTTCCCCCCCTTTTTTTTTTTAGTATTCGTTCGTTTCAATAAAGCTTGGCCATCCCCGAACACGTGGTCTCGAGATTGAACGTGAATTTACGTGGGTTCACCCCATAAACTTCAGTTGAGAACCGGTGGTACAAGGCGGCTCGATCTTGCCGATTAGTTGGAACGTTGCCGAATGAGAAGTTCATGAAGGCGCGCGAAGCCCCATAGCCGTAAAAACCCGCGCTTGTATTGCATTTGGAAACGTAATGGTTAAACGCACGCACAGGTAGGTGAAATCTTCATAACAGAGGTTGGACCATACGAACTGGAGACTCCTACTCCAATATAAAATTACTCGCGCACCACAGCGTCAAGACCGGTTTCAGATTACAGTTCATTTTCAATCAACAACTTCATTTTGATGATTTGTGGTGTTTCATGCGACGAAACATGAAGCCGTTGCGCATGACACCTATCAAACGATAAGTCAGTTGCTCCTTTGCGTGATCGTGCTATGTTGCAGGCAATTGCGTCGTATGAAACTGTGCGCGCCGGCTTTTCCCCGGTGACCTTGGAATTGAAAGTCGTTGGCCTTGCTTGTATAATGTGAGAGATTGGGATCTTCTATTGCCGACGTAATCAGTGGCGTTATCCTTTCCATCTATTCCGTAACAGACGTCATTGCAGCTGCAATCGATGACTATCCACATGATTACCGGATGGAGACGCTCAAAAATAGCCTACCGTTTCCCGGGAGCGATACATGGGGGAGAAAGCCGTTTTGGAAGTTCTGCTTAATTCATTTGTCCCACACATTAATCGGCAAACAGTGTATCGGAGATCGTGGTCAAGGATATAACAGACCAGGACAGCTGGGACGGCTTTCTCTGCGATCCTTGGCAAAGGTCCCGCGTTCGTTCCTGCTACAGTCAAACTCCTTTATAGCGAACACCTTTTTAACGAAAATACCACTACAGCAAATTTTTTTTTGCGCTCCCGCTGGAGCCTATAGGTCCAATAATGGACATCCTTTTTAACGAAAATTCCTTTACTGCGATTTTTTTTTGCTGTCCCCTGAGCTTCGTTGTAAAGGAGTTTGACTGTGCGGGACATTTACCGCGTATTCGAACAAGCGACATCCCCACATAATATTCTAGCCGAAGAAAGAAAAAAAATCTAGACGGAAGCTTTCTACGATTTCACCAGGGTTATGTGGGTTAGTATGTAAGTGCGATGAGGGTGAAGGGGGTGAAATATACTATACGCAAGCGCGCATACACGTGGCACGGCACGTGGAATGTATTACGCTGCACGTGGAGAGGTAGTACCGTAGCTGTCGGAGCTAGCCGTTCATTCGTCGGCTATACGCGTGATGAACCACGACGAGTTCCCCAGATTGCCGTAACACGAGAGCCGCGAGTTATCACGGAGGTTAAAGGTGTTCATGCAGTGACAATGTACGCTATCCAACCAGCCAGCCAGCTAGTACAGGTCCCGACGAAAGTTTACGGAACACTGGGGTGGTGTATATAGTCATCTGAGTGACACCGTTGGTGCAAACAGGAGCAGATAGACTTACAAACAGGTGACCGGGTACGCGATGTACCTCTCAGTAAGTGTGTCCACTCCCGTTCGACGCTAGGGTGTCGCTGAGATCAAGAAATACGTCGCTCTGGTGTGCCGTAAACTTTTGTCGGGATCTGTACTGCTGGGAGGGCCTCGGTGTATTCCCGGTTGCGAAATTGCCGATTTCGTCTTTTGTGGTATTCTTGATTCTATGAGATGAGCCACAGGAAGATTGTGTACTCATCTTCCTAAACTTTCCCTAACCATTTATCCCGCTTGCTATCCCACTTGTTATCCGTATCTTGCCTATTTCTATCCTTGGGTCAACAACTGAGACAAGTTCGAAAACATTGCCACATTGCTATCGCACTGAAGTGCAGCATCCCGTCGTATACTCTCTTCCTCTACGATACGCCACGCCACGGTCTTGAAGCAAAAAAATGATCGATTGCTTCGTAAGATGACACGCAGTGTTTAAAAATCCGACATCACTATTTAACCACTCAAATTCACGTGTTTTCAGTGTCTGTCTAAGTCGTTCAAAATGGAATGGAAACCTAGCGGCAGTCACTCAAGTATGCTCCAACCTGCCCGTTGCTCACACGTACTCTTACCGCAATGTAAATTAATGCACACGGCCTTCTCGCTGACAGTAATTCCCAAGTTGTGTCTAGTCGTCCAACATTTAGGGGGTCTGTATAAATCATTGCTCTCTCGTTTGCTCTAGGAAAGCATAGCGGAAATGGCGACAATGTGCGCACGGCGGTGAATTGTGACGCAAGTCGAGCGCATTACCATTATTTTCCGCTGAAGAGAGGCCCAGAGAATGGAAGCACATCACGGGGACTGTTTACGTTAGGGCTTTCGATACGGTGAATTCGGTCATATTTCAAAACTTTTCTAGGTATCGATAGCCTTAGACATTGGGTTACACAGTCAAAAAAAGAAAAACAATTAGGCGAGCGTTTACCCCATATTTAACCTCATCCGCTAACTGATGCTGAAAGATGACGTCACGTTTGATAACGGCGAGTTTTTGTGCATGTATGGTGCATGGGAAGAATTCTACGAAAATGATACGATAAAGAAAGAGGGTGATCGGCTTATCGTGTTTTCGGAATTGTTGTTGTGAATATCTTCCGATGCACTAGATCTCCCCTAATATGTCTTGGATTTAGGACCTTATATTCGCGATCGTGTACAGGTACAGTCATACAGGAAGTTCGTGTGTATGGGTGGATGCATAGAGGGACGGTTCCAACACTGGAGAGAGGTTGATGGGAGCAAAACAAAAACCTGGAAGTGCCCGTCCATCCTTTGAACGACACATTGACAACGTGCTGCCACGTTGAATAGATGGACACGTGTCGTCTGGTGACGGCCTGCGGGCGAAGCCTAACCTTGGGGTTCAGTCGGGAAAAGTGTGAAGGTCACTGATGGTATATGACTCCACTACACAGCAATTAGCGGAGGAGTCAACGAGAGGTCGTCAAGGTCATCCTCTGAGCGAAACTTCGCAAATTTGGTCTTAGGGTCCTAGCGCGCTGATACAGTGATCGCGAGCTGGGTAGTTTCATGTATAATCGACTGACGCTTTTCACATTCTTTTTGACTTCCTGGAAAAAAATATATTTTATTCATTTCACCGTCTCACATTGGAGGTGAAGGAAAGACGCGTCTCCGAAGATGCGCAATGAACAAAATAAATAATAAAAATTGTGTTGCTTGACGAATTTTTTACGGACGATCTATCGAACGGATTTTTGTTCTGAAAACGGCTACGGTATTGAGTGACCGAAGGGACCAGATGTTCTCGTTGGGACAACTTCGTAGCTTTTATAATTAAAAGGTTAATTAACGATTTTTAGATAATTAGACATTCGACGGTTGAGCAACAAATGGCCAAGAACATCCCCAGCCCAGAGATGATAGAAGTGAAAACAGGATGTCTATAGCCCTTAGTTTTTTAATGAAAAGTCTGGATAAAAAGTGACACACTGTATGTATATGCCAAAATGCCGCAAGCGCCTCCTAGAATGCTCCGTGGAGTGTTCATAAATGGTGTTCTTAGTAACTCCTTATCGCAAGAAGAGATCCAATATCTGCGCAAGGGCTTCCCTGACAGCTGATGCAGACATTGCTATGAATTGAAATCACTTGGCTCTTCGAACACTTGTGACTTTTCTAGCAGACCCTACTGGACGAACTCTAAGCAGTTGCCCTGCTACATTCGCGTGCGTGTCACACCAACAATTCAAAACATATATAAACCCACAACATGTACTGCGGTACGATCCCGCAGCCTAGGCGGGCAAACACCCTATACGACACAATCATTTAGTTGTTGTTGAGTCATTTCGAGCAGCGTTTATGAGGTGGTTTCATGTTCCGGCCCCATAGCGATGCCCCAACCCCACATAGCTTTTGTGCTCTACCATCTATTCACCGGGCTTTAAAGGGGCACAAAAATGCAAAGACAACTTGCTCTCAAGTGAAAGTGATCGTAGTGTCCGGTATATCCGCGGCATGGTGCGCACTGTTGCATTTTTCAATACCGATTTACTGAATTGTAGCCCACAATAGTTCCCGCGAATGTTTCACTGACACATTATATCTTCACGCGGACAGTGGCACCAGTCCGCTTCGCAACGTGCACTGTTTTTCACCGGGGCTGCCCCATGGCGCGGCACGCGCAGCATGGACTAAAAACACCGATGCACGAGCTGAAAAGACTTTCACTGCTTAGCGCCGAAGCAAGAAAGACTCCGGTATAATTTGGATTGTAGCTTCGTGACCGAATCAAAGTCTTGAATTATGATAACAAGTACGAAATTAACACAGCGTGTAACGTAATTTGAAGTGAACTTGTTTTTTGCATTTTAGTGCCCCTTTAACAACGAGGTACGTAATTTTTCAGCTGCCTACAACCCGCAAGATGTCAAACGGATACGCGAGTGCGACGAGCTATGCCGGCGGTATGTGCGGCATAAGAAGCTCGACGTTGCTGCGGCGGTGGAGTTTGCCAAGCATTCGCTACAGTGGAGGAAACACATCGGGATCAACGGTAGGTGGCGTTTGCTTCTCTGCTTAGGTGTATGCGCATATTTCGATATACATTAGACTACACGAGAAAAGAAAAATGTAGCGCTGTCAGCCTCGACGAGATCAGGACTGGCTACTCTTGTGAACACTTCATCAGAAACCTGCGCAAGAAATTACGCTATGGAACAGGTCCTCAGTTTCCTTCTTTACCCTATTGCCCGTGGAGCGACCTCATTGGTCCCTCTCCCATATAAGAGGGTAACATTTCGAGGTGAAGTGTTCGTGGTCGCATTCCGGTCTACGAATGCCCCCCCCCCGCACCCCTTATTGCTGACTTGTGAGTGGACAGACACTTCGTCATGTGGTTTCTACAAGCTTTACCCGCTCCTCTAGGCGGAGACAATCTGACGTAGCGTCTATATCTATCCATTATTCCTTCCCCGTTTTTCAAAATTGCTCATATTTCTGCAAGTTCTTGGACATGGCGCCTGTTTCCTTCTGTCTCAGGGCGAGGAGCAGATGTACACTCTCAATATTCTTAGCTATTTGGTGCGTACTGCTAATTCTTCTATGCGGATATAACCCGACATTGTTAGGGGATGTAGCATCCTCAGATCCGGCAGCCCACGAGCCTTTTACCCCTTGCTGTAAAACGTGCACTGCGGAACCACATTGATTCAAGTCTTTTACAACTATACCCGATTTAAACTGGGGGCAAACTGTCACAACCCCATGAATCCATATACGCCCTATAAAGAAAGAGAGACCGACCGCTATGGCGTCGCCTACGATCACATACACATCGTATCTCGAGACGCAAGGACACTAATTGCCAGCTCAAAGCTGCTATATATGAACTCGAAGAGCGTTTATGTTTGTATGGCGTTGATTTATTTTTTTCCGTTTTAAAGACCTCCGCGAGGAGGACCTTGAAGTAGACTTCTTCGACAGACGCGTCCTGGTGCCCTACAACCAGGACAAGACAGGAAGCCATTTGCGTGAGTGCCTCTGTTGTTCGCTGATAGTGATGATGGCTGTTGCCAGCATGATATACTGACCGTTCTTCGAAATGCAGTGATGGTTCATGTCAAGGGCCACTTCAAGGATTCGTCTCGAGTGCAGGAGATGCGGAAGTTCATGGCCTACTTTATGGAAAAAATACTGTACGAGTACGGGGCACTCCGTGTGACCATCCTGTTCGACTGCACTGACGCTGCTATTGCAAACTTTGTAAGTCCTGCTGGGCAATTACCAGATACTACTGTTCATTTATTGCTTCCGAGAATTCGTGCAAAATGGTATACCGATTTGGAAAGACGGTAGGACAGATGAATCTGCAAGAAAGAAAAGCCACAAGTGGAATCAGATATTGCCAGCCTCGCTAATCATACTAAATCGTATTTGTAACTAATGTAATCGTGTGCGCTACACTGTGACTTTGTTATATCTGTATGTAAAACAACTTACTTTATTTTTGAAATGATAAATGGGGAGTTTCATCGCCTATCTGCATGTAACTCTACTTGCCCTCTGTGCGTATTATAGTATAGACACCGACGAGCATGCCCGTCGAGGGACGTTTTTGTTTTAGATAGAATGGCGTAGATAAAGGCTAGCTGGTGGATAAACGTCCATGATAGGCAAGCCTGAGTGATGGGCAGGATAAGTGTTGAGCAACACATGTTTTGACGATGAAAGATGAAAATTGAGGCCTTGTGTGTATTTGTCCCTTCTACGTTGTTCCAGCCTATGAACATGAATTCTTTCATGTCTTACATGTTTTGAGCCTTCGTGTTGTGTCGTTTACGTGTCTTGCCCTTGCCCATCGCTCAGACTTTCCTATCATGGACGTTTGTTTCCACCTGCAACCGGCTGCTCTTCCCAAAGCGAATTCCCTGTTTCGCGCCGCGTCGTCGTTATCTGTCGAACTATGTGAAAGTACATTCCTTTTTATCTTTGTACAATATCGGCGTAGTTCCAAGAGACGTAGCGCTTTGGGTATTGTACACAGATGACCCGATCTCGAGCTTTCGCATAGCGATCGTTATATCGATCGCTATATCGAGCAGTACGCAGTATCGATCGTTATAGCCATCGTTATATTTATAAGTTCGCTGGCTCCAAAACCCCTTTGGTAGGCTCGCGCAAGAGCTCGTGGCGACACACGGGCCGAACCTACTAGAGTAGCTTGATGGGCTTGTTGGTACGTGACTCGGAGAAAAAAGGAGCAGTCGAAACAAGGATGAAGACGGAACCTCTGTTTGTATGTCCTCTTGTGTCTTCGTCCTTGTTTCGACTGCTCCTTGTTCTCCGAGAACCGAACCCACTACCAGCTCGCGTGGCTCAGTGGTTAGCGTGCTGGCCATGTCACGTTGAGACTGGGAGGTACCCGGGTTCGAATCCCAGTGCCGGCTGTGCTGTCTTGGGTTTTCCTCAGACGCTTTCAGACATATTTCGGCACAATTCCCTTAGAAGTCGGCCCATGACGCACATTCCCCCAGGCATCAGTCGTGACCCAGTCGTGTCCAAGACTCATACCAACTCCCCTGTCCCCCCCCACTCCTTCCTGCTGTCCTCTCTCCATCTGTCCACGTCTGCCCGCCGATCATAGCCACAGTTGCTTCGCGGCGCTAACGCGTAATGCACAGAAGTGATTGCAGAGAGCTTCCCAGCAGCTTTAAGCATGTGCACTTTTATAAGAATATGTGTTATGTCTTTTTACAGGATATGGAGCTCATCAAGTTCATCATAGCTGTATTTAAAGAATACTACCCATGGGCATTAGGTATGTCATCTCAAACGTGCAGACGTTTGTTTCTAAAAACAATAATAATAATAATAATAACTTTCATTTTCTTTAATTTTGTGTAGGGCACATCATTGTGTACAACATGCCTTGGTTATTTAATGGTAAGCAGCTTATTTTGCCCCTTTTTCTCGGAAAACAATTGTGTTGGAGGAGGTGTTCATAGCAAAACGTAGAGAGGCTTCCCTGGGGCCCTCGAGCGGTCATGGAAAGCTTTTGTGGACTGGGCAACATTTTCTTGAGTCTGAGGAGAAAATATACGGGGACAATACATTCTCTATCTCGAACATAGGCGCCCACTGTAAGGATAAGTTGTCCTTATGCCCACGCACGTAGTTGCCCACGTGATGAAAATGGTACAGTGTGACTCATTGCAAAAGTAAACAAATCTTATTGGGGGGGGGGGGCACAATGCTGTGAAAGTTTTGTTCAGGGCAACAGAGTGGTTTTCGAGACATTTGGAGCGATGTGCCGTAGCGACAGACTCCCTTTAGTGAGATGAGGGAGCTCCTCACTCGCGCAAAATCATGGGGAAATGTCGGGCGCACCGGTAGGCTAGAATAGAAAGAGAAATTCAAGGGGTCGGGCCGGGATAGTCTACGGAGACGCGTCACAGATACTATGGGGCTGCGAACAAAGGCAGGAAGCGAGGGCTTAACTCTGGAAATGCGCTCAGAAATGTTGCTCCGCTCCCGTCGATGAATCTTAGAGATGAAGGGGTGACGATGATGATGAGCAACCAGGCTCAAGTAATGACGTACAGTTTCTTTGAGACATAAGACCTCCACAGGCGCCTCGTGAGCCTCCGCCAATACCATTCGGGTTTCCGCCGCGCGCGGCACTCCGAGACAGATACAGACTTGTGACAAGCAGTCCACGAAGTCGCTTCTCAGGTGTTCGTGATATCCCCGTGTAGAACCTGCAAACTGTACAGGAGGGTTCCACGGACCAATGCAGAGTTGATGGTTAGGAGGGTCTTCTGGTCAATCCCCCATGTAGCGCCACCAATGTGCCGAAAGACGGTCAACCAGTGCTGCACCTTCGTTTCCAGATTTCTGACATGGGCTGTCCATGAGAGCAATGATGACGCCTGACTTGACGAGTGGTATTATTGCCAAGTGACCGTGGAAAGGTGCATATATGCTTTCTAGTTAATGGGAGCATGACTGACTTTTCAGACGATATATCCATGCTGACATTCGTGAAGTAGCTGCTGATCGCATCCGACGAATATTGAGGACGTTTCTGAATCGCGGGTCTGGATTTCCCAGTGGTTCATAAGCATACATCATCAGCATAGATCGAGATCCTAACCTTGCGCGAACACATCGCCTGAGGCCCGCCATAGCCAGGTTGTGGGGCACCCTGGTTAAGCATCGTTTTGTGTGTGTCGCCATCTCGAGTGCGGAAACGGAAACAGACTTCCATCTTCTTGTGTGCTTTGGGTTGTTGATCACTGCCGTCCAGTGGTCGTCAGTCGCGCAAGGAGCGACCCAAACTGCGCCGGAAAGCGGGCTTCCGGTTTGCCTCTGCTAATCTGTAAGCGACCCTTCTGCCGTTGCAGGCCCTCGCCCGGTAATGAGAACGTACTGGCGCGTCCGACCGAATAATTCAGGTCATTACATCATTAATCGAATGGCACGCGTTACATGCTGTGCGGGTCCGTCCGTCTTAGTAATCCTCCTTCTCACCCACAACATTATACTCTCAGATCTTGTACATGCGTCTGACTAACATTTTCCCATTTTCTTTTCTTTTCTTCGTATAAAATTGTCTCATCTCACGCACGCATGCGCTACGGGCAAATGTATGTAATGAGGAACATGCTTGAATAGGCTCTAGGGTCTTGGGAACATGAACCACTCCCTCATGATCCGTGCATTGAGGGTCCCCCAATCAATACATCGGAGGTCTCTCTACGTCACTGCTGCTGGAGCCTGAACAGTGCCACAAAAGATATCAATATCTGGATCATAACTTGTTATTTCTGCTTCTCCAGCCGCCTGGAAGATCATCAAGACAATGATCCCATCCGAGGGAGTGCAGAGGATCAAGTTCGTTAGCAAGGAGACATTACTGGACTACGTGGACAGCGACAAGCTTCCCGTCTGCATGGGCGGCCAGGTGAGGTCTTCTTGCCACGGAACAGTCTTGTCATCTTTCGCTTAAAACATGCGTGCTGCTTTGGCGCATTGCATCTTGGGACCCTATCTTAAACTTGTCGTTATATCCCATAACGCGCGAATGCATCTCTCCACCAGTGATTCAGCACGAACTTTTATGCGAGATCCAATGGCAACGTTCATATGAAATTCGACCTACCGAAATGGTTTCACGTGCCGCCGTGTGCCGTCTGGAGCGCGCGAAGTTTAAACATAGTAAGAGTTGTCGTTATGTTGAAAGTTTGCGCGCTCCGAAGTCGTTTTTGGTAGACTCCTGCAAGAGCTCGTGGCGAATTTCCCCATTCATTATCATTAACTTATTTGTTGTTGTCGTGGCGAATCACGGGCGAAGTGATGCATTTGACGCGCGTTACGGAGATAACGACAAGTTGAAGATCGTCACTGCCTTAACTCAGTTGAAGATCGGGTCTGGTCACAAATCATTTGGAATGATAACGAAAGCTGAGTTTGAGACCGTGTTTGTGTTTGTCTGTTATCGTCCCTACCTCGTCTCGGGTTTTCAAGTCATGGATCATTTGGAATGTGAGTTGTACATGTAACCATGGGATTGCCGGGGTTCATGAGTTGTGCTGTCTTCGTCACTTCTAACCGATACCCCGTACCCATGGCCCGGGACCCTATTCCAAGCAAGATCACGCTATCACGCGCATCACGCAAGATCACGCTATCAAGATCCTAGCTATTCCTGTTAGCATCGAAGCCTCCGATTTGAGGCGATACTTACTGAGCATATTTTGTTGTCTCTCAATCAGTTGTCATAATTGCCTTTAGCTCCGTGGGACATCCATGTAACGTACTCAAAGATGAGCCTGTTCATGCTTACGTCACAGTAAGACCGAATCAAGATATAATAAACGCCGTGTAGACCTTATGGTTAATTGGGGTGACGTTGCGATTAGGAAACACGCTAATCACAGAAACGCAGCTGCATCTGCGTAGAGACGAGCCATCAAGAGCCACATGTGCAGTCACTGGTAGCCACACAAGCTCTGTGTTTCGTATCGTCTGCGACGATTGGCTGAAGCAGACTACATCCCAACTTTATATGTTCACGTGGCGAATGGGAGGATGGCTTAAGCAGGCCTTCTGTTTCTATAGATGGCATTGACCAGGAATCTGCGAACGCAGTCTACACTAAATAAGGCTTGATCGTTATTTCGTAAGTGACATTATCAGAGCCATGCTTTCAGCAGCCATAAGTATGGAGACGAGCCGTCCCTAGCCACTCCCAGCCACTCTTTGAACTCGTCTGCTGCAATTGGTTAAAGCAGACGGCAACGCGACTCTGTGTGTGTTCCAAAAACCAACTCCAATCACCATTATTACAATTACCGTGTGTCTGCTTAACAAAAGATGGGGAAACGAGCAGGCCTTCTCTAATGTAGGAGGCGCTGCGTGCGCAAATTCATTTTTGTTATTTGCGAAAAAACTGTGCGACACTAAGTTTTGCGTGCGGCATATTCACATAGCTCACAATCTCGAAACCAGTCACTGTCTGCACTCTAAATGAAGCATTACTCTCTTTCAGGACCAATACGTGTACGAGTACGTGAAGGGTAAGCCCCTGGGTGAGAGGTGTCCTGTCGTCACGTATCCCCTAGTCCAGATCCCGTAGCGTCTGTGTAGTGCCAACGATATTGTAAATAAACTTACCTCATATTTAATCATCTTACTCACTGTATATGTAGAGTCATCAACGGCTATCGCCAAGCGTTGCAACGCCATCACAGGTGAGTGTGTGTGGCCATCCTTTGATGTGCACCGACGAAAAGTGCTTCTAGGAACAAACAAAAGGAAGTTAAGCGCATGAGGCGGCCTCTATTGACACCTATCTAAGGGTGACAGGAATAATCACCGAGTCAACAGCAACGACTGCGACGTAGATGATGGAAACGTTTCCTAGTCAGACTACGCGTATGGTTGGACAAGCCACAAGCGATTAAGTCCTCGCTTGCACGCGTAACGAGCTAGCGAGGAGCGGGGCACTCGTCAAGAAGGCCACGTGATAAAACACGTGCACGGCGCTCTTCGCGCGATAGTGTGATACGTGAAGGGCGTAGCATACGTCACGCAGCAATGTGTCACGTGCCCGTCTTTTTTTGAATTTCCCGCCACTTGTTATAGCTTGTTAGACGTGCAAGCGATTAAGACCCCAGGATCCGTTTGCACAAAAATGATGCTAGGAAGCCAACCGTAAGGAGCTTCCCGTAAAGGGGCACTAATGTGCAAAAATCTATCCTGGCTGGGTGAAAGATGCCGTTACCTTGAAACCAACACAGAAGGAACGGGATTCATTGGTTGCGTTCGTGATTTATGAGCGAAGTAAAAACCGGAATTAGCCGCTTTCCCTCTTTCTCTCCTCGTCAAGAAGCGCGTCAATGCGCAGAAGCCTCAAAATTGGTCTCCGCAAACGATCTCCCGCCATGATTGGGCAAATCGTTCGAAGAGACCAATGGGAGCCTGCTCCGCATTGTCTGTCTTCATGAATCCCGAACGACGCGTCCGATGAATGCCGTTCCTTTTGTGCTGGTGTCATAGTCACGGCACCTTTCATCCGTGGTACGTGCAGCATGTCGCTACACAAAAACTATGTAACTTGCTCGGAGGCGCTCAGAGCGGATATGACGTCACGGGGCTGGCTCTAAGGCGTTTGAAAATTGGCTCACACCTGCCCGCTCTCTCTTTGGATATTTGGAATATATACGAGACATTCCTAGCGGACCACCACCGAAGGAGTGTGCGAGCGGTGCGGGTACGCTAAACGTAATCTCTATGGGTGGTTTTCAAGTTGAGAAGTGGCGCTACGCATGCTGGGTCTCCGAACTTCCGGTCCGAAATTGCGGTCAATTGGAGCAAAGCAAAACTTTATACCATCTGGCTTAAACGACAACCAAGATGAGTTCGCCAGGGAATGCCTGCACCCCAAAGAAGTAAGGTGCTGTAACAAATACTTCGCACGCACTTTGCTTATGACAAAGATAAGATTTCGTGACACATCGTGCATGTTTCGGTTTCGCTCGGCGTGCGCTTCAAAATCGCAATGTTTTGCTGTGGGAAATGTTCTGTTACGATGCGGTCAATTTGACCCTTCAACTAACAAAGATAACAGGCAACATTTCAGATATGGCGCAACAAAATGTACAGGCAGTATTTTACGCTGCAATCTTCTGCACTCTGACATTAGTACGCATGTAATCGTTTTCTTTTTGTCTGGGAAGAAGCTCTGACTTTAGTGATATTCTATTCACATTATGAGTCAATAATCTTATCGCAGCCACGCACAATTCAACGTCATAAGTACACAGCACGGCATTTGGTGACGAGTGCCTACACCCCTTAGTTCAATTTTCGTTTACGTTGACAACATTTTCCCAAAGGCGCAGGATCCACGGGGTATGCGATACATTTTATGTCCCTTTTCCGCAGAATTAGTGCATTTAAGCCCAGAACACCCGCTTATGTTTATGTGGAAAAATCACGCTTACTCTATACAACTCCAGCAGAACTTCGGACCGGAAGCGTAAATTTACGTGACATTGCAACTTCCCTTAGGTCATTTTCACAGGAAGTTGCAAACCACCCATTATGATAGTGACTGTTGATAGAACTGCTGTTGCAGCCAATGCAGGCGCAAAACGCGACGCACACTCCCTTCATGGCGCCTGTGGAAAGCCTTGGATTGTCACGTATTTGGAATATTTGGAATTTGGAAAAGACGGCCCACATGCCATCAGGCATAGGCCATTCTGTTGTAGGCGTATGTATTCGTTCATGAAATAAATTATTATTCTCTCGGGGTCACATCTGAGGCAGCTCGCTTCGCTTGGAGCCTGGAAAGCGAGGTCGCAGATCCTTCCCACAATTCCTCAGCTAGAAGATGGCGGCTATTTTGAAATTTCGAACTTGTTTCCGTCTACACCGCGTAACCGTCCGAATCAGATCATGAATCAGTCATCAGTGCTTAAATTTTGTCCCTCGTGAAAGAAAAAAAAAAAGAAAAAATAAGAAAGAAAGACAGAATGTGAAAAATCACTAGGAATGAAACACATTGAATAACGATGAAAGATGAGAGTCGCTGAAAGGTTAGCCAGCTGTAGGACTCGAACCCACATCTTCTGGTATTTGTCCCTTCTATGTTATTCCAGCCTCAGAACATCGATTGATATTTTTTTAAAGGTACTGTAAAGCAGTAGACAAGCATGATATGCCGGTGATGTGTCTAGAGACTTTGTTGCTTCTAAATACCATGTGCATAACCACACGACCGACAACGCGCTATAAATATTTTTAATTTGCCATGAAAGATGCGGCATAGTGGAGCGGTGCGACGCCTGGTGTCAAACAACCCCCTGTACAGCGGGCAACACTGAAAATTGGTATTGCACAATATGACATCGGAACTTGGTTATTTTAGTAACCATATTATTAGTTTTCCTGTTTACCTATGCATTCTGAAACCCCTGTTAACACACACACACACACACACACACACAAATAGAGATACGATGATGAGATGGGGCTGATGCCGGCCAGCAGGCTGGGCGCTGCCCCAGTGCCACTTGTACGTGATGAGAGATGATGATGATTATGATAAGGGGTCCGGTAATCAAAGCAGGGTGGAGAGGCCTGTTGATGACAAGAAGTCCCAGAGGTGACGCAGACCTTGGCGTGTATGAGCTGGACTGGACCATGGGCCCAGCACCTTGCCTGCGCCCCTGTTTTTGCGAAGTAACCCAGTGCTGGCCGCTCTTCGATGGGGGCTCTCCCTACTTCTCTGCTGCGCCTGCACGCTCCTTTTGTTCGCGGCCTCTTTCGAACGAACAAACTCTGTCTGTGAACCTCTGTGAACAAACAAGTCCCGACGCTGTCTGGCTTCTTGAACGTCTGACACATTTTTTTCAACGGCTCAGTATTTCATTTCAATTCGCTTATCCTCAGATGTGGATCGTTGTGTGGATTGCAGGGGCGGATTTTATGGTGGATTGTTATGTCGGGCCCAGTGTTATACGCATGCAATGTGGTTGCCGCCGTATGTGTCAGAAGTACGGATTCATTTCGAATACCTAGTAGAGTGTTGCCCGTAATTTTTAATTGTAATTTTCTATTTAATTGTACCGTCGATTGGAATGAAACTTGCACAGTTTTTGTCCTGGTGGCTTGGACTATCGAATAGCCACACTAAATGACATTTGATCGGTGCTGCTTTACAGTACCTTTAAAGAAAAAATGGAGATGATAGTCTCGGAGCCACTCGGGACTGGCTACTCCGGGACGTGTTATAAAGAAAAGAAAGTGAAACTACACAAAACTAGACGCTTTGAAACGGAATGGAAACAGAATAAATGAGAACATCTTGGCTTGACAACAGCTTGGCATAATGACAATGACAATGACAACAGCTTGGCACCAAAAGAGAAATCTCAATGCACAAAGACGAAGAGCGTCACAATGTGTCAGAGAAGTCCGTCGAGACGAGAAATTGCACAAGGGCGCGCATGGCAGGCATGAGGTGATTTGCTGGCCAGCACCCAAGAACCTTTTCGGTGGAGTATGGCCTACTATCCAGGCAGGACAGGGACGACATAAGGGTACAACGGTGTGCGCTGTACCTCGGGCAGTCTTGGAGTATATGATCCACGTCCTCAACTGCATCACACAGACCGCAGTTGGGAGACGGGACCATGCCGAGCTTAAACAAAAGTCGTCCACTGTATGGCACGTTGAGGCGGAGCCTGTAGATGAGCGACGTGATGGGTCGAGGAAGTGCTGACGGCATATAAAACGGAGGTCTGGGTCCACCTTGCGCAGGAACGACGTAGAAGGGACACTTCTGCGCCAGTGTTCACTGCACAGACGTCTCATAAGAGTACTAATTGCTTGCTTCGCGTCCGCTTGGGTGAAATACGTAGGGTGCGTCGGTACGCTAAGTGCCCCATGAGCCCGTCTCGCAAGTAGGTCGGCAACCTCATTCCCAAGGACGCCACAATGACCTGGGATCCACTGCAAGGTGATGTTATGTGTCTGTTTGACAGCACACGAATACTCCCTGAGGACGTCACACACCACTGGAGCGAGGGAGCTCGAGTCCATGGATCACTGCAGAGCTTGGAGGGCGGTTTTGGAGTCACTGTATATGGTCCAGTGCATGGGTGGTTCACTCTAAATCCGGTCCCCCTTATCGTCCCCCTTAACGGCCTGTAACCTGTGTTCCAGGGGTTACATTGGCATTTCCCCCTTAAATCCATGGGTTACTTCGTCTAGAACCCATTCCAAGGGTTACATGAGCCCGCTGTAACGCTTCGGCACCGTGCTACAAGGGTGACAGTGATGTGTCATCGATGTCACCCTTCAAATATCACCCTTACGTAATTCCAGTCACCCATACTCTCAACCGTAACCCTTATTACGAGGACAAGAACGAATTTGCTACAAGTTTCGCGCCTTCTGCGCCTGCGCTGAAACATTCAAACTGAACGGACGCGGACGCTCGGAGCTTGGAGTCCAGGCTTGGATCAAGTTGTCTCTGCGACTCGTTGGCTTTGAACTCTTCCGTCTTGTTGTTGCTGTAGTAATGTTCACTTCCGAGGACATTCGCGGCAACTTTTGGGGTCGATGCAAGCAAAATGAGTGTGATTGTGCTGAGTTCATGAAGAAGATTGAGGATCATGCCGGCGACCGCACTGGGTGGTGTGTGTTCTGCGGCCATTCACCTTCAACACAGGGGCGTCTTGAATCAATTGGTGAGTGTCTTCCGCAATTATTAAAGCCATGAATTGTGCTGTCGCAAAACAAACAAGTGGCGGTGCTTTTTGTAGACGTGCCTCGCGTTGAGGAGATGGCTGTGGCCACCATTCGGGACGAAACAGTGAGTTTGCAACAGTGTGTATCTCTTCTCTTTTTACATTTGTCCCTCTCTTTCTTTTAATGTGTGACCGGCTTTTGAGAGCGAGTGTAGCTGTCTGACGTCAACTAAGGCTTGTTCATGCATGTGTCACACAGTGATGAGCTGAGTACACCGGGATCGAATTTCACGGCGCAGTAAGCCTCTGTGTACAACTGTTCGACTATTCTAGAATGATTGGAGTACAAGCTACGGTACACCACCAGGATAACGCAAGCCGCAGAGTGAAGTCTCATACAATATCTTGCATGTACTTGTCAGCATTTCGTATATGGTTCCCAGGAGCAGATTTGTTGTCAGTAATTCAGATCCGTCATGTTGTCAGTACTCACATCCGCATCAACAGACAGCTGGCTTAACGAAGCAAACTAATGTTTCCCGACTCTGAGTAGTTGTGAAATAATTTTGTAATTTGTCATTTAGCCATAATAAATCGATGTGTTCCATACTCGGATTTCATGTGTGCATGCGTTTATCTTATCACAAACACAATTTCATTTTCATGCCTGTACACTGCCACTTCTCTAGAAGTACCGTATTTTCATGCGTATTAGCCGCGGCTTATGCGCGATTTTTTTTTCTCACGGGCGCCCTGCGGCTTATCCACCGGTGCGGCTTATCTGATGACTATTTTTTCCTGGTATTTTCCCCATACGCCGATTTTAACGAAAGGGCCGACAGTGTCTCTGGAACAGCACTGTCCTGCCGATGCACGAACAGTGCGTAACAGGGACGGGTCCACATTCGAGTAGATTGATCTTCCTGGTGCATTCC
This sequence comes from Ornithodoros turicata, assembly GCF_037126465.1. Classification (NCBI taxonomy): domain Eukaryota; kingdom Metazoa; phylum Arthropoda; class Arachnida; order Ixodida; family Argasidae; genus Ornithodoros; species Ornithodoros turicata. The sequence continues at coordinate 85,858,073 of NC_088203.1, forward strand.
CCCAAGCAGCTTTAAGGAAAGTGGTGACAGTGATTCACGTCTTCTGGAAGATCACTGACCCATCGGTCCACGAAAAACACCCGACAAGGGCACAATCCGATCTTGGTAGAACTCCAGAACTGACCTCCTCTGTTGTACACTGTGCCGATCCCGGAATATGGAGCACAGGGTTTATGGCCTTCTCTATGGTCTCCTTTGTCGCACAAATCAGTCGTCTCGTATTGCCCGCGGCTTATCTGCGGGTGCGGCTTATCTGCCAGAAAATTTTCAAAACGACCCAAAAAACGCGTCCATGCGGCTTATCTGCGGTGCGGCTTATACGCGTGAAATTACGGTACATGAGCTGGGGCCACACGGCGATGCACTCAGCGAGCGGGCTTCACCACAAGCTACACTGCTGTGAAGGGAAGAGCGCTGCAGAGGACTGGTAACCCATAAAGCGGGGTTCAGCGCCTACGGGAAGGGTTACGTTTCGTAACCCATAAGGCTAAAAAACTGCGGCCTTGAGTGTCACCCTTATGTGCAGGCCACGCCTACATAACCCGTACAAAAGGGTTAGACCATAACCCCTGATGTAAGGGTTAAAAAATGATCATTTTTTAACCCTTACTATGGGTGACCAGATTTAGAGTGACGGGACACAATGAAGGAAAGCGCCATAAGAATGGAATGCAGCTCGACCGCAGCGGCCGACGTCGGGTGCGACAACCTAGCGCTTCGTTCAATCGACAGCTCAGGGATTACGAATGCACAGGTAGAGCCGGTCTGTGTCGATGAGCCATCAGTAAATATTTTAATTCTGCCTTCATTGTGCTGTGATGTGACGTTTCACCATCCGAAGTCATCACAAAGACAGTTCTACCACGTAGATAGTTGGCTATCCACCTGAGAGCTCGCCCAGTAACGCTCAGGGAGAAAAGCTCATGGAGTACATAGCCGTGGCTTGTAGTGCCATAGGCTCGCTTAATATCAAGGAATGCCGCCACGGTTAGTAGACCTTCCGATCTAGACTGTCCCACGTGGGTTACCACATTCAAGACACAATCCATTGTACAACGAACTCTCCTGAAACCTGCCTTCGCCGGGTGTAGGAGCGTCCGGGAGTCCAGAAACCAGTCAAGGCGGTCCAATATTAGCCTTTCCATTACCTTGCCCAAGCAGCTTGTGAGGCTAATGGGACGAAATGAAGCCAGCTCCCTTTGCGACTTCCCTGGCTTCAAAACTGGGATAACTCGAGACGCTTTCCATACGTCAGGCACACGACACCAGTTCTCCAGGAGTCATTAATGAAGCACAGCAGTTTTTCAAGCGACGCATCCCTTAAGGAGGCTATGGCCTGATACGTAATCCCATCGGCCCCAGGTGAGGATCCTTTCCTAGAGTGGGATATTGCTGACTGCAACTCGTTGATGGTACACTCCAGGTCCATGACAGGGTCACAAGCCATGCAGCCGAAATCAACACCACTAAGAGCATCAACAACCGATAGCTTGTGGGCGTCAGTAGAAGAGGCACAAGATGGCCATGTGAGGAGACAGCAGAACTCTTCACCAGCTGTAACTTCTTAGATCTTCAAATGAAGCGCGAGAGCTCTGAAGGGAGCCTCTTGCTCAACAGGGCAACTAAGAGTCTTAACAATCTGCCATATTCTTCCGGTAGGTGTATAAGGGGAAAGCGTGGAACAGAATGACTTCCAGCTTTTGTGACCCAGGCGCTGGAGGTGTTTTCGGATGACGCTACGAAGCCTACATACTTCCTGGTAATCCTGTTGACTTTCAGAACGACGGAACCGGCGCTCTGCTCGGCGTCGTATCGTTCTTAGGCGTTCAAACTCGACATCAACATTTGAATGCGTTGCTGGGATGGGGACCTGCTGGGTCGCGGTAGACATGCTGGACGCCAGAGCACAGTTAATATCGTTCAGACTTGTCGTAGAGCGAAATAAATATTCAGCTGTCGTGATAAAAACCTTCCAGTTAGTAACTTTCTTGGTCTTACGAGGGCCTCGCAGCCCAGAGTGGCAGACAAGCAGCGGCATGTGGTCACTCCCCATGCTGTCCATATCTACTACCCAGCGAACCTCCCAGGCCAAACAAGGATAACAAAAGGTGACATCAATAGTGCTGGAGTACAATGGCCCACGAAAACAAGTCGGAGAGCCATCATTTAAAACGATGGCGTCAAAATCCTCCAAGCATTGCTGTAACAGCCGGCCCCGTACATCATCATGCGAGCTTCCCCATGCAGTACCATGGGGGTTGAAATCACCACACACGATGAAATGATTATGGAGAAGCCGAAAAAAATCCGTGAACACTAGCAACAGTCATGCGTCTAGCGCAGACGCACGCTGCACACTTCAGAACATCAGTTCTCTCACATTGAATAACTTTGATGTGACACAGGATTTCAAACAGAGTCGGCACTTCTTCAAACAGCACGTGTACAACATGAAATATGTAGCATTCGTCCTATAGTGAGAAGGGTGATGGACAAAAGTTAAAAAGAATGTAAACATAGAACGAGAAAAAAATGTGAAGACACACAGAAGTGATACCTTCGAGCTTGTAACATGTGGGAAGGGACAAACAGTGCCCTGCCCCAACTGGAAGCAGACGACACAGTCAATGATACTGCACATGCGCATTATCATTGTCTCTCAGTCGTGTATGGAATTTTCTTTTCTCCTCGGTTTTCCCCCCGACCAATCGATTTCCGGTTCGATGACGCACTTCCGCCCACCTCGGGCACTGCTCCAAGCGAATCAACATAAACGCCCTTTGTGCAAACTGCCGAAAAGAAATCGAGTGAATCGGAATCCGCTGATTAATGGCACCGAGCTTTAATGATAATGGGCTCTGTGCACGCCGCGAAGAGACGGAAAGTTGGATAATAAAAAGCCATATTAAATTACATTCATGTTCTTCTGGCCTTTCAGATTAAAGACAAAATGTGTACAACACAATAATGCAACTTAACTTGAACATGAGACAATTGATGTTCTGGGGCTGGAACACATAGAAAGGACAAATACATAGCCCTGGACCGGTGATCCAGAAGATGTGGGTTCGAGTCCTACAGCTGGCTAACCTTTTCAGTGACTTTCATCTTTCATCATTGATAACTTGACCCTATGACGTATTCTGCTGGACGTAGAAAACGTTCTTGATATTGATTGGTGCATTGTTTAGACATTGCTGCAGTGTGGGATCGGTTTCGTCACCACCACCGTGGGATCGGGACATAATGGAAGGAGACCGACTCATCGTTATCGAGATTTGTCAGTGGGACTAAGCTGATGATGATGATGACGGTTCGTGACTTTGCGTTACGCCCGCGAGGCCCAACTGAGGGTTCTTTTGACCGTGCCTTCTTCGAACATCACTGTCTGTGCCATACACTATAGGTCACCGTTATTTAATTTGCACATCAATGACATTCCCGAGGTCAGCAATTGAGGGGGGATATGTTAATTTGGATGAGTTATGGATTATGATTGTGTTTGTGTCTCTATGCCGATATGATACTGTACTGCACAAACATGTTTCTATCCTGTGTTGATAACCAAGTCGCTTTACATATAATGTCGCGGAGTGGAGTCAAATTTCGCTCGTCAGTATGAATACATACAAAGCTGTACTTACGTATATAACGAAGATGCTCGAAGGGCATTAGAGACAAGCCTCTCTCGTGTGGACACCCGAGCCTTCGACACCACGAAGCTGTTAGGTCCTCTGTCGTCCGACAAGGCGCTAAGGGCACTTGAAGACTTTCTGCATGCAACCGGGCTTATGGACATCCTATGACACGCTGAATGTGTGATGTGTCCTGTGTGGGCCCCCAGCGATCCCGACATTTTACTCTCACTTGAACTCCATTACCATCTCTGTTATCTCTGGACATCATCTCTGTTTCTTCATCATCATCTGTTTGTGTAAGTGTACTGGGGTGGCCAGTTCGACTTCGTCGAAACTTACATCCCCATTTTTTTCTTTATCACATCACATCACATGTAACGAAGACGCGGAACACTTTATTTTAATTATTGTATCGATGATGCCGTATTAACCAAGATTAGAGAGTGCTTTCGGTCGAATATTTCATGGAGCGAACCCGCAGTCTGCAGATGATATCATTGATATGGTACAAAAAGCGCTACGCAGACTGCTACAGCTCGAATGAATCCTGCGGCACCCCACATGTGACGTTAGACTAATTGCATGCAAATAATTTGCTCTGAAAATAGTGCAATATGCTCGCATAGTATGGGATCCGCATATAGTCTTTCATGAAAAGAAATTGGAAACTGTTCACAGGAAAGCTGCTCGTTTCATTTATGATGACATACAACTACGTTTGCATTATGTGGCAGAGCTATCGTTTGCCCCCTATTGAAGCACATTTCGACTTTTCAAGGCACTGCGGCTCAAGTATCCTTTCCAACAATAGACCTCTACCCGAGAGACGTCACCATGACGTTGGTAGACAGACTGAAACCGAAACAAATCGGAAGGGGAGGGCTGGGTTCCACGAATGGGCACTTGTTCGCTGCCTCCTATAGAAAGAAAAGTAGGACCGAAGGTCGCGCCCCTTTCAAGGAACATCGTAATGCACTCAAGACGGTGGCTTTCGGGCGCGGCCTTGTTCGCCCCTAGCTTCGATCATAGTTCAGCTCTACCAAATTGGTGGCGCTGTCGAACACTATGACGTCATTTGTTTACAAACAAGGAGAGGTCTATGTATATAATGAATAAGGCAGTGATTTATTGCGAGAGTTCTCAATTCGGAGTAAGGTATTGAAATGCTCTTTTTATTCGAGAACAGCCACGACACACACATATAAAGAGACGATGATGGTACAGTACACGATTGGTACAATCAATCTATAGCGGCGACCGTTGTTGTACGTAATTTCGCATCCATGCTATGCCCCGCCAGCAATTCCTGCAAAGATTATCCGCATGGATCAACAGTAGTGAAACATAAATAAATAATTCCCAGACGGATGTCGGCACAGTTCCCCTGAAGTCGGCCCAGGACGAATACTAACCGCCTCGACTCATTCCTACTTTCCTCTCTCCACCTGTCCGCATCTGTGTACGCTGCTCATAGCCTAAACAGATAAACTAACTAAACAGATAAATAAACAAAACAGAGATAAATAAATGCAGAAGTAAGTGTAGCTCTCGGAGAAAGTTAGCCCAAGCCCAGCTCGTTTCTAGCTTATTTTCTAGTTATTTTGACTCCGTTGCTGAGTATCCTCTTCCAATCAAGCCATCAATCAATCAAGTCTTCCTCACCTTCTGGGGACGAGATACGTGCAGAAGCGTAGAAATTAAGAAGAGGAACAAACGTCGAGGTTTCCAGAGATTACGGATTCAAGGCAGTGTTTGCGAAAGTGTGCATTTTATGATAGAGTAATGCTGACGTTTGTTGTGGAGCCCAGCTCTCTACTCTAAAAGGGAACGCCCTTTCCTCGTATGTCATGTAGCCTCGTGCGACGATGAACACGGTAGACAGTATAGGTAGATCTTCTGTAACGAAACGCCCGAGACATCATTTTGCGAAACAGACAACCTGTAGTGGTGGCGCCGCACCCGTGCGGTACAAGAGCATGCTGGGCTTGCTCAACTTTCTGAATGTTATCGTTCAAGGGCTTCCTGCCCAGCTATAATAATTTTACAGTCATTTTCTCAAAAATCCGCTGCCCTTCCGGACTCCAGTAGGCACTCGTATATGGTATACACCCTAAAAACAGGATCTCACCACATGTACGCTCAAGGTCAACCTACAGAATGATTGCGTCATCACTTCTGATTTGAGCAGAGAGCGGGATGTACAGTGCCGGACAAAAGTTTAGGGAACACGCTCCGGCGCATTCCTTCCTCAGGGTAACAGGCTAGCAGCGAATGGGACCGTATATAGACTTACAAACAAATGCCTAGGTAACCCAGTCACCTGTTTCTAAGTCCATACGGTACCATTCGCTGCTAGCGTGTCACCCTGAGGAAGGGATGCGCAAGAGCGTGTTCCGTGATCTTTTGTCCAGCACTGTACATGTTTTTGTGGCCACTCTCACAAATGCATAGTGTCCCAGAATGGCGTATGCGTCCCTTTTTCGAGAAACCAGGAGAGAGAACCACGTGATTCCGAATGGGGGTTGGTTGCGCGGTGAAGTTCTGACTTGGAAGTGCTCGACTCCACGACGCTGAACAAAGAAAGGGATCTTACAGTTCTTACTACTACTACTTCTACTACTGCTCTTTTCGCTCATAAATCACAAACGACGCAACCGATGAATCTCGTCCCTTTTGTGTTGACGTCAAGGTTATGTCATCTTTGATTTGAGCGAAGAGAAATTTTTGCACTTTAGTGCCACTTTAATGGAAGCAGCCAACAGGCGTTGTATATGTTCGTCGTTCAATGCTTCATGGCCTCAGCCACACTACTGCGTTAAGACTATACTATAATACAAGGAAGACTACTTTTCAGTCAGAACAAGCGATACAGTGATAGAGGATACAACTAATGACGTTAGCCGACTGCAAAGAGACGGAACTCAGCTAGGTATGCAGAGGGATTACGAATAAAGTGCAGCGCAAAGAATACAAAAAGAGAGGCGTGCCGACGACAACAATTCGCTCGCAAACAAAAATCTCCTGCTTCTTTCTCATATTTGACAAGGAAGCTGTTGCGCAATTTTTGAAACGTTGTTTGCGGGAACCATTCATATATTGTGGACAGAGCAAACACGTGGGGGAGTGCCCGGGATACAGTGTGATCTCACCAGCGTCAAGGACGCCAAACAGTCGTCTCCCAGGAAACCACTTTGGACGCTCTGGAAACGCGCGAGATTTATGACGACAACCACCTCCGCTTCCTCCACTTATTGTAACTCCGCTTAATTTCGTCGCATTCAATCTTGCTTGAGCGACAATATCAACGAAGCGCCACCCACAGATATGTTACGAAACCGAAATATATAACGGCGAAGCCGCCCATCAGGTTCCTTTCAGAAAAGGAGTAATTTGTAAAGGAGTTAAGGAATAATTGGTTTAGAATGTAATGCTGTTTCTGTGTTGTTGTTTTTGTGATTACGATGAGTGTAAGTTTGTGTACGATATGTTTCTGGCAGTTGCTGCTACGGTAAATGGAGCCGACAAGTCCCTCAAGCTGCCCTTGCTTTTGGCCCCTACACTCTAAAAAAAAGTAGTCTTACTCCTTTTTAGGGACTAAATGCATTGCCACAAAAATAGTCCCTTTCGGGACTAAATGCACGGGAGTAAACGAATGTCACAGAGTGGAGACTGCATTTCACGCTCTGTTCTAAGAGTCCAAGGTACATAATGCATGTGCATGAATGAAAATACTTTGAATCAAACCGTCAACCGTGATACATCGAGTGATATAAAATCTTGCGACATACATAGGGCACAATTTGCGAAGAAAGACGCGATAAGTGTGTCTTATTCTGTATGAGTGGAAAACTATGAAGTTGGCTGCGTTATACAGCCTTGTGCAATCAAATTGACCAAGAGCACATATTTACGTAGACTGCTGTACTTCGGAAGACCATTCGCGAAGATAAGTGGACAATTTGCAGTCCTGGGGAGTAGATGTCGGGACTAAGGGACTAAAATGGGAAGTAATTGCAGTCTAGGGGACTAGAAGCTGCAATTACTCCCCATTTCACTCCTTTTTTTCTTAGAGTGTAGTCCGCCCGTCAATTGGATGGAAATGAACAAATTAATTATTGATAAATTCCTGTCGTTCCTAATTTCAGAAGGTAGCGATGTAAACTAAGACATGCAAATGTAATTAACCGTCTCATACTTTGACCGGTATCCAAGTCACTTAACTACCATCAACAATGACGGCCATTTTGACGAGTAGCAAACTAATTAGGCGTGTAACTTCGTATTGATAACCAGCAGGAGCTCATGTCCTCGTCGTGGCGCATGCGTGTTCTTCTCAATCTGAACAAAACGTTCCGCTTGACGTTCCCACTCATGTTAAGAAGGCGTACCACTGTTTGATACCTCAGAGGATACCAGGATTCGTATGATATTCGCAGGGTTTATAGCCGAAACAACAACAACAAAAAAAGTGTTTCGCATGTTTCTGTTTCCGGCATTTTACTGTTACGTACGTTTCTGCTTCCGTTTCTGAGCTATTTGCGATACTGGTTTTTGCGCGTGCTCAACAGTTACGGATTCATACAAAATATCAGTATATATGTTCACAATTTTGTTTGCTACACTTTAATCGAGTCATGGGATAGTCATTAACATGCATAATCGTGATCTCTGTTAAAAAAATGGCAACATATCGGTACAGCGCAAGCAGACAGTTTGCTTGCGCTGCACCGATATGTCGCGCAAGTTGCATGCAGCGGCATGTCTCGCTAAATAAATTAACAGAAGAGCCGAACAATTCGACACGTCTGCGCATATTTTTCGCAGTCGCAGCCACTTTCGCTTTTTTTTTTTTTCGTTTTAATTGTGGATAACAATTTGTAGCCGGCAACTGCGCGTCTATTCGCGCCTATTGCGCACATCCATTATACTCATACTCATGTGTCATTTAACTCTGCAGGGTAGACCAGCGAGAAGTACTGGCCACCAGAAGCGTGCCGACGTCTACCAACACGGATACATTATCTCAGGATATCCCAGTGCTCGTTGTGCACGCGTTGCATCCTGGGAGATTAGTGTCACGTTGAAGGGAGAACAGTCCTTCACGTTTCGTTTTCGCTGACCTTCACACCTCGTGGGCCGAGAGCAGAGAAACCGAAACAGTTTGGAGACCTCCTTCTCCTTTCTGATAAGCAAGTTCCCATGCTTCAAAGCGGCGCTACAAGCTCTCTGCGGGTTTTCTGAAGTCGTCTATTCGGTAAATTCAGTTTCCGTTATCGTTACCGCCCCTGAACGGTCGTTTCCGTTTCGGTTTCTGGTGACGGAAACGAAAATATTTTCAGACTCCGGAGCGCTATCGACGCTGCCGAACAGTTTTTGCTGGACCAATTGTCGTGGTAGGAGGATACCCCATCTGGACTCCATGGACCCTTGGTAGTCACGCCGCATTTGCCAAGATCCGAGTCTACACCGAGAACAGACCTCTCCCTATTTGTAAACAAATGACGTAATAGTGTTCAACAGCGCCAACAATTTGGTAGAGTGAACTGCGCTCGAAGCTAGGGGGCAAACAAGGTCGCGCCCGAAAGCCACGGTCTTGAGGGGATCACGATGGTCTCTGAAAGGGACGCGACCTTCGGTCCTACTTTCTTTCAATAGGAGAAAGCGAACAAGTGTTCGTTCGCGGGACCCAGCCCTCCACTTCCGATTTGTTTCGGTTTCAGTCAGTGTACCAACTTCATGATGACGTTTCTCGGGTAGAGGTCTACTCTATGTCCCTGCGGGTCCCACGAACTGCATACGTCTTCCACTTAGAAACCTTCAATGACTGTCTGCTCCGGATCAGACGAGTACACCCGCAATCAAATTTTCCATTTTGCGTGATATAGTATGCATTGCATGGAAGTGCTGGCGGTACCATGTGCGTAAACTATTGTTTTAAAGCGTGAGAAAATTATTGGTAAACGTTTGCAGATTTAACATTCTTATATCTACAATTTGCACTTATGCAAATAAGAATACCTAATAGGGACCTCTCCCTGTTTGTAAACAAATGACGTCATAGTGTTCGATAGCGACACCAATTTAGTGGAGTTGAACTGCGCTCGAAGCTATAGGGGCGAACAAGGTCGTGCCCGAAAGCCATGGTCTCGAGGGGATTACGATGGTCCTTGAAAGGGACGCGACCTTCGGTCCTACTTTTCTTTCAACAGGAGGCAGCAACCAAGCGCCCATTCGTGGAACCCAGCCCTCCCCTTCTGATTTGTTTCGGTCTCAGTCTGTCTACCAACGTCATGATGACGTTTCTCGGGTAGAGGCCCATACTCTCCGTAATCTCGAGTATCTCTATTTTTTATCGAATATATTTGAACATAGAGGATGCCGAACGAGTGCCATGTTCTGCCATGTCCTCCCGCCATGTACACTTAGATGGCTAGGTCCGGGACAGCTACGATTAGCGATCTACTTAGGCGTTACCACGGGCAGCGCGTTCGATGAGCCGGTACTGAGGCTATCCCCTGACTCGTTTAGTGCCACCTCTCCCTAGAAAGATATTTTGAGTTATAAACGTATTAATTACGGGAATACATTGTAATATATTTTTTTATAGTTTCATACATTGGGTCTGACTTCTTAGAGCTAAACACCTTCACAAACTGTGGGGCAAAAGTTAGGTGATATTTATCCGAAATGTGGCCTGAAACCGGCGTGGGAGATACATCTGCATCTTATCGTCCTTATATGTCCTGCGCTGTTGCTTTCTTGCGTCAGTAAGACCGTAGACATACAGGCATACTACCCTTACCTTGCTTATAGCATCCCAACCCCGAAGGCGAAGAGAACACACTATTTCTCTAATCTGTGGATGAGGAGCGTCCCCAAGTTTCATCTTTCGGGAAGAAGTGTGACAATAAACGTCCGGAAGAGCGCGTCAAGGGGGCGCTTAATAAACAGGGGTGCTATAAACGCCGGAGATAATAGCCACCGATATATAGCGAAGGCCGCTCTTATCTGTGCGTCCGTCGACATGGCTGCTGCAGCGCTCGTCGGTGCGCTCCTCTGGGCCGTCCTCCCGCGTGTCACGCCAGTAACGATACAAGTGTCCACCAGCTACGGCACGGTCAACGGAGTGGAAGAACAAACGGTTTCAGTGAACGCCATCCCTCAGCAAGTGTACGCATTTCGTGGAATACGGTATGCCAGACCTCCACTAGGATGGCTACGATTCTCGGTAAGAAGCGTTACCTTCACATCTATGGGTGCCTCGCCAGCAGTGTGTTCAACATGCCGTGAAAGCAGTTCAGCATGTTCGTTGCGTGTTTCATGAAGAAAGACAGGAGGTGAAATGGGAAGACGATGAGAAAACCGAGGAGCAGAAGCACACCAGACAACCGAGAACAGGCGCAAGCACAGGACAGCTTGCCCAGTGCTCTCTGCTGTGTTTTTGGCGTCGGGTTTCTCTGTGTATTCCAACCAAGTAGCCTAATCTTCTCAGCAGAGAGGACGATGGGATTTTGTGCAGTTATGCATGGCGATCGGCCAGGGTTTTCGGCCAGGGTTTTCGGCCAGGGTTATCGGCCAGGTTATCGGTCTTACAAGGAAGAGAATTGCGTATCTGCCGGCCTGATCGAATTTCATGTGAATTCCATTCGTTCCATTCCATCGCTATCGTTCTATTTGTGTACATTCCATGCATCTTCGTATCATTCACGCTAACTCACACGCAATGGTACAGGTTACCGCAGCTCAAGCGGTGAAGTACCCCATATCATCGTCATCATGTATTTGTTACTGTTTCTGCGCGAATTTTGCTAACTGGAAGTAACGTTTCTTTAAAAGCAGTAAGGAGTTCCGAGCTAACAACTATTTCAATCTTCAATGTGCGTATGTTTGTAGAGGGTGGGGTAATGTCTGAATCGGCTCGCCGTTGTCGGCCACACAGAAGTGGGCACCGTCACGACTATAGAAAAAATATAAAAAAAACGGACGAGGATGGAGGGGTGGAGATGCGTAGAGGGTGCGTGAGTCCGTCGGGGAGTGCAAAGGGCTAGAGGGGTCATTGGGCAAGACCCGCCTCTCGCAGAAAGAGAACAAGGTTTCTTGCTTTAGCGGAACGTCCGGCATAAGAACTACCGGGTTGGAGGATGTCCGCTAGCGTGCCAGAGCTGGAGTGAGGGAGGTGCGGCTTCGCGGGCAGAATGGTGCGTTCGGCAGTCTCGCAGGATGTGCTCGATTGTTTCAGGTTGTTGACAGTGGCCGCAGCCGGCGTCACCCCTATAGCCGATCTTAAATATAGTTGAGAGTTGGTGAATGCAGATCCAGTACGTCACCTGTGGAGCATGGTCTGTATGCCTCGAGGGAGGTTTTTCATGGGAAGAAGGGGGCGGTGCATGATGTCCCGTATCCCAGGGTGGCGCAGTTCAACAAGCAGCTGAACGGCCATTTGCCTGTCGGTGTCCGGAAGTTGGTAAAGAAGGGCTGCAGCTCAGGTGTGCCGAGGACGCTAGCTGATCCGCCCCTAAAAACAGAGGGTGGGGGGGGGGGGGGGGTAATGGCAGGATCGGCTAGCCGTTGTTGGCTACACAGATGTGGGTGTCGTCACGACTATAGCCCCCCCCCCCCAAAAAAAAAGAAAGAAAGACGGATGGAGGATAGAGGATGAAGGGTGGAGAATCGTAGTTCACCACATAGCACACTCTTAGCCAATCAGCATCCCGAATGACATCGTTCTTCCCCCTGATTGGTTAAAAACGGGAGACGTACGCCTTTTTGGAACACTTATGCAGTTCCAAAAAAGGCGTACGCCCTGCGCTTTCTACATATCGGGAGTGATAAAGGTGTCATTCTGTGCAATGGTCGGCCTTCACCGTGCTATGTGGTGAAGTCCTGTTTTTAAAGTGTACACTCTTAATACACTATACGGTGAGGGCCAACTGTCGGACAGAATGGTATCGTTATCGTTCTTGATTTGTGGGAAGCATTGGGCGCTTGCATTTTTGTGACAATTAACATTACTGCATAAATGTCATAAAAAGGCGTACACCTCTCGTTTTAAACAAATCAGATGAGCGAACGATCTCATTCGGGACGGTGGTTTGCTAGAAACGTTTTTATTATTCACTATGAAGTAAAGTACCCTCACCATCATTATCTTTGCCCAATATTGGGCCAACATGTTGTACTGCTTGGGATTAGACGCCCGTCCTATAGGGTTTAAGAGTTTAACTGAATTTTCCGTTCTTTTCCAGCCACCGAAAGAACCCGAGCGCTGGGTGACACAGCCCGACGCTCCACGGGAGCCTTGCGTGCAGCTCCGTCCATCGGACGGCACCGTTCACGGCAAGGAAGACTGCCTATATCTTGACGTGTACACGCCGAAGAACTTTAAGGTGAGGGCTAGCTCTCCTTGCCGACGGTCCTATCAATATAGTGGTTCAACGGCCGGCCTCTTATCTTGTTTTATCACGCCAGGAAAACTCTTGGCGCACTTTTGAGCTGTTCAGAAATCGTATCATGAGCTGGGCTCTTGTGGATCGTGAGAATATTACGTACACCGTGTATTCACACGAGCGACATCCTCACGGAATATTCTAGTGGAAGAAAAAGCGAAAACACTGCTCACAGAGCCGAAGTCCCGTCCCATCCCATGTTATGTCCAGCATTCAGACGGTGCGGAATATCGGGATTGGCATACTGCGCATTTAGCAGACGACACTTAGCAGACGACACCGTCAGCGTGTTTTCCTGTCGTCTGCTACGGAATGTCTTGTGGCTGTGTAGCAGGATATTTCCCACACTCAGATTCAGATTCAGATTCAAGAAATTTTTATTTATATATACACATATACACAAATTAGATGTGGGACTGCGAGGTCAAGCCTGTGATGCAGTCACAGATTTACACATTATTAAAACGAAACAAGACGTACAATGCGTCTTGGGGTTAGCCACGAGAACAAAATAAATGAAAAGAGAAACACACAGTGAAAGATTGTACACATAAAATAAGTTGGACAAATGCGCTTTTTTTTTTTTCCTTTTTTTCTCTCTCTCCCTTTTCACTCTCTACTTGGGTGTGCAAAGACTGCAGCGTATAGGCTCGGTGACCCTAGCATAGGACGAGAAATTTGGAAGCATGCTGCGAAAGACGTCTTTGTGCGTTGAGATTTGTATGAGATGACAGGACGCGGTTTAACTGACGCCTACCTCACCAACATTTCCCCGTGTAGGTGCTTGACGAAACAAGAGAGATTACCCGGCAGAAAAAGCTGCAAACTACTTTACTGGGGAAATGATGATGGAACCACGGCGTTGCTAAAGCATTCACAGACTTCGTAGTCAATTAAAGGATGGATATCGTTGACATTCCTCTATGAGCTGTGGCAGTTCTACTGAGCCCACTGCTAGATCAGCTCGTGAGCATTATTTTAATAATCATGTTTATCTACATCAGAGGCTTCAAACTCAAATCGAGTCAAATTGACCTTAGACCACGTCATGGAGTGCCGCACAGAAAAGAAATCACCGTAATTACCATAAAATATACCCTAAAATACCACAGTATAAACACATACACGAAGAACAGGGGCGGTGTAGTTATTGTGTGGCCGGACGGTGTGTGTACAACACTTTAGTGCTGAAAAAGCTCCAGTTGACACCACAAGAGAATTAAATAAGTTGCCTTTCCAAATGGGGTACTAATACAGAAAACATGGAAGACGATTCGAGAAGAATACGTACTTCTTAGCAAACGATTATGGCAAAGTCCAGCAGTCCGCATCACATTAGCTTGCAGTGTTATTTCACAAACATGCACGCGAATACCGGGTTGCTGCGACAGCAAGTTGTTGTTGAGGTTCATGAGCCAAAAGAAGTTCTCACATACGTATGTGCTGCCTGGAGCAGGAATAGGCTTGTGCAAGGCTTGTGCAAGCCAAGACAAGTATCAATCATATACGGTCGTGGGATTGAGACTGGGAACGGGAGTAGTGGTGATTAAATTCGTGACAAAAAAATGTAAGACAACTTTTCATTCGTGTTTAATTTCTCTGAACGGTTTATCGTTGTTTGTTTTGCTACCTCTCTACTGACGAGGGTATACGCAGGTGGTGCGAGAGGGAAGAGCGAATGAGTTCCTCGAACACATTCGCTTTGCGAATGCCGTTCGCATGTATTGCCATTCACTTTCACCGTGCACTCTTAAAAATGAACTTCACCGCATAGCACGCTCCTAGCCAGCCATCCTGTCGAATGATATCGTTGTCCTACCCTGATTTGTTGAAAACGGCAGGCGTACGCCTTTTTTGTGACAATTAAGAACAGCATAGGTGTGACAAAAAAGGCGTACGCCTCCCGTTTTCAACAAATCAGGGCAGACAACGATATCATTCGAGAGGATGGTTGGCTAGGAGCGTGCTATGCAGTGAAGTTCATCACCATGTTCATGCTTTTCGTCACCCCCACCACCCCCACCACCACCATTTCTAAGAGTGTGTGACGTGGGACGGATGTCATTTAGTGCGAATGTCATTAGCTGGGAATGCCATTCAGTTTGCCGTGCGACAGGGGTATTACTCACGACTCTGGCGTCCGCTCGATGGTGGTAGTCAAGGTTGTGGTGAAGACTGGGAGGTGGTGGGTTGGAATCCTACACTCTTAAAAATGAACTTCACCACATAGCACGCTCCTAGCCAACCATCATCCCGAATGACAACGTTCTCGCCCCCGATTTGTTGAAAACGGGAGGCGGAGCCTATTTTGTGGCCATTATGCACGGCACAGAATAGGCTCCGCCTCCCGTTTTCAACAAATCAGGGGCGAGAACGTTGTCGTTCGAGATGATGGTTGGCTAGGAGGGTGCTATGTGGTGAAGTTCATTTTTAAGAGTGTACCACCGGCTGTGCTGTCTGAGGATTTCCCTGGGTTTTCCGAAGATTTCCAGACGAATGTCGGCACAGTTCCCTCTGAAGTCTGCCCAGGAAGCATACTAACCATCCCCGTGTCACATTCCTTCCTGCTGTCATCTCTCCATCTGTCCCCGTCTTTACGCCGCTCATAGCCACAGTAGCTTCGCGGCGCTAACATGAAAAGAAAAAAAAAAAAACTCACGGCCCTAACCTTACCCGATAAGAATGGCCTTCTACTAATAATCTGGAAGGGGTGGTGTGGAGCTGTTGGTTCCCTGTGTGAGCTCATGGCCTTCAATCAACAGTACATTGTCGTCAATAAAGTCTAGACTGCTAGTTCTGCGAACCGAGGATGCTGGCCAATCCTGTGGCGTGGCACAAGTTGCTCGCACAGGTCGTCCTGTTGAAGGACGTAATACAGTGCTCCGAGGCTTTCGATGCACGCCACCGAACTCTCAAGTGGGCGCGACTAATGTACGTACACATCAACCGCCGTGACGTTGTATACGTAATCGTGGTTGCCTCGTGACGTAGAATCTCGAGCTATGTTATCTGCCGTTGACAACAGCCTTTAATTTCCTCCCATTCAGCTTCCTTATCCTCGGGGGTTCTCCCGTTCGCAAGTGGAGCAGCATTGTTATGGGACATCTCCTTGTAACCTAATACACCGATATGTGCCATCTCAAGAGTGCGTCGAGGGTTTCTGGCACACAGCTGAAAAAAAAAAAAAAAAAAGAGAAAAAGAAATAGAATTGACTAGCAGACGAGCCGTCTCAAGGTTCCTGTCAGCTTAGCACGGCTTCCTCTGTCTTATCATCAGTCTATACTTACATGGGGCGCGTATATCGGTTTCATTCGTGCGTATCATTCGTCAGATTATGAATACGCATGCCCATATGCAGGTCAAGAACGTCAGGGATGTCGATATGGCTTCTATCTTTTTCTTATGGCTGGTGCACTGAAAGGAAAGCTCTTCTGCAGCAGATTAGAGACCTCTGTACCGTTCTTTATCTGCCTGTTAGGAGAGTTCTTAACAGGCGGATAACCAGACTGCAGACGGCTATTGGCCCCATTTTGTGGTTCGGCAGATTTTGACGGATAAATGCTATCTTTACTCGAAGGAGATATTATGTACTCGTGAGAGTGGACGGGAAAGTGTTACACAAAACACAACCTAGAGAATAAACGAAGACGCACGTACACAGAGTCCGGTCATTTTCCAAGTTTGCTTCTACAGTCGTTCTTATCTAGAGAGGAAGGGTTTGGGATGCTTGCCAGTGATAAATCGTACTGCTGAGGGGAGGAAAAAAAAAAAAAAAAGAAGAGATAGAGAAATAGAAAAAGAAGCATCGGACAAATACTTTCAACTGTTCTATCTAGTAATCTTGAACTCGCACACGCAAACGTTATCGTTAGTTGTTAGGTATTCGTTTCAAAGTGCTCTTGAGACGTCACGCGTCGGCACGTGAAGACCCTTTTGGGTGATCGGGACTTCAAATAGACGTCGCGATTGGTCTTCGCACAGGAGGTCACGGTTAGTCAAAGGTGCATGGAATACTGACAAGTTGAAGTGCGCTGCGCGGTGGGAAGTGTTGCGGTCGTTAAGGGCACAAATGTTGACTCACTTGCCGAAGCCTTTGTTGACAAGTGAGGCGGAGTCAGAGACGTTCCCGATGCAGCAACTCACGCGCCAACGACTCCCAAGTGTCCTAGGTCACCCCTTCACAGGCTCTGAGCTCAACTTTGAAATCTCAAAGCACCAAAGTCTTCACCAGGAGCCGACGGCATACAGTCAAGCTCTATTTAACCTTCTGAACAATGAAGTCGTACCGCTCCTAAAACACATCAATGAAGTTTGGAAAAGCGAGCTCGTCCCCGCTTCCTGGCGGGAGGATATCCTTGTGCCTCTACTTAAAGGACACATTATGAAGGAGAAGTATTGGACAATAAATTGTAAATAGAATTACGAAGCGTAGAACAACAATATTACACATTTTACACCCCTAACTAAATACCGGCAAAGGAGCCTCTAATCATATCGTTCTTTCTGCTTCACCTCGCGCCTATTGGAGGCGAGACCCTCACTAGGGGCGCCACTGTGCCGCCTCTTGCTGGGGATCCTCGTTTCGGTTTCGTTTTGTTACTTACAGTCAAAACGGTCATATTGGAATGAAAATGCGACTTAATTGCAACACATATGTCGTCTTCGTCATGCAATCAACGCCGGACAGCCTCTTACACGTGCAATGGCTTGGTACGCAATGCAATGTGCGAATACTGCCCGGGCATATCCCCACGACACGGTTCGTTCAGCGAACACCAGTGGGCGACTCCCGAACTTCTCGGCGCCAATAGCCAGACAGATGCTTAGAGACGATACTTCACAGACACATCTTTTGGCTTTTGCAAAAACCTTCAGCATTATCCTATGCCTATGCCTACCTTCTGCCTATCGTTATCTTTAAAGTTGGCGCGCTCCAAACGTCACGCAGCAGCACGCGAAAACCGTTTTGATAGGCCGAGGTTTGAAATCAGCTTTGCAATTGGCCCTCACGCACATCCCGGAGCCGGCTGTGCTGTCTGGGGTTTTTCCTGGGGTGTTCCTCAGACGCTTTCAGACATATGTCGGCACAGTTCCCTTAGAAGTCGTCCCAGGACGCACATGCCCCCAGGGCGTCATGCGTGACGTTGCCCACCTCTGTGAGGCCAACAACGGCGAGCCCTTTCACAACCACCACCACCCTCACGCGAGGGCTCAGTGGTTAGCGCGCTGGCCATGTCACGTCGAGACTGGGAGGTTTCCGGGTTCGAATCCCGGTGCTGACTGTGCTCTCTGGGATTTTTCCTGGTTTTCCTTAGACGGTGTCAAACATATGTCGGCACAGTTCCCTTAGAAGTCGACCCAGGACGTCCCAGAAGACGACCCAGAGCGTGAGTCGTGACGTTGCCGACTACGGCGAGTCCCTTCACCATCATCATCACCACCACCACCACCCGCGCACGAGAGCTCGTGGCGAATCATGGGCGAAAGGATAAATTTATCACGCGTTACGGGATAGCGACACGTTGAAAATCAAGGCCCAGGTGCACAAACCAAGCAGACGAGCACTTGAGGAGTCGTTTTTGGACGAAATGGTGTTAAAGTCAAATTGTGTGCAAACGCGTATTGTGTAATAGCACAGATAATTTACGTACTGAAATAAATTTTGCATGTGCGTTGGTGTTTTCTAGTGGTAAGTTCTAAGGGAATATGTATCTCCAGAATTACCAAATGTATTATAACACAATACTAGTACTACCGATTATAATACGCGTTTTCATCCAGTATTGTGTGTTATTTATTATTATTATAATACAAATAAATGGTTACTGCCCACCCCTGCAGGCGAGTAGAAAACCCTCCGCGAATATTGAAATTCATCCGGCTGTGGCATCTCCTCTGCTGGCATGCAGTCTCGCATTACGCCAGACCCGTTCACCTGAGGGGACGCAATGTTTCGGCAAGATGGCTACTTACTGACCTGGAACACCACATTGGTGGGGGGGGGGGGGGTATCTATTTATTTGGACAGGATGAAAGGTCAGCCACAAATGACGGCTTGCTATTCCTTGTTAAATAATTTCTTAGTGGGTAGTCAAGTTCCCTGGGTAGTTAGTGTAAGGCGATGGGGGGTCAGAGGTCTTCCGCCGTCTCACCCATGATGTCATAGGTTGCTGAGGAATGAGGGGACAGGTGTCACGCAGGTAGTGGAGAAGCGCCGCGGTTACACCACCGCTGTGTGTGCCAAGTAGTGTTGCGAGAGACACGTTGGAGTAACCGTGGCTGCTCAGGCGAGACTTGAGTGTGTCGCGGATGGTCTTGCAACGGCGGCAGTCGAGAAGAAGGTGTCGAATGTCTGCCTCAGCGTTGCAGATAGAACATAGGGGTGTGGCTTGCTGACACCACATGGGACTACAACGTAAACAACGGGAATTAGCCGAGGTAGGCTACATTTAAAGTCAAACACAAACACGTAAGCCTCCAACGCGCAAGAATCAATCAATTAAAAAATCAACTCAGGAAAAAAGTGCTGAGGCCAGGATTCTAACCTGGGCCTTCTGATTTCCGGTCAGATATGCCTTTTTCCTGAGTTGTTTGATTTAAATGATCACTTGGGGCGTTCGGAAACCTAGCGGCTCCCCACTCTGTTAACGATAGCTGTCGTCTGTACGTGTCGTCCTTGTTTGTTTTGACGCCCAAGCTCAGGCTTTGTTCTCCATGGGCCACTAATAGTCTACGTCCGTCCTGGGATGGACCTCCTTCTGTCGACTACGCATCATGCCGCCACCGTGGCACATAAGCTACCTTCGTTTTGGCCCGCAGATCCTATGGTCTGGTTTGGGCAAGCTGGACTCCCAGCTTGTCATCAGGAGCATTACAAAACAGCTCACAAAATTCTACCATGTGGCCACGGCACCTTCTCCAGCTGAGGTCTGGGACTTGGTCGCCACTCCACCACCGCCGTGTGACACCCTCATGGCAGAGCTCACCCACCGGTCATCTATGTAGGAGCAGAATCAGCGTTTTCAAAGGCCTTTGACGCAAGAGGAACTTAGGGATCGTACCCCATATCAGCTCCTACGCCGTATAGGCGTCAGCTTTCTGATCCTAGATGACTAGATGATATACTAGAGATACCTGACGTCCTAGATGACTTCATCCTACGTGAACTGTTCCCGCAGAGGTCACCCACGGATGTCTGCGTTGTTTTGGCTACAACAGACACTATGAACCTCACGGATCTTGCTAATCACTAAGAAGTGTGTATCATCTTGCACCTTACAGGAAAACAGTTGCGCCGGTCACTATAGGTGGCGGCTTCTGACTGGTGCATTACAGGTACATTGTAGAAGGTTTCTAATGACCTGCTAGACTGAATGCTGAAGGTTAACTGGATGAATGTTTTCTTCTCGCTCCGGTAGCGCTGTCATATGTCGCGCGCCAGAAGATTGGGGTTGATGACGCGGCTGTTACAACAAGATACTGGTGGTGGTGTTCTTGAAAGAGCTCGCCCTTGTCGGCCTCACGGAGGTGGGCGACGTCACGAATAACGCTCTGAAGGAATGTAGTTCCTGGGCCGACTTCTAAGGGAACTGTGCCGACATATGTCTGACACCGTCTGAGGAGAAACCAGCAAAAAAACCCAAACAGCACAGCCGGCACCAGGATTCGAACCCGGGTACCTCCCAGTCTCGACATGCATATCCGCCAGTCTGGCAGCTGCAGGAGAGGTCACGTGCTTTCAAGAACCGATAGGAATGGCTCTCGCTGCTCTGACGTAAGAGCTCGGCGGCGAAGTTTGTTCGAGGGTTTGTAGGACCATGTCTAAATGAGGTACAACACATGAGGTACGACACGTAGTAGATTGCAGTGAACCCTCGTTAATATGACCACCACCGTTCCCGCGGATTTTGGTCATAAAGCGAATTGTCATACTAAGGAGAAACGCACCCTCTGCTGACCGCAGAGACCGTTTCATTCAGGCCATTCTTACGTGCACAACAGCAGCAGCACAGTGCAGTGACCTGGGCTTTGGCAGTCTGAAAAGCGCTATGAGTAACTCCAAGGTTAACAACATCAGGAGTCATACCAAACTGCTTCAACACGTGTCACCCTCTGTCTGAGGAATATGGTAGCCTCTCCCTTGGGCTACACAGCGGATCATGGGACGTCATAATCAAATAAATATGGTTGGGGTCTTAACAGTAAACGTGAGGTCATAATAACGAGAAGAGAATACCTGTGTGTGACACAATTTGTGACAAAAATCTCGGTCATAGTCGGATAAGCGGATTGTCATATGCTAACGAGGTGGATTTACACGCCGGCGGAACGGTTCCCATGAAAAACGGTCACAATGCGATGCGGCTCTCGTCCTGAGGCAACTCCCTTCATACTTCCCTACCGGTTCGCTGGATTTCTATCCGTCTACGGTCATAATGTGAGTATGTCAGATTATCGGGGTTCACTGTTCTTTTTCCTCAATGCTCTGGCGCGTAGTACAATATGTGCATAATGTAATAAACGACATATACCGGTATGTCACGACCGCTTTAAATGGAGAGGAGGAATGCGATGGCAAAATATGATGATATGGCACTTCGCTATGAAATATGGGAGCAAGTCCGTGCCATAAGCCAGCCCTAACGAACGCGTACAATTAAATTTAAGCGTGAAATGGTTGATTCTCTGGCGTATTGTCGTAAGGTATTCCGTGTCTAAACTGGGTACTTGGATATTGGTGAACGTCCTATACGGCAAATAAGTGAATCTGTCGACTTGGCAGGCAGAGGTGTGATGGCTCAAGAAGCAATCAACGATGTGACGATAAAAAGATGTACTAGATCTATAGGTATAATTACACACGTGTGCACGTAAGAACCTTATTTGGACCGTACGTATTCCCTCGTGAAATTGCAAACTTGCATATTTTGGAAAAGTACGGTATGTATAATGTTGATGTATGTATGTCTTGCAGGATTTGCAGGGAAACCTTCCTGTGGTAGTCTTGATTGCTGGAGCGGACTTCCAAACAGGAAGCAAAGAAGACGTGACAGCAGGTTACGACTATGGTATTAACAGTATACTCGTAGTCGTCAACTACAGACTGGGAGCAATAGGTAAGAACAGCCCCAAATTGACGAGAATCTAAGTAGGGCTCCATTAGAGTCACTATTTAGTGACTCTAGGCTCCATCTAGGGACTACACAAGCCTCGAACGCCCGATGTCGCCTGCGTCGTGTTTGATAGAATGGGAGATGGAGAGAATGGAAAGAGTGTTTGTTTGTTTGTCTGTCGGTCCCCCCTTGTACTCAGGGGAGAGCCATGCCAGGGTTGCGCAATCAGAAGCATCCCTGATCGGAAATCAGGATGTGCAGTGGGTGCAAAAGTTTCTCCTCGAAACTTGAAAGAAGCCGTTACATTAACACCAATAAAAAACAGAACGAGAGTTATACGTTGCGTCGTTCGTGATTGTATGAGCGGATAAGGAACCAGCGCAGTCTAGGCTTTCCTTCTCCCTTTGCTTCACAAGATGGCCGACAATGCAGAGCGGGCTCCCATTGATCTCCTCAAGCGATTTTACCAATCATCGCGAGAGATAGTTTGAGGAGACCAATCCGAGGCCTCCCCGCATTGTGAAGGAAAGGGAAAGCGTACATTGCGGTTGGTTTCACTTATAAATAAGACACGAAGGACGCAACGGATGACACCCGTTCCTTTTATATTGTTGCACTGTATAGTGTCCCTTGCGGCAGCACACATTGGCGTTTTCCCGAGTTGTTTGAAGGACAGCCTTCGGCAGCCTTCGGCATACTTTTTACGTATCAGATTTAATGTGGTGAATACGGTAGGTAGGGCCGTCGCGTCCCGACAAAAGTTTACGAGTACCGAACACGCGAGCGGCGTACTTTTGCTTCAGCGCGATACCCCAGCGGCCGACGGATGCGGGCTCGTTCACTTGTTGAGAAAGTGCGCTGGCAGCGACACTCAGCGGTAGCTTTCGTCGAAGAAAGAAAAGCCGGCATCGTAGCGGGGTAAGTCAGGTGTCCGTGTACAGCGCAGCACGTCACGGAGAGGAGCGAATCATTTTGCGCTCCACAAGGTGATTCGCTCTTCTCCGTCACGTGGAAGCGCGGAGCTCGTCAGCTGGACCTGGAGCCGTCGTTCGACAGTTGCGCCTCGTCTCCGGATGTATTCAGACGTGTCTCGTGCATTCTCCGAGAGTTTCGCGAGCGGCTGAGCTTGTGTCTCATGTCGTGTGGAAGTTTAAACTGCAACGTTCTCCAATGGACCCCGGACCTTCTATTAGTCAAAATACAGGACCTGGATGCGAGCACGCGAATCAGCTACAGAGCAGCAGGATCGGGTGCAGAGGGACCGGGTTCGAAACCACTAGCGAAAAATAACCACGTTCTGACCAAGTGCCTGGTCGAACCTGTCGTCTACATCCGACAAATTCAGCGAGTCGGCCCAGCGCTCTTTATTGCTGGGCCTCGCAAGATCTGGAAGTGACGATACGTGCAAATCCTATCCAGACCGACCAGTGACACACTCCTTCCCCCACCTTAGATTAGATTAGATTGATTGATTGATAAGGCAGTCGCCTAGTCGAACTCGCCATGAGTATGAGCCAACACTATGCTCACACAACTCTGTACGCTTGGACTAACGCTCTTGGATGTTTTTTGTCTTGGTCTTCCGCCCCCAACTACGCGGTGAATAGAGAGGGCAGACGTGTGACTAAGGAGCTGTATTTCGTTTTTGCGTGATTTAGGTTTCCTGAGCACTGAGGACACTCATGGCCCTGGCAATTTGGGTCTCTGGGACCAACAGGCAGCGTTGAAGTTTGTCAAGGAGAACATTGCTTCGTTCGGGGGAGATCCGAGTAAGATCACTCTGATGGGTTTCGGAGCAGGCGCTATGTCCGTTTCCTTCCACCTCCTCAATAGAGTCTCATCAGGTGAGTCATTATATCCGTACATTCACTTTTCAATGCACTTTTTGTCGTGAACATTGTGAAATTGTATTCTAAGATAAGCACGCCAGCGTAAGTCGTCCAAAGTATTATCCCCATGCCTTACAAAATCTAAACACAAGTAAACATCAAGCAGCTGTCACGCGAAAGAAAAAGAGAGGGGGAGTCCAACAACTTAACTATATGTACCCAAGGAGAAACACTGTTTTCTCGTGGACGCCGCCACATTGAAAGCGCAGCGCCGTCTAGCTGGGAGAGCACGTTGAAAACTGTCTACCGCCCAAGCTAGAGAGAAGGAAAGCACACGTGTTGAGTGCTTCCTCCCTGGCGTCACTTTCCTCCTCCCTTGCTTGCGCTGCCCGCAGAAGCGCTGGGTGTGAGGCTGGCTGGAAAATGGTACCACCACAGTCGCTGACCGATTTTTCGTACTTCTAGGAGCCACGAAATCAGTCCGAATTATCCCGGGCAGTCCGAATTTTTAGTGGATGGCATAAATCCACTTTATGTCAAAAGCCTTAAAGGGACGGTCTCGTACCCCCTGCCCCTCTCATAAAGTGTACAATTCGATTGCCCTTTGTTGAAAATGGAATACTGCGGATTTACCCGACAAAGCACGTAACGGTTTTTAAATAAACGAATTAAATCGATAAAGACTGCACAGCATACCGCGATCTGTGTTGGCAACAATAAGAACGATTACGTCGCCCTGCGGGAAAGTCCGTGATTGGATGCACAAATCGACTGCTTTTGCGCGCGCTAGTACACTGGCATGAGCAAACGAATTTCGGAAGTGACTGGGGTCCGTGGGAACTCTCGTGCATTTTCTTTCAGTTCTCAAGCGGAAGACGTATATTCTAGGATGTGGCCTACTTGCTCGTTTAGGACAACTGTGTCAATCCTCAGAGACAAGTTAAAAGCCGCAGGTCAACCCCACCCACAAATCTGAAGTCGTCCGTCTTTGGCGGTCGCTTTACAGCTCCGACCAAAAATATATTACGCGCGCGTCTATTCCATTCCCCGTTGCACACTAATCATGTTTCGAAATGAAGTGTCGCTGACGACGTACATGGAGAAGGAGTGCGTGTTTATTAAAAAAAAACGCATTACATACTCGCGGAAAGAAAACAGGTGACTTAGCTTCCACATATCCGATTATGCGCCGCATTCTCGGAAGCCCTACAATCAAGACACGGACTACATCCTCGGCTCGCTGAGATATACGTCTGTGGTTGCAGCTCTTATGTTATCTCTGAGCGTCCCCATGTCTAGAGTAAAGGGGAGCTTATGGGGATGACTCTACCCACGGTCCTCCTGCAAGTTGCAACTGCCATGGCAACGGCGGCAACTGCAAACAGCTGCTTTGCTCTTCGCTCAGTCAATGTAGAGTCACTAAATAGCGAGCAGAATAGCGACACTGAGCCACGCCGGCGAGCGAGCCCGCCATCTTGGTTCCGGTGCGGCTGCGTCGCCTAGCAATGGGACGCCAATCTCCCCATTCACCGCCGGAATACGCTGTGCAAGTGCGTCTCTGCGCATGAGAGGAGGCAGTGAGAGGGAAGAGGGAGGGCGCCGCCTTAGCCAATGGGGCTTCCCGAGTGGAGTAACCGGGAGAGGAGATATGCGCAGAACGCTCGGTTACTTGCGGAACGTATAGCGCGCAGTCGAGCCAACTCGCAGCAGAGGAAACCGGTTTTGGATGGAGATGACTCAACATAAGTAGCGCGTTCTTGAAAGGAGAAACCACGTGACACGATCGGCCCAATGGCGGACACCGAACGGCGGCTCCGGCGCCGAAAAGGAATGCGATACTCTGTACCCCTATTTAGTTTTGTCGTCTGCTATTACGGCACGTTTCCACAAACTCCTCGAAAACGACATAGTTATTCTGAACGAAACTTTGACGGTTGTATGTCTACAGTACTCGTGAATATAGTTTCGGCTAAGTTTTGGAATCGCCCCGGCTGTACGAAACCGTCCCTTTAGAGGGAGTATCGCATCCGGAAACGTGTGTATGAGACCGAAGCGGTAATGTTCGTCGCCGCTTCACAGTCAACTTGGCAAGTTTCGCTTCCGAAAACAGATAGATATTAAATAAACCAGTTTTAAAGATCACATCACCATCACTATCATCGAGTTTTGAAGGTTCGCACTTCCTCTGCAGCTAAGCAAGCCCCAGCGACAGCGATTGTGCAGTTAAATGCTACACGTTATTGCCAGTAAACCTGCGCTATAGTTTCGGAATCGACTGCGACGGATGCAATAGTCCCTTTAAGAATCTATAGGTGTCTGCCTCTCTGCGCGAACGCGCAACAACGTATCCTGGCAAATTTAAGCGAGTCAGTCACCACAGCAAGGATTGCCCCTGTAGACTAGGGTGCATCAACGACATCCTCGTCTTTGCCGTCGTTTTTACCTAGTTTTGCTTTTGTTGTCGGTGCCGAAGACGACGCTGATACTAACGCTGCCGAAGTTTCAAACGGTGACGTCACATCAGTCTCGATCGTCGATGAATTCGCCTCCACGAAACATGACTATCCCAGCTGAGGTAGGCAGTTCAGTATTTGCGGTACTCAAAGGTACTCGAGACACGTGCATGATAGTACTTGATAGCTGTCAACGCGCCTGAAGCGGAGCATTCGGTTTTGGTCACGCGCAAATAACCTCTGCCTTCACGCAGGCGCCCGGCGTGCGCTGCGCTCCTCTAGCATGCGTCATGTCGGGAATGGCAAATGCCCCCCCCCCCCCCCTTCGTGTCGTAAAAGCCAGGTAAAAGCAGTTCGGAATATCGGGCGCGGGGCCGACAAACCGACAAAATAATAAAGTAATTATGGTGTTGTGGATAAAAAATATTTTTCTAAGTATCCCACAATGTCTGTCATGACAACATGTGAGCTGCTTCAGTGCGCGCAGATGCAGTAATAAAGATGAATTTCGGATTTTGTCAATGAGATCTGCCCACTGATAAATAATAATTCGTTGCTTTACGTCGCGGTACAATTATGATAATGAGCGACGCTACCGTTAAGGTTTCGATACACCTGATTATTGCCGAAGGCGTACGATGTGCAGGTGATCTGGTGCAACTGAAAGGAATCTTTTACGGGGGCGGCGAGGAGCAGCTGCACTCATATTTAATATTCGTGTTTTACCATACAGGGATGTTCCAGTTTGCAATCATGTCCGGGGGATCCGCCACCAGCCCAGACGCTATCGTTGAAAAGGCGAAGCAGAAGGCAGAGGAGCTCGGCTCAGTCACAGGTTGCAGCTACAGGGACAGCAAACAGTTACTGGAGTGCCTCAGAGAACTGAATCCTGCTCAGCTGCTCCGTTCGGCTCATCGGAACAAGGTGTGTGTCTGTGTAAACCTCACGCGCAGAGCGGTATTTTATGGCGGAAGCAGATGAAATGCAGTGCAGGACTACTTTTTGACACATAATTTCACACATAATCAACGGGCAGCTCAAGTTCTTGCCTATCGTGGACGCGAATGTAAGCCAGGACGCCTTCCTGTTGGACAGCCCTGAAGGCCTGTACGCATCATCGTTCACACCCAAACCAACCATCTACGGCTACACTAAGGATGCAGGGTCTACGCGTTTCTTTCGTGAGTCTGACCTATATCAAAACACGTTTGTCAACGTCTTCACGTCTTATGTTTGCATTGCAGAAAGAATGAACTCGGCAGCAGATGCCAAGTCGGTTGATGACATAGTGCAGACGTTCCTAAACGAGTACTTCCTGGACGTAGACTCACGCGTTGGCATAACGGCAGCGGTCAAGTACCAGTACTTCAGGCCGAGGGCAAGCAGGACTAATTCCACTAGTAACGCCATCAATACCATCAAGGTAGGCTATGCATGCGTAGTGCCTGTCCATAAACGCGGGTGGCGTTCACATCACATCTTTGGTGAAGTCATTTCATATAAACAGCAGAGAAGACGATGATAGATGCTTGATCAATGATAAATGCTTACACACATTTTTAACGCAGCCTTCATTGAAAATGTGCACGTGTATCTGTTTACTATAAACCTAGATGGTCTTGTCAGTTCTCCAGAGCTGATGCGTGACAGCCATCCCCAAGAGCTTCGTATGCACTCCTCCTTTCCTCACACAGTCAGTTTATCGTTCGTATGGTCACATGGGTAGCTAGAGGACGCACATTGTCTAGCAAAATCAATATCATTTTGGTGGTCACTTTTGGCCCTATTTTGGGAGCGCTGTGTGCGCGTCCGACCGTACCACAGCTCCCGAGCTACCCAGTAGAACCCTGCCCGCGGGCCGGACTGGGCTCTTGTCATTGACTGTGTGCTCCACCAAAACGGCAGGCCGTGCCGGGCCCGGGCCGACAAACATGTTTCCGAGAGTCGAGCTTCACCGGGTCACGCAGCTAATTCCACGCAATGGAGGACTATTAGTTCATATCGTCACGTGGTTGCGTCATTGCTATGCATATACTGTATTTGCAAAAAGCAAGCAAGGGACACTGCATTATGCGTATGATTCGGCCCTCTATAACATTCTCAAAGCCACTTTACATTGCTCCTGACTCCTCACGTATTTCACAAACACGTTCTCAAAGCTTGGTGAGATGGGTAACGATTGGGAGAAGGAGTTTGTCGACAGCATCCTCTACCTCCACAAAGACTTTGGTAGTGTAACGATAATGCGTTTGCCCGCGTGCGTTCTGGATTACATTTTGGTCTCGTGCTGTTGTGGTGTTAAACCGACAGTTCTTGTATGTTTGTGGCCGTGTCTGCTCTTTTTATAAATTTGTTTGATAAGCGCTAGAAACGCGTACGTCACGGCTGGCAATACTAGGCCGGGATCTACCCGCTGAGTCACCGTGCCGGGCCAGGCCGCATAAAAACATGAAGGTCCGGGCCCGGGCCATTTTTCAATGTGTCCGGGCCGGGTCGGGCCCGGAAAAGTCGGCTCGTGCAAGACTGTAACCCAGAGGGCGCCTGGCGACCACTCTGGAAGTATAGCGCTGCGTTCCACAGGGGCCTATACTGCCATGGCCGGCGATGTTCTTCGCTCATCGAACTGGGTGAGCTGCCCTCCACACAGAGACTGGGAGGTGATCCCGCTCGTTTGATGAGCGAGTAGCGTCGTCGCCTTGGCAGGTACCATGTGAGACACAGCACCACACCTCCACCGCTAGGTTTTCGGGAGTGGTCGGTATGTGTTGTAGGGACCATCACCTGAGGGCTTTGAATAGCGATACGAGGGGACAAAATTGCTAACCGGACTGGTGGTGGTTATGAGCGGCGTACAGATGTCGACAGATGGAGAGAGGATAGCAAGGAGGAGTAGGGGACAGGGGGGTTAGTATGCGTCCTGGGCCAACTTCAGGGGGAACTGTGCCGACATTCGTCTGGAAGGTCTTCTGAAAACCCGGGGAAAACCTCAGACTACTCCTACCGGCAGTAGGACTAGTACCCCCCCACCTTCCAGTCTTCAGCACGACCAACAAGCGGGACGCCTTAACGCGCTCGGCCATGCCGCTGGTATTCTGTAGAGTATTGTCGCATTTTTACATTAAACATTATTATTATTATTACGAGTATTATTTAGGTCTCCGGCGGGAGAAGTAAACGCTAGTAAAGTAAACCGTAGCGACATGTGAGCCATTGCCCATCGAAGCCGTTACATAGTGGTCTATCCAGAACAGAAAGCACGGAGGGGGGGGGGGTCATTATTATAGTACGTTGTAACGGCTTTATGCATAATCCTCCCTCCCCCTGGAGGGGGCGCACAGGAAAGGAAGGCACGGGGGTGTCGCAAAAAAATTTGGGGGGGCGCGAGGGTCTGGATACGTCGTTGATTAAGTGTCTCATGGGGGTCTCTCGCACCGCGCCCTCTGAACTGTGATATACATAGACTGCCAGAGTGTCTACAGTCTAGCATCTAGATTTGTATATGATAAAGAAACGACTACAACAGATCTCTCTCTCTTTTTTCTTTTTTTTTTCCTGACATCAACATCATCAACAACAACAGATGCGTGGTGATGCTTATATGAGGTGTTCCGCCGTCGGACCTGCCGTACCGTACCGTTACGTGACCAAGACGATGGTCACGACCAATACGTTGAATGCGCAACAACTTACGCTACCTCATTTTTACCACCCAACGCAGATGCTCACAGACTTCCTAGTGGCTGCACCGGTACACTTGGCGCTGCGATCACACCTAGTGAAAGCAACAGCGTCCAAGGCCTACCTCTATGTCTTCGGCTATCCAGATGGAGGAAAGACTTTCGCCAGGGGGGAACAACGAGAACTATATGGTATGAACCCTGACATAATCTATTGTACACACGTGATCCATAATTATATCTGTCCCCTTGTGAAAGGTGCCACGTACATGGACGACATGCTGTACACAGTGAACAGCAGGATAGGTGGGGTAGCAGACACGACGACGCAATACGCAGATCAAGTCCTCCTGTCGACCATGAGCACATTCTTTGCAAGCTTCATTCGGACTGGGTAAGATTCCTAGAATAGAATATAATAGAAGTAGAATGAAAAAAAATGGAAACGCAGGTCGCACTGGTGCGACCGGCTCTTCCATGACGCTTGGTGTGTGTGTGTGTGTGTGTGTGTGTGTGTGTGTGCGTGCGTGCGTGCGTGCGTGCGTGCGTGCGTGCGTGCGTGCGTGCGTGCGTGCGTGCGTGCGTGCGTGCGTGCGTGCGTGCGTGCGTGCGTGCGTGCGTGCGTGCGTGCGTGCGTGCGTGCGTGCGTGCGTGCGTGCGTGCGTGCGTGCGTGCGTGCGTGCGTGCGTGCGTGCGTGCGTGCGTGCGTGCGTGCGTGCGTGCGTGCGAGCGAGCGAGCGAGCGAGCGAGCGAGCGAGCGAGCGAGTGAGTGAGTGAGTGAGTGAGGTTCTTCTCTTGCTTGTTAGGTGTTCTGTTTTGTATTTAGTATCCGGAACTCGAAGTCAGCTTGTACAGATAATTTAACAGTGAACCGAAAGGTGGCGGCATCTTCAGCCCCACTAGACGGGTTTCATAGCAGCACTTCAGCATGATCTGATTGGACAGATACAGTTCGCGTTTTACTGGGATGGCCAGCTTCAACCGTACAACCTGCGTGTGAATAACATCACAATGTGCACTGGTGCTAGGTTGATGGGAAGATTTATGAAGTACAATGTTATAACACAACGGTGCATAATGACTCACCACGATTCTTCCGAGAGCGCCTTTCTTGGATTGCTTGGGTCGTCGCGCTAGCGCCGCTTTGAACTATGGGAAGTTGCTGATAACAAAGAAGGAGAAGGTATCCAAGCTGTTTCGGTGCCTTCTCTCTCAGCCGATTCTGCTCGAGGAGTCAAGGTCCGCGAAAACGAAACGTGAACGGCAGTTCACCCTTTCTCAGTTCAGTAATCTCCCAGGATGCAACGTGTGCGCAAGGAGCACTGGGATTTTCTGAAATCGTCTGTTGCCTTAACGCCACCTAGATACAGAAAGCCTGCTTAAAGGTGCTCTGAAGTGACCTCCACATTTTTTTTTCTGTTGCGGCGTGTTCTGAAACGAATCAAATGAGCTCCTGTGAAAGAACGACGGGCGCAGGTGACCTGCGGCTCGCGCGCAAGACCTCTGTTCCGCACACCTGCCAGACATCCTCCAGTTTGGGAGAGAGCATATATATCCTCCACTCTTGGAAAGACTGTACCAGAGAATGAGGGACCGAACGTCGTGACGTAGCGTGGTCTCTTGGCATGTGACTTGTGCCGTAGACGCGCGCGGCTCAAGCGGGTGTATTAGCAGCGCGTGAGCCGAGAAGAAAGACACGGAGGAACTTTTCGACTTCACACGAGGATAGTGTCAGCCGTCCACGGTTGCTTTCTCCGACAGTTTTTGTAAATTTGATTGTGCAGCGACAATATACTGCACAGCGAAAGTACTTTGCATGGTGACTCCTTATGGGCAGCTTAACAGATAAGACATGGTTTCGAGCCATGCTAAATGTCACCTCATTGCTCCTTTAATGCCTTTTTTGTCCACAGCCCGCAGCGACACTGAATTTCTAGACGCAAATCGCGGGTATTTGCAGGTAATCGCAGGTATATACCCACACCCGCGCTTACATCTACGTATGAGATGAGATCCTTCGAATCCTACCATTGCGTTCTGAGAAAATGTCTGGCTTTCAGGTGGTTCGGTGACCACGGGAGAGTTCTGGATCGCGTTTAATGTATAGTAGGTGAGAAAGGACGGTTGCGTTCTTCGTAGGCATAAAGAGACCTTATAGGACACACCACATGTCCGTCAGGACATGTGATTGGACTCTCACGTACTAGTCGACATGACAAGTGCCGGTCGGTTCATATGGCAGGCACGGGACGGAAATTCGTCCAGAAAGCAGCTGGAATTGTTAGAGCACTGAGAGCAAAGTAATTATTGCTTCGGCATTGCCGAAGCTTAAATACCGTGTTCGCGAACAAGAGTTAGGCTGAATTAGCCTTATGCTGAATCAAGAGTTAGGACGCGTCCTAACTCTTGATTCAGCATATGCAGTTCACGTGTTTCGAGCACGTCTATCGTACTTCAGCCGCTCTATACAGTTGTGATGGCTGCTCTTCTTCGCCCTGCTCCACAACAACACTCGCATCAACTCCTATGTGGGCGATAGCTTCGTATGGTAAGCGGGAAACCACAGTTGAACCACAGAAGAGTTGAACAACACAATGACGCATGCTGGACGGCTTCGATGTCATGGACCGCCATGTCACAGAAATGGAGATGGACATCTTCCACGAGCTATCTGCAGGGAAATGCTCGCCATCACCATGCCGCCGCGGTCGGCACACTGCAGGCGGTCGCCGTGAAACACCAGTGTCGCTACGCGCGTTGCACTACGTATAGCTGCTACCACATTCTTTGTAGAGCTTGGAGACAAATAGTCTTGCAGATGTATCCAATATGACCCCCCTCCCCGCATCAATTCTTCTACTCGCGTGTGCTGTTCTAAATGTGAACTTCCGGAGTAATTTACATTGTACTTTAAAGGGGCACCAAAGTGAAAACATTTCGAGGTCAAAATGATCAAAGTCTGGTTAGTAGAAGTTACTCATGCATATGGTTTGTGGTTCCGAACCCCCTTAAGATCCAATTAAATTTTATGGTGTTTCAGCATTCCAGGGGGCAGTCTGAGCAGACCCATGTCCCTGAACGCACCACAGTATGCAAACATCACCAAGACCAATCCGAACGGCGAGACGAGCCACGAACTCTACAGGTCACAGGAGATGGCCTTCTGGAACGTATTCGTCCCCGACCTGCACGTGCAACTGAACCATACTAGCTGGAGTTCTTACATGCGAGCACGTGAGGCCGAACACTTTCGCAGTGCTACCTGGGGAACGGTCACGGTCATCGTGCTCCTGGTACTCATCCTTGTAGGCCTCGTGGCAGCTTTCTTCGTCTACCGTAGACAAAGGCTTCGAAGCAAGCGAGATGCCGTCGAGTTTAAACCCCTTCCAAGCAGCACCGGAACTCAACCGCAGTTATAACCCTTAAGTAATTATTTATTAACAGCGCAGTCTTCTTTCGGTATGCAAAAATGAAAAATATCCTGATGTAAGTGTCCGTGGTGCCGCCGGAACACTATCACTTGAGGTCGTAATTTTTGCCGTTCCAGTTATTGGGCCCGAAACACTGAAGATATACACCGATTGTCACCTGATTTAAATAAGAGTGAACGTGGTCTGCACTGCCTTGAAGCTAACACACAACTTATTTACAGTGATACACAGCACTCTAACTGGACCTCAATTGAGAGATCGCCATTTCGCGAAACGCGCTGTAAACAAACTTTTAGCATGCTCGATGATGTCTCAGACGAGGAGCCGTATGCTATCCGCACGCCACCCGCGGGACCTCTAGCCTTAGCACCGCAAGGGGGCGTGCGCACGCGAAATCGCCAAGATGCATTCTCGGCGTTTCTTAAACTCCCGTTGCATTTCCCGTCACGGAAGTGGAGACCACAATCCACGAACGGGACGCCGCGACCCACGTCGAGATCTTTCAGTGCAACATTCAAATTTTCCATTTCAAATTCCATTGTCCAATCATAATGTAGATTTCGCGGGCCGATGTGTAGCTCTCCTAGCGGATCGTGCGGACTGGCTCCTCATAGGGGTTGCCGATTATGACATGGTCGTTACAATCGAGTAGGTCGTGGTGTTAAGAACGTCTGTATGTGTATGGATTCGAGACCTCTACCACTCAGGAAAGGAGAGATCAGAAATCTCCATTATCGAGTACCTCCATAATGTTGGTAACAAGCCCACGTCATCAAGCACGGTAGACACACTGTTAGACAAGAGATCGATCCAGTTGCAAATATATATATATATATATATATATATCACAGAACAGGGGTGGTCACGCTTCATTACATAAGCTATAGACATAAGAAATTTCACTTTTGTTAAGGACGTGGGGACATGGAGCTCTCAAAGCAACTAATTCACACAAAAATAATCCCTTAATTTTCTCTGTCCCCCGTGGACCATGTCACCCCCGAGGACGTGACATTTCCACGTGCTGCTCTGTGCTATTTTGTTGTCCATGACTATGACTACAAATACACAAATGATGTGGTGGCTAAACAACTTCGGCGGAAAGCCCCACGGACGAAATCATCGTACGTGTTCCCTTGACAAGTTTCAGACTCGAGGGAACGGTGTTGCCTGGATGGCCCTGTTGAGCACAGCCTGATAGTCGTTGTAGAGGAGGCTGTACAGGTGAGCGTTCACCTTCTCTTCAACTTTAGACTTGAATTCCCTCTTGCGTTCGTCATTGAGGCTCAGGTCCTTTCCGTACTTCGTGCGGAGCTTTATGCTCTCCAGGTAAAATGTGCGGATTGTGGCTGGAGCTCCTGGCAGAGCGGTGGCTTCGAGACGGCCGGTCGTGTCAGTGACGGTGACGTTCACCGGAACCACTTTCTTGCGAGCGAGCAGAGAGTCACCCTTGACCTGCAGAAAAAATAAAAATACACACAATGTTTACACACCGCAGTTACACTTAAACATCCCTCGCAGAACACTCGCGCGGTGTGTCAAAGCTTTTGAGTTTTGAGGGACCGTGGTATATGCAATATGTGATCAAATCGGGAAGACATGCGCCATTGCTAGAAGACATACAAGCCCTGTCCACATCACGACATTAATTTCTTTTTCCCTTTTTTTTTATGTGCACAGAATTATCAACTCTTGAGAACATATGTCAGTTGTTTAAACAGTTATCCAAATAAAGAACTTTATGCCTTCCACTGACTGCATTTATGCATTGCCCTGTTGGGTACTTGGGTCGTCGTATCAGTTCATAGTGGTCCTTTAAAAATATATCGAGTTTCAATTTGCTGTCGTCGTACGATGCCCGACGAAAGATGACGACGAAAGATGACGACGAAAGATGACGACGAAAGATGACGACGAAAGATGACGACGAAAGATGACGACGAAAGATGACGACGAAAGATGACGACGAAAGATGACGACGAAAGATGACGACGAAAGATGACGACGAAAGATGACGACGAAAGATGACGACGAAAGATGACGACGAAAGATGAAACAAAACGGTGCTGCTGGACCAAACATTCCAAACTTCCCTGTTTCCACGATTCGTGTTACTGAATTAGGGTAGCAAACATCACGGATTATTTTTCTTTTGTTTTTTTAAAGAAATACTAATAAAATATGTATTAATATGGGTGCGTCAGTGGCAATAGAACGCGTCACGTATAACAAATGAGCGCACGCATATGTCGGATAGATATTCTTCGATCACATAAAGACATCTTGCTATCCTTTTTCTTATGATAACTTGACAGCAGATTTACGCTTAAAGGGGCACTAAAATGCAGAAACAACTTGTTCTGAAATGAAAGCCCGTGTTTCAATTAGAATAGTGCAAGTAAAATTAGTTCATTACTTAGTAAAATTAGTGCTACCGTTTAGAAGAAAAACGCAATGACAACAGAGCAGGCTTTGGCGGCAACGAATGGGATCCCCAGGAGGCAAAGATTGGCGGCATCCAATGAGACAGCAGGAGAAGCGCGCGCACACCTATCGTGGCCGTGTGGATTTGAAACGGGTCCGACCGTAGGTTTCCGTATATGCGCTGCATGATGCGCACTGCAGCACTTTTCAATGCCGATTCACTGAATTGTAGCCCACAACAGTTCTCGCGAATGTTCCACTGACAACATTTATCTTCACTTCCTTCGGACAGCTACGCAAGTCTGCATCGCAACGCGCACTATGTTTTTCACCGGGACGCGTAATTCCAAAACACTACCCAGTGCAACAGATCGAGCTTTCTCGACTCTTAGCGGATGATAGGTGATGCTCTGGCAACTACGTTGCCGTGGCGATGCCGAGACGCCACGGCCTTCCGTGTGGTTTCAAATATCGTAGAAGGAAAGAATGCAGGGATCTTTCGTCAGCGTACCCTTCCAGTTCTCTGGCCGAACTTTTTATAAGCTGTGTTAAATTGCAGTCAATGGATGTGTGGTAATTTCCAAATAGACTGATCGTGTTAAATCAGGACCTGTGATTCACGATGAAAAGAAGGATACTACTTCTTGGTATGGGGAGAGAGTGGTCAGCCAGTTTTAATGGCTTGGTACTCTTTAGGATACTAGGGAGGAGGGCTTAAGCCATGCATAAGCCGTCGACGAAGGTAGCCGTTCATGTTCATTATTATTTGAATTGAATTAAACTATGAGAAAAATGTATCGTGCGTTTGGGACGCTAGCAGAGCCAGCAGAGCTGTGAAGACTCGTGGTGCTTGTAGTGTGATGATTTCGACATTTCGGGAATCGTGATTTTTTTTTTTTTTAGTTCCGTGTTAGCGCCGCGAAGCAACTGTGGCTATGAGCGGCGTATAGACGTGGACAGATGGAGTGAGGACAGCAGGAAGGAGTGGGGGACAGGGGGGTTAGTATGCGTCCTGGGCCGACTTCAAGGGGAACTGTACCGACATTCGTCTGGAAAGTCTTCTGAAAACCCAGGGAAAACCTCAGACAGCACAGCCGGTGACAGGATTCGAACCCGTGTCACCTCCCAGTCTCGGCGTGGAAAGCGATCATCCTAACCACTATGCCACGGGAGCTGGTGGGAATCGTGAATACTTTACCCTATGGTATAGGTGTGAAATGCACATCAGACAGTGATATCATTCAGGCAAACCCCTAGCGTAAATGGGAAGTACATGCATGGGCAGAAAAACTGAATCCCAACGCAAAGGAGATGTTTTCTTTAGTTATGAAAATAATTTCATATCACACAAAGGGCGCACATGTGGCAGTTTTAATTTCCAGTTGAGGGTGCTGTACCATATAAAGGTGTCATCTCTGGTCTGTCCGTGAAAAGCGCCGACGTATTTTTCTGTATTGCTCTATAGCAACTAGTTGCTGAGTATGTCTCAGGTATAATTATGTCTACGACGCGCCCACTGCTCTCACACTGCGCGTCGCATATTTATAAGTATCGCAAGCTGGAATTCGGTCAGCGAACATGTTCAGTTTCCTACAGCTAGCACCCAATCCATTTGTATTTAAATGGAACAAGAAACAAAAATTGCAATAAGCTAAGCTTTCTTGTTTTCGGTGTTTATATTTTCCGAAGTATTACGAGATAGGGCGAAGATAAATGACAAAGAGAAGTTATCTTGTTATTTTATTATGTTGTAAGTCAATTCAATCTTGTACTACTGTAATTTTGTTTGGCGTTCATTTTTACCGTGTTTCGAGAGGTCTCAAAAATTATAAACACCGGAAGCCGGTTGTTCCCGCTGACGCAACAGCAAAAATATAATTAATAGAGAGACCACAACAGTTCCGAAGCTCTAAGCCTGAAGTTGTGGACCATTGTGCGCCATTTTCACGACGCCACCACTACGTCTCTTGATACGATGTCTCAGCTGATATCTTGCATGGTCTCACTGACAGACTGTCAATGCTCACAGATCATATCACTACGACAGGAAGTCGAGCCATCAAATTACTAATTACGTTAAATTTTTCCCACTGGGTGCTCCGCTTTATGTTTCTGATGTTATTGATGTAATCGTACGTAATAAATAAAAACAAAACAGACCCAAAAAGTGTGGCTGACGAGACATCAACTGGAAAAGAGATCTGCTTTCTTTTTCTCCATCGATATTTGAAACCGGTGGAAATGCAGTAGCGTCTCGGCGTTGCCATGGTAACGCAAGTTGCCAGACGATCAGCTATCGCCCGCTAAAGTTAGACACAGCGCGATCCGTTGTACAGGGTAGTGTTTTGGAATTACGCCACCGGGACTGCTCCATGACGTAGCACACGCGTGCACGCGCAGCATGGACTAAAAACACCGATGCTCGAGCTGAAACGACATTCACTGCTGGTAGCAACAGGTTTGATCACGCTGTGCTCGCAAGGTATACTTGTGCATGCAGGAGCTCCGGATGTGCTGCTTCCTGCAAGACACCATTAATTACCCAAAATTCCCTACTTCCCATGTGTCTCATCCTACCTCAACGCTCTATGTCGGGACCCACCGATATTTCGAACAGAGGCATGTTCTACAGGGAGCTATTTGTATTCGGGTGCAGGTTTTGCTTCTTTGGGAAATACTTGTTCTGTCTAGGACGTAGTAGAGATGTTTAGCGCATCGTAAACTATCGCCTTTGCGTACGTAAGGGATAGCGTGGTGGTTCTGAGCAATGCGCGAAGCTCTCTCTATGGTTTGCGTGTGCGCAGAACCACCAACGCTATCCCTTACGTACGCAAAGGCGGCGATAGCGTACGATGCGCCAAAACTCACCAGTGTTAAACGCGCCACCGAGAACTGACTTATGCTGTCGAGTTTTCTACCTATATATTCGCCTAACCTTTTCCCTCAACGCCGGCGACAGCGAAGAATTACAGTAGCTTGCCCTGCTATATTTTTGTTTCTTCAACAATGTTGGGTGGTGGAAACTTTTTCGTCTTGATGTAAGCCTAAAACACAAGAAATTCTTATTCTCTCTCTCGCTCTTTTTTTTTTTTTTTTTGAATCTGCGTACCTCATGTCATTGACCCCCAACATGGCAAACGCGGCTCGTCCACGTGGCGGTCTAAAATTTTGATGACCGATAACCTGATCGCTTTGTTTGAAGAAAGAAGTGGAGTTGCAAGGTAAGAGGAAGCTTTCCACTCCACTCAGCCTTATCATGTCGTTGCGAGAAACGGAACATAGCAAGACGCTTTCTTATTGAAAGTGTACATGCGTCGCTTGGCACGTGAAAGCACTTTTCTTTATGTGCTCATAATTCTGAAGCAAACGAATGGAGATGATGATAAGCAAAATAAACTTTGTTGACTCGCAGTCTTCGACGACAGATACGTGCGACGAAAGACACGCACATATTAGCTAAGCTCCTGAACTATACTTCGGGACATGTTAACTCCTACAAGCCAACTCCGCCCACAGATCTAAAGGCGTGAACATTATGCGTGACAAACTGCGAATAAAAACAAGCTTCTCATTTAGGGAGAACATAAAACAGGCCTTATCAGTTTTGGGATAAAAAATGTC
The DNA here is from genome assembly GCF_037126465.1 of Ornithodoros turicata. Classification (NCBI taxonomy): domain Eukaryota; kingdom Metazoa; phylum Arthropoda; class Arachnida; order Ixodida; family Argasidae; genus Ornithodoros; species Ornithodoros turicata. The sequence goes on from NC_088203.1 coordinate 85,897,706, forward strand.
GCATGTAAGCACGCAGCGACAGAACGCCGAGGAGACACACACAGGATCGAATCACAAAGGCTGTGCGTGCTATTTGGGTTTTATATCAATCCCGGATCATGGGATTAGTCGGAAAAAATCCCGAAATCCGGGACTGCAAAAGTGGCCCGGGATTCCCAACCCGTCTGAGTCGCAAGGTAGTGCGCCCGCATGCTTCAAGCTGTTGCTTGCACACTGATCATGTTGCAAAAACACTCGTCAGAGGCGACGCACTTTGAGCACACATGCGTGCTTTCACAACGACACGTAAAATATTACAGTTAAACTTCCTCGCCCCCTGGCGTCCGCCATCTTCTCGTATATGCCCGGGCTACATTCTCCGCTGGCAGTACCTCAGTGATTGTAAGTCTTATGTTGACTTGGAGTATAGAATGTCGTACAGAAGGCCGAATGCAATCTTACCTCGCACCACAACATAAATTTATTTTGACCCTCAAAGTCGGAGTGGTCAAAGACATCGGAATGGTCGTATCAAATAATTTAATAAACACGTCGTGGTTCCTTGCCACTTAGTATACATGCAAATGTCTGGTTACAATGTCGGCTGTGATGCGACTCTTTGATGTAGCCGTTTGCATATAGATTACGTGTAGCTTGCAAGCCTTCGACTTCATTTCAGGGCCACATGTAATCTCCTTCTCTTGCAGAAACGTTTACGCAGTGAGCATTCCTTTTTAGGAGTGATCAAACGGCCATGAGGAGTAGGATTTAGAGTCACTAAATGTAGTTTGCTAAATGTAAAAGACTCTAGTATGGCTATATGAGAACTCTAAAGAAAGATCATAGATGGGACGTACCTCAGCGGCAAAAGTGGCATTGATGCCACTGAAATCCAGGATGCAGGAGATGGTGACATTGCCTGCTATCAGCACTGGTGGGTTGCAGTCCCCGGCACGTCGGACCCTTGTGTCGAGGCCGTGAACGGCACCATGCTCCAGGTCCGCCTTCAGGTCACGGTTGGTCACGGATGTGCTTTCAACCTTCGAGAATGTTTTCGAGAAAGTTTTCGAGAAAGTTTTCGAGAAAGTTTTCGAGAAAGTTTTCGAGAAAGTTTTCGAGAAAGTTTTCGAGAAAGTATGGGCTTTTCGAGTTGACATAAACAAAGGGCTGCTCTGCCAATTAGCCCTTTAACTCCCAGGCACGAATGCACTCGTCTAACTTCAACTAACTTTATTTTGATCGTGATTTTCATGGTGATGATTGGGGTTCATGGGGAATGACGGCGAAATAAATAATGTAAAAATCAACTTTTAAAGCCAGAGACGAGCTTGTTCATTTGCTTGTTGTTAGCACCCATAGAGCACCAGACGTCAGACAAATTTAGGCTTTCATTTTGGAGTTCCGAACGCTTTTGATATTTCCCTAACCAGAATAAGACGTGCATCAATATGCAATACGTAGCATTAAAACACTCAACTTCAGGTTGCGTTTTTTTACGGGAACAACTTTTCAGTTAAAACGTTACGACACATACTTAGGGTCTTTGAGCTTTTCAGGTATATACCTTTCAGATTTCACAGACTCAGGTGTGTGAAACATTAGATTCTATTTTGTAATGACTAACTCCGGTTGAAATCATGTAGTAATTGGCTTCCGGTAAAAATAAGTATACATATACTTCTTGGGAATCGATTGGGTACACGCGTTTTAGGTGCAATGTGCTATACAGAGGTTCTGCCGACTACAGTACTGATTTTGAGGTGTTTGGTGAGCCATCATGATGAAGTCAAAGCGTAATGTGGGGTAATTGGATTCTATTCGAATAACAAAGACGCTACGAGTGTGCAGTATTCATCGCCTACAGCGATTGCCTCAAACCGTATAGGAAAAGGAGCTGTCATGCAGTGTCTGTCTGTAATGGGTAGCATACTGTTCTCAAGCGGTGAATCCCCCATGACATAGTCACGATTTGTTTGTCGTTCATGTCCCTCGAGTTACGAACAAAACACTGAAAATTTGGGTCAGTTGGTGACGCATATTCGAAAGAGGTATTTCTTGCCGCCTGTCTTCTGCTATCACTCATAGTTGCTAGTTCGAATATGGGTTATGCCTTTTGCGCCTGTTACCCTCATTTCCGTATGCGCAAAGAAATAAATCCAAATCAATCAATGTGTGTTTTGCACGGCATATATTAAATGAATTGGAGGACTGAATGTTCCGGGAAGTTCATCTACCCGTTGTCTCTGTTTCTCAATGAAGCTTGTTCTGTCTGTCGGCTGTTGCCCTCAACGTTAGGTCGCACTGATAAATGGAGGTCTACAGTAACCTCATAGGCTTTACTTGCGTAGCAGCCGTTGACATAACCTCTGTTTGCTGTTGCCCATCATTGTGCTTGAAGCCGCAGTGTACGTACAGGTTAGGACAAAAATTTACGGAACACACGAGCGGCGTACTTTTTCTTCGGTGCGGCACCCTAGCGGCTGCCGGAAGCGGGTGAGTTCACTGCCGTATGTCGCACACAGCGCACCCTTCCACCCCTCCGAAACAGTGAGCTCCCCCGCTTCCGGCAGCCGCTAGGGTGTCGCACCGAAGAAAAAGTACAACGCTCGCGTGTTCTGTAAACTTTTGTCCCAACCTGTACTCCCAGAGTCAGTCTGCGGTCCAAAGGGTAACAGCACGGACGAATAATCTTAACACCGTAACTGATCCGCGAAATGTTGTGACACATTCTGTCCAAGCTTCTGTTTCTCTATGACTGACTTATGACAGATTTACTCTGGACGAACAGTACTTTTGAATTTCAGCCGTCTTAAACTGCCGACACATTTTTTCGAGGACATGGCGTATCAGCAATTGCCGAATGCTCCTAAATTTTCATGTCTCCTTTTTTCCAAAGTTTCATTCCATTCAAAGTTTCCTACCACGTTGTCAAACATAGAACGTGAGATAACGATACCTTGATCTTGAAGTCCGGGATTGTAGCTACCGGATACAGCTTGCCAGTGCCTCTCACAAGGCCAGGAAGGTTGTGCTGGAGGACAGTGTCGATATATTGGTTTGAGTCGCGCGTTGTTGCAGCCAGCGCTACAGAAAAGAACAGAAGTTATACATCATCGTATCTCTTCTTAAAAGTCTATCGAAAATCTAACTTACAGAGCGTGACTGTCGCAGCCAAGAAGAACGCCGTCAAGCAATACATGGTTCCTCCTACAAAGTGCAAAGAAAGAAGCTTGTTGTATAAGATACAGAGAAAGCACGAATGTCTCGAACAAAGAGTTGCCGTCCGAGACGTTACCCGTTGGAGCGAGGCTTCTGAGTCAACTTACGTTGAGCGATGATCAGCAGCAACTGTGGTCTGGCGGCTGTCTTCAGGTGGTGAAACCAGTTTCTCGTTTTTACGAGAGGAAAGAGTGTTCGAATCTAAAGAGGAAACACGTTCATGTAGGTCACGCCGGAGACATAACAGCCCGTGGTCCCGTGACACGCCATTTATCTTGCGCTCCGCGGTTTTGCATTGCACAACGAGACCGAGATATTAATTTTGTGATGGAATCACATTGACATTCGCTCTCGTATGCTCTGAAATCCTTTCTTATCACGTACCCGTTCGTGTTCGGTGGAAAACGTCTCGTAATCCTGACTCGGAAGAGACCTCAGGGCTGCCACTTTCGAGAGCACGTGCAGCCAAAACAAGCAGAGGTGACGTCAGTGCGTTTTGAGGCCGCTTAGAACCAGTTGCCCAGTACTAAGAATCCCGTCCAAGGTTGTTTCAACGAGTTCAGGGTGACTTTTTCTTTCCCTTTTTCAACGTATTCGGCGATGAGCTCGCACTCGGGCGATGAAAGGATGCGCGACACGTTGTTTCCGTGTGGCCCATCTTTTTGTCGCCCACGCTCAGACGTGCACTTTCCACATTTTGCATCGATATTTCTAGGAGCTTCACTACGAAGGCTTCAACGGCATCTTTGTCGCCCTGTATGTCTGCCATTTGTTGCCGTACAAACCCATAGTGCAATATGACGTGGTATCCTTGGTGGACAGGGACGTGTCTTGGAATACGGCCTGAAGCCCGAAACGCATGGAACGTTTTTTCAGCGTCAAAACGTCGCGCGCACGTCTTTGCCTTGCACGCGTGGCGAATAAATGCGTAGGAGACGACCGCCCACATCCCGCATGTGGCGCGTACAGAGCGAGTAACGCCAACCAATTTATTTATTTATTTATCAGTCATACCCTTCTGCTCTACATCAGTAGAATTAACACGTAGTACGGATTGAGCCAAAAGCATGTATAGCGTGATATCACATCAGTGACACGGATTTGATAAGTACAACATCTAACCAAAGTGTGCGCCTTTACTCCGAAAAGAAAGAAACCAGTTTTTTGTGAAAACAGAGTACCCGAGTTTGAGAGGACGAGGTCACGTGGAAGGCTCTTCTAATGTGGTATTGAGCGAACAAAAAATGAATTTTAAAATTTTAGCGGTGCGAAAACGATATGGTTTAATTTTACATTTGTGATCTAGTCGATCGGAAATGAAGTTTAGGGGCATCAAATAAAGGTCACGCGAAATAGCGGTGGTACCATGATAAATATCATAAAAGAATCTGCGATTTGCTATCCTACGACGAGTTTCTAACGTGGTCCAACCCAGCACGGACTGTAAGCTAGAGGAGCTAACATAAGGCGAGTATTTGCCTGTTACCCACCTAACGGCTCGTTTTTGGATCTTCTCAAGTTTGCTCTTGAGACCTATTTCTGTTGGGTCCCAAACCACACTACAATATTCTAAAAGCGGACGAATGTACGGCTCATAGACAGTTTGGGGCACCCTTAAAGTTTATTTTCATTAACCCGAGAGTCCTACTAGCCTTATTACTAATATAATCTATGTGCCTGTCCCACTTGAGGTTTCTACTAAGTACAGCCCCTAGGTATCGATATTCTTCAAGTTTCTAATGCTTCGCCATTTAGTTGTTGCCATATTCCAATTGCCAACCAATGTTGACATATTCGTCGATCACAAGCGTTTTTTTATTATTTTTTTTAATGTAACGATGCTGCGGTTTCTGCATGCGTTTCTTCCATATTCCATATATCGTCCAAATGTAGAAGTAAATTTAGTGTGGTGGATATTGCCTCCAAAATTAGTGCGGGCTACGGTGTCCGCCCATTTGGTCGAACGCCGTTTGGTCGAACGCCGCTTGGTCGAAAGCCGTTTGATCGAAAGCCGTTTGATCGAAAGCCGTTTGATCGAAAGCCGTTTGATCGACGCCGTTTGTTCGAAAGACGTTTGTTCGAAAGACGTTTGTTCGAAGGGAATTCAAAGCTGCATGCACTGTGTTGTTTCTGTAACTGCTCCACTTTTTCTGTAACTTTTGACTCTAGCATACGGAGCAGGCAATCAGTGTCCTCTGCTTTTTTTATTTCTTCTTGCTTCTTTTTTTTTTTGCTTTTTGCAGCCGAAGAGGGGAGACCACTGGTTAGTTGCAGGCGTTTGTCATTTACCAATCAGTAGGACACATATTGAAGAAAGCTGCCCAGGTTGAGAGCAGCCGATAGTCTATCCTTGTTCTGGGCACCCTTCTTATGAAAAAATGGCTAGGAAGCAAGCGAGCTGGTGAAGATGATGCATAATATAAAAAACCCCGAGACTAGGGAACACGAAGGGACAGACACAAACACCCGTGTTTGTGTCTGTCCCTTCGTGTTCCCTAGTCTTGGGGTTTTTTACATTATGCACCCTTCTTATTGCTGGCGACATATTTAAAGGGAACGGTCTGAAACGGGATAGTCATATGTGCAAAGCCACTCGAAGTCTGTGGGTGCTAAGAACGAAATTTCGCCATGGTACAACGAGAGATATTAAATTAACAGCATGTAAAACCTTAGTTCGACCTTGGAGTATGCATCTGCAGCCTCGAATCACTACACATGCACGATATCCGAAGAAATAGAGAAAGTACAAAGATCTGCTGCCTTATAATCTTGTCTAAGTTTCGAAGGACTTCTTCGGTTACATGTCTGTTGCAAGAACTAAATTTAGGTTCACTTGCACATAGGCGAAAAGTAAATAAACTGAAACTGCTCTTTCTCCTATACAGTGGTCCTATGCAGTTGATTACAAACAATAATCCACTGTTAAAATTTGTTCACATTCGACGGGAATAAACATCAAAAATTTCATTTACTTATTTTTTAATTCATTTGCCAAAATGTTTAATACTTGACGTCTATTATTATTTCACAAAGGGTTGGGGATTAACAAGTACAGCATGTTTAGTCACGATGTGTCAGAGCGGAAAAACCTATTCGGTTGTCCAACGGGTTAACAGTGAACAACCCTGGCCCTTGTACTGCTTTTTGGACACTAAAAAGTGGGTTAGCTTGAGGAATGTGTTTACGGGGAAGCAGATTACACAAAGTTAAATGTTCCTTAGGATAACTGCATTTAGAACTGCAGCTTTTTCTTCTTGTCTTTTTTTGTCATTTTTGACACCCCAAGTGAAGCAATTAAAAAAATCGATCAAACGACCGCTGCCGTTTCGATCAAACGGCGTTCGATCAAATGGCTTTCGACCAAATGTCCTGCGTTCGATCAAACGGCTTTTTTTATTTATTTATTTATTCAGAGAGCTCTGCAGCGCCGTGAGGCATTACAGCAGAGGAGTGAGGATGTACAATGGTGATGCTACTTGCATCATTCTCAGGAAAAACACACCAATATTGTACACACAGTATTACATGGTAGAAACGAAAAAAAAAAAAAAAGAAAGAAGAGTAACAGCAAAAACAAAGAATCAGTGCATAAGACACCTAATCTTAGCCATAAATAATGTATTATTGGCAGCATTAACGGCTTCTTGGGGCAGAGAATTCCACTCTGGGATGGTGGAACAAAAGAAAGATTGCTTTAAAACACTCGTTGAAAAACGCAAAGGTTCAATTTTTTTTTCTTTTCTTTCTTTTTTGCTTTCGACCAAACGGCGTTCGATCAAATGTCCCGGAACCGCGGGCTACACATACGCAACTTTGTCTGCCGCAAGGCGGCCAACACTCTCTCCACACAAAGACAAATGAGTTATTTTCCTTTCCTTACGAATAACATTACATTTTATGTACTGCCTAGCACATACAAACACCTTCACTATTCTTTTTAGTGTGTCTTCACGCTTGCAGATATGAAGGGGTCACCCAGCGATTTATCCAGACCCCCTATCCCCCTCCCCCCACAAAAAAATCTGGGAGACACCCCCTAAAATTTTGTGAGATTACGGAATGTTTCGTCAGAGAGCATAAAAATACATGGGAGTGGCCTGCAAGTTGTGACGTCAGAACCCCCCGCGGGGCCCGACAACCTCCAGGGACGAAATTCTGGGTAAACGAACCTTTTCGCCCAATTTGCACTTCCATTTCGTCATTAGTGTCACCGTCAGCTCAGCAATCGGATTGTTCATTAAATCGAGACCATCCCGAGTGAGGCTGCTTGATGAGCAAAGCGTGCGCAAGTCAGCGTTGCTTTCGACAAAATTTCGACTGTGGGAATGAGTCTTTAGCCAACAATAGGAATAACTCTTTGAGCAGTTCCATTAGAAAGATGCGTGCCAGGAAAAAAAAACAAAAAAAACACACACACATTGAAATGTGCGTCCGCTGTTTATCTGCATATTTTTTTTTTTCCTTTCGGAGTTCCTTGCATTCCAAGACGGACAAAAGACCGCCACAAACGGGCTGGTGGAACTGACGGGACATTACTGATTACAATTACTAATGCCATTACTTTGGCATTTCATTTTCCCAGAAGTCCCTAACCCATTTCTATGCGGTGTTTGAAGAACATAGTAAAGAGATGTGATACGTGCAAGAATTCGTTACACATTTCAGGGTGATAGCTAGTAATTAGAGTTCCTGGAAAACCGCTACGTAACGAATGATTTCGTCGAGAGATAGTGACTTTTCGATCGCTGAGTTATAGAGAACACACTCCTCCTGTCACGTGTTCGATCCTCCCCGGGCCCGGACAATATCACTTATCGGGCTATCCGTAACCTGGATGAGGGATATCGGAAGTGTCTACTCGAGGTATTTAATACATCCCGGAGAATTGGAAAAGTATACCTGACAGTTGGAAGCAAGCGCGAGAGTTCCTCTCCAGCACTGGACTAATGGACGAACTCTAATAGGACACTTTTCCATCATCATGACTTTCTCATCCCTTCCACAAGCGCAATGGGGCAGTGTACCGCCATAACGGCGATGAATGACCCACCACATCATCATCCCATTTACGCGTGTGTGTGTGTCGTCGAGAGATATGAGAACAGTTTGCATAATGATGATGATGACAATGATGATGACTTGTTTTCTTTTTGATTGAAAGTCACTTGGGTGTAATGTGCTAAACAACAAGGTAGTTTGCATAATATACATGAGCAACCATAGATGAGATTTATTGCAGCGTGGAAGGAGTCTGTGACTACAAGAATGAACAAGAGTGAAGAGTCGAACTGTGCCTGTACCAGGCACAAAAGATCTCTCCCTGTTTGTAAACAAATGACGTCATAGTGTTCAACAGCGCCACCAATCTGGTAAAATTGGACTACGTTCGAAGCTAGAGGCGAACAAGGACACGCCCGAAAGCCACGGTCTTGAGAGGATTACGATAGTCCCTGAAAAGGACGCGACCTTCGGTCCTACTTTTCTTTCAATAGGAGGCAGCGAACAAGTGTCCATTCGTGGAACCCAGCCCTCCCCTTCCGATATCTTTCGGTTTCAATGTTGCCTACCAACGTCATGATGACGTTACTGGGTAGAGGTTTATTCGTTGCTTCTGGTCACAGACCATTCCTTGAATTTTCAACTCAAGTGAATGAGTAATTAGTAATGTCATTATCCGATACCAGGCAACAATGCAATGGCATTACATCACTCATTGCTCCTCCACAAAATGTAATGCATCACCATTACATTTTGGCCAAAGATGACCAAAGGTGGGGAGTAACGCTTCAGGGATGACGCCGAAATAAATCATGTAAAAATAAAACGTTCAAAAATAAATCTCTTAAATATCAAATTTGCAAAATAAACTCTTCAATATAAATCATGAGAAAATCCACGCTGTCGAAATAAACTCCGAAAAATAAATTTTGAAGAATAAATGCTTCGAAATAAATCTTTTAACATCCATCGTCCCTGATGTGTGCTCTGTGTGCCGTGATTTGTGCTGCTGATTGACGGCTCTACGTCCGCCGCGGAAAATAGTACCCTCCTCGCGCTTGGGGCTAGCCAGGGCTATAACTGTGACCGAGGATTTCGATACACCGGAATATAGAGCCGACTATCAGGAGAGTTTGGCCATTCTTTGGTATGTTTTCTGATTTTGCGTTTCTCTTTTTCGTGTGCGTGCGCGCTTCCTTGGCCTTTCTTTTACCAGTGGCAATCCGTCCACAGCGCTCAGCTGACTCAAGGATCAAGAGCATACCTGGGTAAATTACTTCTAAAATGTAATTAAATTACATTACTCATTACTGCAATAGAAACGTAATAAAATTACATTACAATTACTACGAAAAAGTAATGACATTACAATGTCATTACGTTACCATTATTGGCATACATGTTTCCGAGTTTGTGGAAGGCAGAAGAGACACACAAGTTGACGAAACTTTCCTTCCCTGAAATTCGAGGAAAAAAATGTATGCTTACAGTGTATCAACAGTTAGCTTGTACTCTTCTGTTTGTCTCTTTTACATCCTAGTGTGCCACGTATGACGTATCGTTCCACAATGTAGAGACGAAGGAGACATAATGTATCACGACAACAGGAACATTGTCAGGAGGATGGGGCCCGCAAACAATGGTTCTTCAGGGCTGCAAACCGTTGACCCAACAACGTTTGTTTGTGGGTGCCCTGCCTAAGGCAACTGGCTCGTCAAAGGGAATTGACGTTTCACGTGCCGATTGAGTGCGTCACCGTTCATAATGCCGTTGGAATTCTTTTCACTCGCTAGTCCCCAACTGTCTTTCTGCCAAGTGCCAACACAGAACACACACTCGATTCTTTTGTAAAAAGTAATGAGTAATGTCATTAAAATTACAGCCCAAATGTAATTAAATTACATTACAAATTACCTAATATCTAAAGTAATGCATTACATTACAAATTACCAGAAAAAGTAATTAATTACTGTAATTTCATTACAATAATGCTATTACCCAGGTATGATCAAGTGTGCATGTCCTGTATTCATACGCGCATCGTCGTCATCACTTTTAAGCTGGATATTTCGAAATCCTAAGTTGTTATATAATTGATAACAATACAAACATGAGCAAGGAACATCATAATAGCATGTTTCGCCGAAAAGAACATCGTGTCGCCCATACGGCTATCACTACTTTGATACGGAGCGTTACCTTCCTAAGCCTAACCATGATTTATTTTAACAGCGTTTATTTTGAGGACGTGTATTTTTAAACCGTTTATTTCAGAAAATGGATTTCGAAGGGTGGAATTTTAAGCGTGGATTTTTTAATGTTTTATTTTAAAAGATTTATTTCGGCGTACAGCCACGCTTCACCGGTAATGCATTACTCACCATCTTTGGTCACTTTAGGCTTGTCCTGAATCTGAAGGTTCATATTTCCTGAGATCACCTTGAAGAATCGATCTAAGCGAACGTGCTGTAATAGTGTGCGGTGTTGTCATTGAGCGCATTAAAACCCCCGCTACGGAATTAGACCGCAAGGAAATTCGACGTATACCTTTTATATTTCACACGTGACCAAACCGCACATCTAGCGTGCTTGCTACCGACGAAATGCTGCCCTTTCAGTACGACCAATCCGGCAAAATCATAGACTGTAAGCTGACTGTCAATGACATCACGTAAGACCTGGGCCTCGACATATGTCGGCACAGTTCCCTTAGAAGTCGGCCCAGGATGCACATTACCCCAGAGCGGCGTCAGTCGTCACGTTGTCCACCTCTGTGAGGCAGACAACGGCGAACTTTTTCAGCACTACCACTACCAATAACGACAAGTTGAAGATTGGTGCCATTGTCACTTGTGCGTAAACTAAATCATCCGTGCCAAGGGCTCTACTAAGACTATATACAATGAAGTCAGATCAGCGCTGCTTAGAATGAGAAACGATGGACTTTATTTTCGATGTTTCTGTAGTTCCGACTGAATTTCATTAGAAAGCTGGAAAAGGAGCCGACTGCAGCATCCCCTTGAGCAGCATGACATAGTGGCTGTACAGGACATTGTACACTTGACTCAGGACTCTCTTCTCGAAGCCGTCTTTCAAATGCTGCAACCGCTCGGCGTTAAGGTTGACTTTCTTGGAGAAGTCGCTTTCCACGTCCAGGCTGTCGAAATAGATGCCTTTCACGTAGAGCGGGTAACCTGGTCGAACAGTCGCTTCGAACTTTGCCTTGGTCGCTGGGATGACGCCCAGGGCACGCACTTCTTTCTTTGTCTTGCCTGCACGTGCACAAAAGAAAGCTTCCATATCTGATGCGACTGTATTGTATTGCAAGTCCTGGCGGAAAGCATGTAGTGCTGATAAACTAATACATTCAGGTTCAATATGATGTAGAACTATATATTGCTGGTTGTGCCGGTACCACATCGTGCTCCGTGCAAAATAGGACTTCCAGTATACACTAATAGAAAACCTAATTTCTGGCGAGAAAATCAACAACAAAGACTCACATTCACATTATAAAACCAAGCGACTAATTAACGAGAATTTTATCACAAGTTACCATAAACGAGTATGCAATCCCCGTTTTAAGTATCATGTCCTACGCGCGGTTCTATAGGGCCGAGGCCCAGCTGTATACCGTACCAAATAATGTATCTCCCTTGATCTCAGCGTCGTATGTGGCGTTGACGGGACCCAGACTGACGCTGCAAACGACGGTGATGTTGCCGCCCATCCAGACGGGATCGCCACAATCCTCGTCTCTTGCCACACGGGAGCTGCCCTGGCGCAGGGCACCGTTGCGGAACTTGGCTTTCAGCTGACGGTTCGTCATCCCCGTTTTCTTAACCTGGGTATAGACAAAACGCTTTTGAGAAAAACTCGTCGTTCCTTATTTTTATATCTGTATAAAGCAATAACAACAGCAATAAATAAGTGGTTATAATGTAGCGGGATGTTTTTGCCGCTCAGGCGGCACCTATCCCATTGCTTGAGGGCGAGATGATGGTGAATGATGATGGATGTTGTTGTTGGGCAGAGGCCCAAGCAGTTGAGGAAGGGCAAGGGTTTCCCAGTGGCTTCAAGGTGGCTTCAAGTGGCGCTGGAGGACGCGTCGCTCAGTGGTCGCTGGATGCTTGAGTAGAAACAATTTGAGGTTCGCTAACTTAGATCGTAACAATAATCTTGCACGGGAGGATCTTATTTTTCAGGTGAGGAAGAAACTTCGATTGTCACCCTTTTTGCAATATTCATAGCTGCACTCCCTTAGAAATGAACTTCACCGCATAGCACGCTCCTATAGTCAAGCATGATCTCGAATGATATCGTTATCTGCCCCGATTTGTTGAAAACAGGAGGCGTACTCCTCCCGTTTTCAACAAGTCGGGGAAGATAATGATATCATTCGCGATCATGGTTGGTTATAGGAGCGTGCAATGCGGTGAAGTTCATTTTTAAGAGTGCAGGTCAACTGGTGGACAACAAACTCCATAATGTGAAAAGCGTGAGTCTGCTGGGCAAAACTAGAGGGACAGGACCAGTGATTTATCCGGACCCCCTCCTGCACACACCAACACCCCCCAAAATCTGGAAGACACCCCCCTAAACTTTTGTGATGTTAGCGATATTTCGTGAAAGAGCATAAAAGTACATGGGAGTAGCCTGCACGTCGTGACGTCACCCCCCCCCCCCTCCACACACACACACACTATAGACGAAATTCTGGGTAAACCACTGGACAGGGAGAACCTGTCTCTCGTTGGTGCGCCCAGACTTACCAAAACTTAGGCTGTTCACGTATCCATATGACAGATCGCTGCTGAAAAACAGTGTCTCTTGAATTCCGGGTGTGCTCGTGCGTACAAGGTCAGTGCGAGTGTATAAGAGGCTCATAGCCCTCGTGGAGCACGGTTGCGAGTATGGCACGAGCCATGGGTGTTTGTAATATCAACTTTGCACCCTGTTTGCCTTACACTTCCCCATATGTCTTCTTGTAGGGACGTGGACAATTGATCGCCGGACAAATGCTCACAGGCCAAATCTTACCCATGAAGCGCTGAAGTGGTACAAATGCTTCTCAACACTCGCAACCACGCAACTCAGTAATGCTGCTCAACTGGGTTAACTGAGCGCGGCTGCTCGCTTTACGCCGATAATCTACTCCAATAATGTGTCATATTATTTGTATACCTTTCGCTGTCGCTTCTTTCTGAACATTAGAATCCACACAAATACAAGAAATTTAAAAATTATCAGGGTTTTTTTGCTTTCGGCCTCCTTCATCACCACCGTGATAAAAGAAAGTCGGGCGTCTGCGCATAATAGTGTGTCGCGCGCCCCCTTCTCATGCGGTCTCATCGATTGCTGCGTGAAGGAGACTTGGCGCGCACGATCGAACGACGTTACAGCCGAATTAACACGGGTAAGAGCTGCGCAAATGAGGCGTACATCATTAGAGAACGTATATTTTTGTTCTTTTCTCTCTCTTTTTTAGTTCTGGTGATCCGTCGATAAACGAAACGTTCCAATGCTGTATATGTGAAATTCTAATCGACGGATTTCGAAAGTCATTCTTGCCTCCTTATAGAGTCTTCCTTTTGTGTCACTGACCTCTCCTATCACTTCAAAAGAAGAAGAAAGTCCTCGTGGTTCATACAACTTAAAGTAGCCATTTATTTCCAATAATTAATACTAATTACTGAAAACAATTAAGGCAGCAGTACGTCAAGATAGTGAATCCAGAAGCGTTATCGGATTAGTCGCACTGAAATGGACTAAGCGTCTGTATTGCCGTACTTTCCGGTGTATAATGCGCGCACAGTAAAAAAGTGCTCTGAAGAGGTCCTGCGCGCGCACAGTAAACTTTTTGCACTTTTTTGGTGTAAATGGCTTGTCCCATGGCGCACACCTTTTTGGTGTTGCCTTTACACTCAAATGATGGGTGTTTTCTAATACACCCTTTAGTTAAGTGTATTTCTAATAAAACACTGTCATAATGGGCGTTTAAAAACGAAAACACTCTTAAAAGGGGAGTATTCTATTGAAAACACCTTTTATGATGGAATTGTTTGCTGGCAAATATTCCCTCGCAAATGGCTAGCGAGACCAGTGGCCGAGACATATAGTTCGATGTTCTTGCTTCTATGGCAAGCACCACCGTGAACACGGCAGACTATACCAGCGGTGTTTCCGTTGTAGAACCTAAACCGGAGCGTAATGCGCCGCAAGCACGCCTCGTTAGCTTGGTATGTGGGACCAAGGTGAGTGCCGAGACTTGAAGAGACCTCGGGGCTCGGGCACCCTCAGTAGCCTCTACTGGCGTGTCGAATGGATCATACAATACTGAAATACAATTTGTTGGGGAACGTTCGTTACATGTGGTGGGGCGGGAAACGTTTGTAACGGTGACGGGAATGCGTTTTTGCAATTAACACCCACGCTTGCAACGAGTCAAAGATATCAGCTAAGTTCCTAACATCATTCCCTGTCAAATACTGTGTTTTTAACTCAGGTTATCGTCTATAATGTGACTACTTGGAGCTGTGAAACCAGTATATTTTTCCTCTCACGAAATAAAACACAATTTTTAACACCATATTCCCAATTAAAATGGGGTGTAAAAAAGGTGTATTAGACGATAAACACCTGTTTCAACACCCCAGTTTACACCCTTAATGATCGACATTGGATAAAACGTAGATGTATGTCGATATTACACCTTTAGTAATGCTCTTCTTGCACCCTTTGCAGAATAGAAAATGGTGTTTTTATAACAATGTACCTTTTTTGAGCAAATAAAGGTGTAAAATGATTTACAGCGCTATCTAACGGTGCGCGTTATACATGGAAATATTTTCCTGCAGAGTTCTTTCTCAGGTCGGTGACGTACAAATTCTATCCTCTTCCAGAGTGACTTTCTCCCAAATCCCTTAGGGCCAGTTGACAAAACCGGCGAAAGGGCACTGGGCTTCATAAAAAGTTAATGACGCTGCTTAAGGTCAATAATGCTGAATTCATTGCGGAAGGCTGGCGTGATTGAGAAGGGACGCGAAACCGAAAGCGGAGAGGAGACTGAAGTATACTGTGTGACACCGACTCTGTTGCTCTGTATGTTTCCAATAAAGCATATGCATATATTATACACCGCCTTGGTTTATTGTGTATAGTGGTGGCAGTACAGAAGCTTGTAGCAACATTGCGGTGCGCGTTATACATGGAACTTTTTTCAAATTGGCCCCATTTTTAGGGGTGCGCGTTATACACCGGAAAATACGGTATTTCTTTTCCCTGGCATATCGTAGAGGAAACGTTTTGTCGTATATATAATACGCATGCGTACATAATATATATTTGGAGAGCGAAATGTGAGCGCTATGTGAGAGCGAAATCATTTTGTGACCACGAATCAAAACGGCACCCTGCCTAAGGTCGGAAACGCAGTAGTCTCGAACATGCATTGTAACGTAGAACCCCCCACCCCCTTTTTTTTCGTTTTCGTTTTATGCAGATTGTGCAGACTTGTCTTGCTACTCCCATGCGAACCACATTTGTAAAGGAAAAGTTACTACCCCCAACCTCAGACAACCCGCCCCCCCAATCGAAAAAAACTACATCTAATCGGGTCAGCGGGAATGCAGTGAAAAAAAATACAAGGCGTAGCACACACACGAACCTATAACACACATTCTTCATATCACAGCTCACTATAAAGCTCAGAAGTGCTGAGAACGCAGCGTCCCTCTCCTTCGGCTCCTGGAATTTTCCCCTCACCCCAACATCCCTAACCCTAACATCCCCTTAAAACCTACAACACTTCCCTTTCCAAAGTTCCTACCAGTAGGGCTCCAACAGTCCCGACGTTACTCCTTCCCCCCCCCCCCACCACCACCACCCAAAAAAAAATAAAAATGAAAATAAAAGCCCAGCATACAGGGGCATATCGGGGATTCCAATATATCGGGGATATGACCAATTTCCCTCTTTGGGTTGGTGCCAAGGAGCTCGAGCCCTTACGCTTCCACCGCTTCCTTGGCGTGGTAATCGACTGGGACTTACGCGGGGCTCGCCACATTAAACACCTTGAAACTAAAGTGTAGCGATGGCTCCCCGCAATTCAACATCTTTCTGGCTCAGGATGGGGCTGTGATCAGCGTTCCCTGCTCGCAGTTCACGCGGCGTTGGTGAGGGCGACTGTGCTTTACAGCCTCCCCATTCTGCACAGGATATCAACAACATCATTAAATACCCTTCGGTCCCTGCTTGCTCGAAGCCTTCGTCGCTGCCTCGGAGTTCCAAGAATGGCTGAAACACGGCTGGTGAACTCCCGGTTGAGGTTCTACGTGAACGTGAAACGGCTCGGCACTTCCTAAGTTTGCGTGCTCACATTCCCCGTCACCCGCTCCTCAGGAAAATTCGATACCGCCCTGAAAGCGACTTCTATCGAGTGGCGCAGGGGACACGCCAGACTCTCACTGGCTTCATAGCTAAGGACATTATACCGCCAGAAGCCCCCTGGTCTCTGCCGGTACCGCCGACTTTCGTAAGCCTTCCGAACATTCTGGAAAGAAGAGATCAGGTCCCCCCTCAAGTCTTCCGAGCCCATTTTCATGCTCTGGTAGGCGAGAAGTTTTCTACGTTTACGGCAGCATATACAGGTGGCGCATCCCGCAACAACAAGTCCGCCTCAGCATTCGTCATACCATCCGAAGGCGTAGTGCAAGGACGACGCTTTTCACATCCAACCTCCTCAACAGCTGCGGGACTCTATATATGCCATCCTTTTCTTTCTACAACACATCGCTGATTTTACCCCGCGGGAGTGGGTAGTCTTCACAGACTCCAAATCTGCACTTCAAGCTATTGAAAATTCCGGCATACGAGGCCCATCCGCACCCCTACTCACAGATGTGTTAATGGCTTACCACACTGTCTACGCAGCAGGCCACAGGCTAGTTCTCCAGTGGGTTCCAGCCCATTGTGGTGTCTTGGGGAACGAGCAGGCCGACAGCGCCGCAGAAGTAGCACTCTCGTATAGGAAACTGACCAGTATTGTTCTGCTGAGAGGAGACCGCCGTTCCATTCTGCGACGCCTCGTGACACCCCTGGCTTCCCGTCAATGGACAACCGACATACCCCCCCCCCCATCTATGTTGAGCAGAGTTGATCCAACGCTCATTTTCCGCATGCCACGAAACACCTCTCGTCAAGATGCTTAATTCACCGAATGCGACTCGATGTGGCCTTTACAGCTCAGTGGCGTTACCGCTCGAGACAAGTTCTCTCCCACCTGCTGCCACTGTGGTGCTCTTGAGGATCTGAAGCACATTCTTCTTCATTGCCCCCACTACCAACCTTCCCGAACCGCGCTCTCCGAGTCTCTTAGTCAGCTGGACTCTCACCCCTTCTCCCTATCAAAATTGCTTGGTCCTTGGCCCAATCCATGCCCAGCAACGATCTGCGCTTAGAGCTCTTTTGAGGTTTCTGGACACCATCGGACTTCAATCGTTATTGTGAAGGGGATCATTATTTTATTCCCCCCCTCCCCACCAGCAATGGGGTAGAGTACCGCCTCTGACAATGAACCTCCCCACTTTCCATTTCAAAATAAAGCTGTTGTTGTTGTTGATATTGAGGTGCGGTCAGGACATCCGGAACACCCCTCTCCCTCGGTCTAGCGGGGGGGTTGTAGGGAGAAGGTGCGGTCAGCCTGCGCTGAAGTGGCGGCTCGAACCGCCAGGATTATTGGCGAAGTTACCCCATCTCCCTGGATCAGCGGCTTTGAGCAGACATAGGTGTCACACATACGGGATCCCAACACACACCCGTCCTCGGGATGAAAATCCCGTGCAAATTCTGGTTGCATGGGCTACCAAAAAGCCAAAGCCAGCACCTTTACGAAGGGCAGCCACCCTGCTCCAGCACCCCCTCCAGCTTATGTGCTACTTCTACTAGTACTATATCAAAACTTCTGCTGTCGAGACGGCCAAGTGGAGATCTCAACCTATTCCTTCAGCATTCTTTGGTGTGTGATCCTGGTGCAGTGTAACGCGTTAACTCTCTTTTTCTCTGTTTTTTTTTTTTTTTTTTTACTGTCACACACACTGCAATTACTGCCAACAGTAACTCCGTTTCACCCAAACGCATGGGCACACGTTACATGGGCAAAGTACTCACGCATTAAGCTAGTTTTTGCATGCGATGCTCTGTATCTTACCTTGAACTCGAAGTCTTGCAGGGGTGTAGCCGGTGGCAGAAGAGATGAGCGGAGGACATTGTCCACGAAGAGGTTCACTTTCAGAGAACTGGTGGTGGGAGCCTTGGTCCACACTGCGAGGACTGTACGTATAACAAGAAAGAAAATACGCAAGAACCAATACCTAGAGGAGCTGAAGCAGCGACCAGAAGGAGACCCAGTAGCATCCTGTTCACCGGGCTGCGGCAAAGCCACTGTGGCTCAAAGGTATTGTTCTGCGCTTAGCCTGCCCGACAATGCAATGGGAGAGCAGCGCTACCCGATCGCGTCCTGCCTCCCAGAAAGCCGAGAAAAGTCCCCGTTCATGGCGTCATATTCACGCCTTGTATGGTCTATATGGTCTAACGTAATGTGAACAGACGTCCAGATTTAGGTCCCGCTTTTACGGTTGTGGTCCCGCTGTCCCACTAGCCTACTTGTGGTACAGCGTTGTCACCAGCTTTTGGTTGGACCGAACCCCGAATTTTAAGAAATAATAAAAAATATGCGGCTAAATAAGGGTTTTCTACACTCTATAAACAGAACTTCACCGCATAGCACGCTGTGCTCCAACCATTGCCAAGAAGAATGATAGCGTTATCTCTTCTGATTGGAAGAGAGAGGGGACGTACGCCTTTTTGTGGCAATTTTCATATCCAAATTGTGTGTGCGTGCGTGGTGTGCGTGGTGTGCATGGTGTGCGTGTAAGACATCTTGTGCTGCTGTCGCCAGAGATCCCGTAGTAAACATGGTAGCTAGGCTCTGTAACGCACATTTTGAGTCGCTATACATGGTCCAGCGAGCAACTGAAGATTGTGAGTTGATGAAACTTAGTGCCAAGAGGACTCCATAAAGTTCAGCCGCACCGCTCTCTCGATATTCGCCTCCGGGATAACAAATGCACACGAGGAAACGGATGATGTCGTAGAGGCATCCGTGAAAATCTGCATCCTGCCTGCGGAGCTGTTTAGTAGCTCAAGACTGAACTGACGAAGAACATGCGTTGGTATATCCTTCTTTCCCTGGAGTCCAGGCACGCTAATTCTTACGTCAGGAGGCTGCAGGACCCATGTTGGGATATCCGGTAATGCATATGGCTTGTGCTTCGGAACCACGTTGTGTCTGGATAGCTTGGGTAAAAGAAGAGTGGTGACGACTCAATGGCTCGAAGCTGAGGATGGCGATGGTGACGCGCTGCCAACCGCACGTAGTGGCGGAACGTTTCTTGCATCCTGAGAGCTGATACAGGTGGTTCCCGTGCTTCTGTCATGGCTAAAGCGTTTGACGTCGCTCGAGGAAGGCCAAGACAGAGTTTGACGCCCTTTGCTAGGATTGACTCTAACACTTTCTCTGTGGTAACAGGGAGGTTGTGTATCAGGGGAATGTGATGAGCAACCATCTGACTTATAAGAAATCGGTGAACGCGGAGCACTGCCCGAGGAGATGTGCCCCACCGGGAACCGCATAAGTAACGAAGAACATTAAGACGACTCTCAGCTCTTGCTTTTAGACAGCGCACCTCCGCTACCCATGACAAACTCCGGTCGAGAGTAACGCCGAGAAAGCGGTGATGTGGTACACGACGTACCTGATGATGACCAATTTGTAGTTGAAATCTCTTAAGATGGCGACGCGTAAAAGGCAGCATATTGCAGTCTTTTCTGAAGACAGGTCCATGTCTCTCTCCAGGAGGAAGTGCACACTAGAACTTCTTCGTATTTCGTTGACTATTCCTTGTGTATATCACCAAAAAGCTGCACTACCATCTCCAGTGCTGCAACATAGTCTGTCTCTGATGGAGAGGCATCGTGCTAGGATCGCAATTTTCACAGATGGGTCGATGTCAACGTCTGGGTCTTCATCAGCATTTGTTGTACCACAGCACATCAGAGATGGATCGAATGGCAAGGCATTCCCACAGAACACCGTCGACAACAGCGGAATGGGTAGCCATGCAGCTGACAATGCATTATGTGGCCGCACGCCAGGTGCCTGGGCAATAGGTCACATATTGCGATGCCGGTATCCAAGGCATAACATCATTCTTGGGAAGTGGCTGTATGGCGCCAATAGTACGGGACATTCTCATCGCATGCAAGGAAGCAGTATAGATAGTGGCCACGACATATAAAGCAACACGCTCGCGTACGGTACCGCGTTAACGCGTCGGGCGCAGAATCGCGTTCGGTTTCGGGTACGGCATTGGGGAAACGCGGCCCGGTGTGTTGCTGAAACGTCTTCGTCGACACTGGTGACCCTTTCTTCAAGTTGTAAGTAAATTTCGTTCAGAAAATATTCGTAACTTTTAATATCCACGACATAGAGAATTCACATTATGATATAGTGGATATAGAAAATATCAATCCATTCGATTAAATTCTCTGTCATCATGAAATAATGCTCGTCAAAGTGAGCGAACTCAAGCTTGCGTATTGTGAAATTACACAATCTACAACACTGATCGTAACTCGCGACATCTGTTCAAATTTCAATTAAACTCTTGCTGATGTGTGGTAGTCGCCACTTCTCCTGAATGTGAATCGATAAATTTTAGCATTTAAGCCGCAATCAAATATATTGTATAGTATGTGTGACTATATGTATGCAGAACTTTTTAATCTATATCTTTTAAAAAATGCAAGAAATAACATGCAGTTTTGGCTTTGAAAATTTAAAAAAAGAAAATGATCTTTAATGTTGAGTTTGCGTTTTACAATGGTTATGAGCTAAAATCTTCTAAAATTAAAGTACGCCCCTGCCCAGGTGCGAACCTCGTTATCAATGTAATGTTTTTGTTTGTAATGTTTGTGACTGTTCCTGGATTAAGTTGTTTTGCCAACTGTAGGATGGGACAAGCGCAAGTCTTGCCCACATCATGTTTCAAAAATAGTGCGTACTGCCCTCGCCTTATAAACGAAGAGCAGGTATAGCAGCCCAGCAAACCATATACGTCCCAGGTACATCCTGGCGATATCGCCAATTGGGTGTCAGGATATCCATGGGAGCTTCACAGAGAGCCCGTTTGCGTAGAAAGTACATCCATGCGACTGTCAGATGTCGTTCTTGCAGTTGAGTTGAGTTCTACAGCCATGCGGACATCCTCTCGAAGAAAGTGTGCAACTACAAGATGACTGATTACCTAAAGTTCAGTAATTAACTTTTTAATTAGGGTATTTCGGGCAAAAGTGAGATAGCAGATTGAGAGACTATATCCTAATCAAGTCCTGAAACACACACGTGCGTTAGAATATCAATTCCCGAATTTCGATATGCAAATGAGGCGAAACCGAAACCGCCGCGACCGGGAACGCGAGAAGTACAGCGCTCATTCACATCAAAGGGCCACGTGATTTGGAGCGATGGAGATGATTGGAGTAGGTGCCGCTCAGCTGACGCTTTCCGGCCTAGATAAGCCACCACCCACCACCACCACCACGACCACCACCGTCGGCGAGGGTGACGCGCTTCTCAGGCGCGCTTTTTTGGCTCATTTGCATTTCGGTTTTCGGCTCATTTGTATATCAAAATAAGGGGATGGATATTTTAACGCACGGCATGTTTCAGGATTTTTTAAACGTGCAATGGCGTTCAACGAGGATATAGTCTCTCAATCTGCCATCTCGTTTTTGCCCGAAATACCCAAGTTAACGACTTAATGAATTTCACGTTATTAGTTATGTTGTATAGTTACAAACTCTCTTCCACAGGAAGTCCGCCTGGCCGTAGAACTCAACTGCAAAAACAACATTTATGCTGCATTCATAGCTTTTTATAAAAATTCTGTAGAAACTTTTTAAAAAAATAACACCCTGCATAATGTCAGTTGCACTATCAGATGACAGAAAATGAGGGTGGGAGGGTGCAAAGACATCCAATCCCCTCCTTGTAACGCACCTGCTGGTCAACTCTCTGGGCCTTAAAAGGGTATTAAAGTACAAAACTTCCTCCTCGTGGCCAATTAACAATGTTACCTTGACAGCAACATAGAAGGAACCTTGGCACCTTTAGTGACTCTTTAAATTCCTTGTGACCCAGCTTGACCGGCTGTGTGTGCAAGATAGTGAATGCCTAACTCTGGTTCACCACCGTATGCTCGTATGCCGTACCGTTCGTATGCTTCAGGTAACCAAGTTTAGCACCTGCCCCTTCTCATTATGTCGCAAGGACCCGCCTGCTCAGCAAGCCCGTCACATACCCGGATTGAACACGGTGAACACAAAATATTGAACTGTGTTTATTATATATACTTTTTTTTTCACAGGCAGATAAAAATAGTACACAACAATCTGCATTTAAGTTTTTTTTTCTCTCAACACTGCCAACTTCCTCTAACAAGCAGCACAATGTGCAGTCTCAAAATTGGTCATTGGCTACTGTGTGGTCTCAAATGTTGGTAAGAAAAGGCTGGCATGGGCTTAGACACTCTCTTGACGACCAGGTAATCCACTAGGCTTGGCAAGAAGCAAAAACTAGGACAACAACTGCATGCTGTGTCTGCTAGCTAAGAGAGGCTCCTCGTAGCAATAAACAAACACTGCCAGACAAACGTGCAATCCGACAAAAAAAGAAAAAAAGAATCCACCTAACTTTTGTTACCAGGACAATTCCCCAAACTGGGCACACTTCCATCAAACACATCAAGGATAATACAAGCAGCAGACTGCAATAAAGATCTTTCCCACTTTGGCTGCAGACTAAAAGACCCACAATCAGTAGGCCGACTTATGAGCAGATTAACTAACGGCTGCAGAGTAGAGCAGTCAAATTCTGACGACAAAATATGCTCTGCTTCAGTTAAACAAACTGGTATCTTTAAGCTGTTGATTGTGCAGAACGGGAGGCGGGATCTGCTTGGTCCTGGCTTACTAAATGCTCTCGAGGTAATCAGTCCAGAATAGAGGACACGACTTGGGCGAGAGCTCCTCAGCCTCTGCCCTGAAAGAAGGGCCCAAAATTTCTCCTTGCTCTTATCTTTGAAATGAGGAGTCCCATTAAGAAAAAGCCTCATGTGAAGGTGCACCACTAGACCTCTACCTGAGAAACGTCATCATGACGTTGGTAGACAGACTGAAACCGAAACAAATCGGAAGGGGTTCCACGAATGGGCACTTGTTCGCGTTGCCTCCTACTGAAAGAAAAGTAGGACCGAAGGTCGCGTCCCTTTCAGGGACCATCGTAGTCCCCTCGAGACCGTGGCTTTCGGGCGCGACCTTGATCGCCCCTAGCTTCGAGCGCAGTTCAAGTCTACCAAATTGGTGGCGCTGTCGAACACTATGACGTCATTTGTTTACAAACAGGGAGAGGCCTATTGGAAATTTTGAGGGATAGGGGCAGGTTGAAACCCCACCGCCCACACCTAAGGTTATAATCCAGAGTACTCTTCTGCAAGTAATATGATTGCCCACATTCCATATGATCAGATTTATATTTTCTGATTGACAAGTTATTATACTAGCCAAATAAGTCACTACATGGAAAGATGAACAGTGACAAATACCACATGGCAGCAGGAAACAAGGGCACCACGAATTCCAGGAAATACTGCTTCAATAATCGAGAGGTGCTCTTGTCACCAGACTAACTACCAAATGAGAATGCCTTTGTGCAACTTTCAATAGGCACACAATGCAAACACATCACAAAAACTTGTTCGACACACTGGTAACAAAAGCTGGCGGAACATGTCATAAATCCACACATCTCTTCTTGCAGTGTAGCTAAGACAGGCCTCCTTGTTACAGCAACTCACAAGGAATTCTCTCTTTTTCCTGTGCAAAGGAACAAGTTAAGTACATTGCCCCAACGTGCCCACATGCACTCATCCCCTTATAGGGGGCTAAGTCGATGGTCACTAAGTACTAGTGCATGAGGGACAATAAGGCTGAACAAGGAACACGACTATAAGTAGGTATCAAACACTATTGCACAGAAAGGGAGGTAGTTTTGACACTACGTATTATGAGCTTTTAGTCATTTTTGATGTTTTCTTTTTTCTTTTTGTATTGCACAATGCTTTTGATTTCCTCAGTGCAAGAGGGAGCACTGAAAACTTTTGATTGAGTCTTGTTTAATCTTTGATTGAAGCATGCAAGCTCAAGCTTACGCTCAATCCTGCACTGCGACTACTCTATTGCGGCTGTGACGAAACGGCGTCAAATCCAGTTAGGTTTCAAACTTTGGGACTGCTTTTGGAAAATATGATGATGCAGCTTACAAACTAGAAACTGTTCCATTTGTCTTCCATTGCATAATGCTATTTACCGCAAATTTTGAATGGCCAGCATTCAATGCAAACTCTATTACTTTGTAGAGACCTGTGACAGGAATATGCAGACTACCTCTTGTTACCTCTATGGCACACTCAATCCAAGGGTTGCAAATTAAGATGTTACATCTCCCATTAATCAATCTCGTATTCCATTGTCCAACAGCATTTCTTTTCAGCATCATTGTCAAAGATGGTAATAGTCAATGAAGTCACTATGATGGTAATGGTCAGTGAAGTCACCATGTGCATGTCATGGTTTACTTATCTAATTGTATTCGCACTGCAGCAGTGTTGTCTGGTATCTCACACACACTTGCATCATAATTTACATCCAGGGAGCAACATTTTTCTGCGTAATTTGATGCTGTGTTCTCAAACAGACACTCATTCCAACGGAAGCCATGCCTGTTAAGGTTACGGTCCTCTCGGTCATGATTGTTCTTAGATCCTTGTGTTTTGGGGTTTCATGTTTTTCAAAAATTAGGAAGCAAAAAGTGTGGTTTTATTTCAGGAGCTGTAAAGCTGGGTAAAATCTGGAGATATCGTGTGGAAGAGCCGATTTCCGGGTGGAAAGTAAAACGAAGGAGTACTTCTCGCGCTTCAGGTGAACACAAGATGGCGAGTGTCTGCGTTGAATGTGCAGTTCTTAGCGCCCTCAAGTGCCTGTATCGGTGGATGAATTAGCAAGTTCAAAAACGAGTTCTGTCATGTCGAACCCTACAACACAAGGCTCCAATCATGTTGCGTGTCGCTAAACATGTCGCTAAAAGTAATGACTGATTTCATTCAGCCATTAACACGTTTCTCCCTATCTTCTACTTATCGGCGCAGGTGGTAGTTACCAAAGGAACCACGAATGTGAGGGATACGAATACAGGACAGCCCAAAAGTGGAATCGTTCTTTCCTTTTTACGCGCGGAGCATTGTATGTTTAAATATCCCGCGTGAATCAAAGATCATACAGCAACAGTCCAACAGTCCTACTGGCCATTGCATCTCAACAATGCAAAAGATGCAAAACTGTGCATGAACAATGGCATGAACACTTTTCATTCCAACATCAGAAAAACAATTCCCCATACACATGTTCCGGAGAGTCGACAGCCTGTTCGGACCACAAGCAACGTGATCGAGAGAGTCAAATTGGTTAATAAAATTGTCTTAATTTACAACCCTACTAAGGACACATCATCATTTCCATACTTTTTTTTACAAAAGACCCATGGCACACAGCATCCATAGATTCACCTACAGAGCTGAATATAAACATTTACAAGATTTTATACATAGTACATAAACTGCAACAATATATTATAGTGCATACAGGATGCATTAAAAAAAAATCGGCAAATATATTAACGTCTTCCACACACAAAGAACAAACACAAGCGTCTCTAAGGTATATGTAAGCATGCTCGCAGAGGCATGCTTTCGCTTGAATCGCAAATGCGCACAGCATTTGTCAATATAAACTCTGTGTGCCATGCCAGCCTTTTCACCTGGCTAAAAAAAAAAAAAAGTGAAGGAACAGAATAAATACAAAAAAAGAAAAAGAATGGGCGGAGGGAAGAATGTGATACACCTGTCCGCCACAGGTGAAGACAAAAGCTCTCCACAAACACTACTTCCGACACATCGCATTTGGCTACATCAGCTTCAAACACATTCTTCCTCATTGCTGCATCTTTCACACACGATGGCATTACAGATGCAGTTGTCAACCTCTACAATAAAACACTCCCTCACCTTGTTAAGGCATTGGTCTTTGTCTGCTAGGATGCTCAACAATTATGAAAAGTGTGTCGGGGGGGGAACCACCTGGCAGCAGAAAAACCTCTAAGATGATTTCTGCACAGACAATGGCCTAACGGAACGACCCATCTTAAATCCTGCAAAAAGTGTGTGCTCAAAAAGAAAAGAATGAAAATGTAGGTCTACTTGAGAAGGAGGAGGAAATGGTGCAACACATCTCAAAAGCTTGACTGGCAGAAATGATTGTAAAAATGATTTCAAAACCGGCGATCGAGGTGAAATGTAAAAAGTTGAATGTCTGCCGTGCAACCCCACGCGTTTGCGTATGAAATATATATTTATATATATATATGTATAGTCCAACAACATGGCGTCACCATTGTACAGGGTATTTCATGTTGGTTCATTTGTCAAAGGCACACAAGCACTACGGTTACTAAACACGTGCAGTTTCCACGGGTGTAGTTCTTTCTCATGTGATGTCACTAAGAACGGAAGGAAAGAACGTGCGCACACAAAGGATGGGGGGGCAACAACTCTGCTCAAAGAGAGCTGCCTCTCTGAAGCCCGAGCACGGAGATCAACAACGACTGGCAGTCATCCAAAAATATGACACTAACATTTAAGCTACGCTCCTTGGACCGACTGCCCGTGGGGAAAAATCGGGGGACCATCAACGTGTGTCCTAGCGGCTTCCGGTACAAAAAGTCGACGGGTTTCTACGTGTCCTCTACTTACGGCTATCGGGCTGTGATCCCTCTTCCGGGCCAAAAAAACACTACCAGTCTATGCGTTTTCTACGGAGCAGGGAGGATTTCTTTAAAGGCAGATGATCACATGAAATCTGAGTGTCGTGCGCTGGGTGTGCAAATATCCGCAGACAATTCCGTGTAGGCGTGCGCTCTTTTTCCTACTTGCTATGGTACATTCTTTTTTTTTGTCAAAACACGCGTGTCGCTCTTATGTACAACGGCCGAGCGAGTTTCTCTCGGCGGAAAGAAACCTCCGTGTTATGCGCATGACAATCGCCAGATCAAAGAGGATGTTGACCTTTTTCTTTGATAAAGACCGGGCATTCATTGGGAAGGATGACAATGGTGGTATGCACCCCAAAAAATGGCAAGCTCGTGATGTTGTTCCACTCTCTTGACGGGACAAGATAATGCACACTTTTTTTTTGTCTGCTACCGTCGACGGTGGCCACCTTTATGTGGGCCAACCGTCGGTTAAGCGTGGACGTTTGGGGTTGTCGTAATCTCCTGTGGGATCTGGCGATGACGAAGTCGACGGCGTGAGCGGCTGCTGCCCCGGCGGAGATGGATGTGCCGAGGAGGGCCGGCCGTGCATCGAGGGCCCGTCGCCTCGCGGAGGAGAGATGGGTTCGCTCTTGATGCGGATGGGCATTGGAGACGAGGCAGGGGGCGGGGTGGCGCTCCCTAGCGAGAGGTGTTGCGAGAGCACATTGGGACTGGTGCCCCCTCCACTACTACAACAAGGAATAAAAGAGAGAGAAAAAAATGATTAACACAGCGTTGTTTAAGAACATAAGTAGCAGATTTTACAAAGAGTGCTATTTTATGCTCCTATCCGCCTGAACTCTATTCAGAGTACAACAAGACTGGAATCATTTTGCAACTCAAAATTAATGCTGACGTTTCTTGCATAACCTTTTGCAGGTGTCAAATAAGTACAGAATTACAACAGAAAAACGAGCAACAACATTGCCTTCTGGGAAGCTCCCAAATTACTGTGGCCACTGTGAAGGACAGATAAGCAGACCACAACAGGATGCCTTCGGGTAAGAATGTTATACCTTCCCATGAGGACCGTGTTAAGCCCCGTTGACACAACTTAAGATATCGGATACCCCAGACAGATGGGCACGGTAAATGCCATTTCCCGTAGCCTTCACCGTGCATTGAAACAGCATTTATCGTGCCAGTCTGACAGGGGTGTGAGACCTTTACCCCTTGTTGCATCAATGGTAATTGTTCAGAGGCAACTTCACGTGCCAAAGAAACAAATAAAAGAAGCAGAGTACAAGACAGGGACAGTTTGTTTGATAAGAGAACCAACAGGCTCACCTAGAGTGCTGCATTGCTCCCGGAGGGACTGCTGCAGCTAAAGGTCCCTGTGCGGACCAACTGTGCATCAGACCAGGGGAGTTGAAGCCAGAAAGACCAAGGTCCGGGTTCAGAGGGAAGTCGTCTGAAAACATCGGTACTGCACATCAACACTACCAGTCAGAATGCTGTCAAGTTCCTGGAAATCTTGCTCTGTTTCTCTGTAGCACAGTACAGAAAAATAAATTAACAAATCAATTTTTTTTTTTTTAATGCTGCGTGAACTTAACAGGCAATGTATTTGGCACGAACCACAAATGTTCACATTGTGCAAGTGTCTAGGATCTTGGAATATCCTATCCGGCACCTATGCACATGACTAATTGTAACGTTTGACAATGACACTTTCTTGTGGACACGTTCGTGTAGTCTAAAGGGGTTCCAACACTTTCAGGGTGTCTACCAAATTGCAGCTTTCAACTTCCCTGACTTTTCCTGGTTTTCACTGACTATTTCAAGCGTCAGACCCTGACCAAAACAAATGGGAACTTGGTGCCTGGTGCTACATCTTGTTACAGATCCCTCATAACACGGACCATTTATTGAGTATTGGTGAGGCTGCCCCGCTTTTCCGCCCCCGAGCTTGTCGTACTGGCAAACTGCTACTCGCGGCAACCATGTGATTCGCTGCACATCGTCAGGGCACTTCCCTGACTTCAGCTGCTTTTTGGCAAAGTCCCTGACTTTTCCAGTCACATCAAAATTCCCTGACAATTATTGGTTTAACAGGTTGGTAAACACCCTGACCTTGTCCCAAGTTATACCAAATAAATGTGAAAGACAATTACTCGCATTAATGTGAACCTGCATTCCAAGTTTTGCAGCAAACGGGGGAGTACCATATTTACGAGAGTCGTCTTGGAATCGAACACGCTTGATATGCCACACCCCCGAGCCTGGCCACAGATGTACTCTGCTGCCACATGCAGAGAGAGCGAACAAGCGAAAGGATGGAGAGAGAGAGAGACTTGGGGAAGGGGGTTGGACAAGCATCCGAAGGGCACGCAGTGGCTAGTTGCGGTAACGAGACCAGAAACAGCATATTACAGAAATTTGAGCTGGAAACAAAAATGCATACCACGTTCCTCTATTACCGGAAACATAGACAGAAACAAAACCGATTGGCTGGTATTGAATTCGGCTAATGGTTATTACCGTTCGGAAACGAGAAGAGTGATCTTTCTTTCCTGGGGAGTTTTTTTCCCTGTAACATATGCCCTGAATACCACGCGAGAGCATAGGAAGCGCAATATGGGATCTTCAGGATGCATCGTCGCTCGCTCGCTCCAGTTTGCACAACTTGTGATACAAGCACATGCACATAGAATTCTGCCGCAGCACGCGGATGCATGCAACCAGTTTTTCACTTTACCGCGACATCGCAGTATTGTTTACTGCTTAAAGCGTCTGCCTGTGCATGCGACCTTGGAAGGACATTTCGGGTGTGCACTCTACAGGATGAAGACATGTTTCTACAGAATTATCTGAACCCCGAGAAATGTATGGATCTCATGCAATTTAAATTACTTCCGTCGCGTGTAGATATAACTCCGCAGCGATACAGGCAAAAGGGGACACTGGTCGAACTGAAAGGGCTGTCCACTTGCGGCTCCATAAGAGCCATTACAGGAGACAGTAACAGAAACAGAAAGTAAGAGCGTAACAGTAACAGCACAGCGAATGCCAAAAACTCATCCGGCTTTGACATCAGTGCAGGTGTCTCCACCAGCGAGGCAGCATGAGAGAGGTCACATGATTACGACTACCAATGGGAGTACCCATACCTCTCATTCCTTCGACGTCAGAGCTTGACATGCACATGTGTTCATCTTGCCAAGTGCAACACATAGAAACATAATTCTTGGACAGCAAAATTCGAGTCTACGACCTCTTTAAATGAAAATCCCACGTTTATCCCTGTACGCTTTTGTAGTCAGAAAATTGTGTCACCTACTAGGACTGCGCTAATGTGTGTGGGAGTTTGAAAACAGGATGGTCTTACATCAAAATTGCTCAATACTTACTCGGTGGAAAGCTGGAAGCTAAGGAGGACGGATAGCTGGACATGCCGGGCGCCGAGACAGATACCATAGGAGTAGTGAGTGAAGAGTTGGAAGTGCGTACCATCGACTGTTGCAGAAACAGATGCGAAGGGTCGTGCTGCGGGTAATAAACGACGTTCTGTTGAAGTTACAGGCGAGTTACATTCCGTTCTCATGTATCATTCACATACTACAGTGGAATCCCGTTTATTCGAACTCAAAGGGGACCGAATATTTATTTGATTAAAGTAAAGTTCGAACTATCCGTGCATTCGCACGAGCGACATTCCCCGCAGAAGCGGAAAACGCGAAAAACGTCCTAGCTTTCTGAGCGTGAGCGCTCAACGTCCTGTTTTCATGTACACTGCTACCCACGGGGAATATCCGGCAACACAGCCACAAGATATTCCGTAGCAGACGACAGGAAAGACGCTGTCGTCTGCCAAGTGCGCAGTCCGCACCGTGTGAGTGCTCAACATAACACGGGACACACCACTACTTGCTCCTCTTTCTGCTAGCACAAGCATCGCTTTTGTGAGGAATGGACTTATAACTAATCAGTAAGCTATAATGAGTTGTAATAATAGATAAGTACAAGCAACAAATAAGTAGCCCACCAGCAGGCGAGCGGCCGGGTGCATCCGAGCCAATGCGTAATCGGGAGTTGGCCAATCTTGTTCGAATAAACAGTTGCGCAATGTCATATGTTCAAATAACTGGGTGTATTGAAATACACGTGGCTTTGTCGGGACCCGAGCATCAGTTCAAATTATCCAGATGTTCAAATTAAGAGATTTCGAATTAACGGGATTGCACTGTACGGGTATTTACCAAACTATAAAAGATTATGTGCCTCTTAACAGCGGGTGCAATATCTGGCACAGGTACCCGGAAAATGGCAGACGTCAATAACTGACGTATTTTTATTACTCTAACAATAACTGAGCGTTACAAAAAATCACAGAAGCAAATGGTTGAAACTGTTCAACACTCAGCATAAAGTTCTGGGAGAAATCGGGCTCAGTTACTCAAACCAGCTGTACTGGTTTGGTACAAACGGTGATGTAACTGCATTTGCTGTCAAACAAGTTAGCGTGCATTCCTACAGACGTCTCAGTGAGAGCAATTTGCAGGGTAAAAATCGGGTTTCACCCTAAAGAGGCAACCTTCAATTCAGGGTGCAAATTTGGGGAAGAATCGCGTTAAACCCTAAAACTTCAAGCCCTAATCATATCATATCATATCATATCTCAACATCGTCATCATCATCATAAGGATATTATAGCTTGGGCTTGTTTGTTGCAGTCCGCACTTTGCATTCCGTAAGGAAACTTGGGGTTTCGACAGGCTTTACGTGGGAAGCGCTGGAGTTTCAACAGAGAAATTCCACACAGTCGTCATGATCCCCGTCACCTCCCAATCCTTAACGCGACTTTGAGTAACTGCCAATGAGCAGATCCACATAATCCATTCGGGCACACGGGTTGATAACCCGCACAACTGCTTCCCCTCCCTGCTGGAATGGATCACTCACCAGTTGATTAGTAGGTGAGGGAGAACCTGGAGGGATGACTACGCGAAGGTTGGCTCGTGTGGGCGAGGACCCTTTGGTGCTGCTTTTGCCAGGTGACCCCGCCACCATACCAGGAGAGCCCGGCCTGTGGTACCCATTGGACGTCACCCCGTTCATGTCCAGCAGGGCCCCAGCTGAGTACGACGAGAGACGAGACTTTTCAGCTTTTGTGCCGTCAGCGCCAGACTCCCTTTATTATAAAAGAAAAACCGGACACGGTCCTCACCTGATGAGCTGGGCCGAGGACTGTGGTGAGACATTTGTGACTGCATGAGGCTTTCCTGTGTTGCGTATCCAGACACTGAACTCATGCTTTGTCCTAGGCTGGACTGAACCTAGTGTGACAAGAAAATGGCTCATACATATCACATGTATGCGAGCCTCGCTCCAGAAATATTGTAGAAACATGTTGTGTGAGAGCGAGAGACAGACAGAAAAATGGAATACAAGTCGAGCGTTAAGGTGGCAACATTAATCTTAAGCAAGTTGGTCATTTTTCAAAAATAAGTAGTTTTTACCAAGTTCCATGAGGCTCTCCTTTCATTATAATGCTTTCCATCCCTTCAAGTCTTCGATGAACTCCACTTAGGAACAAGCTACGAGAAATTTGGGCCATTCACGTGGCAAGGGTTAACTGTATAACTATTACTAGTTTAGGCTGCCAAGGGGGACGTCGGACAAAGTAGGAGACACGACAACAGAAACAGCTTGCAACAGAAAGCTGTTTCTGTTGTCGTGTCTCCTACTTTGTCCGACGTCCCCCTTGGCAGCCTAAACTAGTAATGTCACACCAACTACCCCAACTTTGCACTTTGTTAACTGTATACACTGTCGTTAAGTTCAAATATCTGCTTCCAATAGAGACAGGTTCACTGCTGTGTATTTCCGTAAATATGGGCTACCTACACTTAAGAGAAAATCCTGATAAACAAAGTGGACTTCATTGGTGCATCAGAGCAGAGTTAATTCTGATGACAGCTGACTATCTCTACGCATGTATCTGCACGTATGTCCAAGTTGCTAAAAGTTGTGGCATTTGGTTCTTCCCACAGAGTGCATGCAGCAAGTAAGCTTCACTGAGGGCTTGTACGTTAGAAAAGGTGTGCCATCAAGTTTCTAGAATGCAGTGATGCACACGATGCCCCCTGAGGGCATAGAGATGGCTCATCCAAAGTTGTCGGAATAGATGTAAAAGAGAGCTACTTCCGTCGATCCCAACCTCCAAGCAAACATCTATCATAAAGACGATAAAGGCTACAAAAGAAATCAGGTTTGCAAATAGTGGTACTGATGCTGGTGGGTCATCACAGTAGGTCACTGTGTCAACTTTGTATGACAAGGTCTACTACTCTACTTCTGCTGCAAAATGTCTCAACCAGCCTGACTTGACAACTTTCACTTGACAGCAAACACAGAACTAATGGCCGATCACTCAAAGAAGTAGCACACTGACCCTAGATCCGTTGAGCTGAGCACTCCGCTGCATCATGAGCTCAAACTCTTCATTAATTTTCGTGTACTTGGCCTCCGATCGTGGGGTGAGTGTATACTGTTCCGGCTCAGGCTCAGGACTGTCGCATCCATTGCTAGAATTTTTATGTTCTTTCTTGCTCAGGGCCTGTTGAAAAAAAAAAAGCTATTTGCTCACAAGGAAGACACACCACAATGGCACCACTGTAAACAGCAGTATGAAAAGGCATTCTATCTACAATGTTTCAACATGACAGCATATACACTCCGTTTTGTTGGACACAGCTATAGAAATAGCTACAGTAGAACCTTTATATAGTGAGCCTGCATATAGTGAAGATATGGGTATAGTAAAGTAAACCTGTAAACGTGTTTTAGGTCCTGGAGCATGAACTACTGATATAGTTAAGATGCTGATACACCTGTCTATAATGAAGTTGGTTGGACCGCTAAAAAATTCACTATATCTGTAACTTCACTGCTTCAGTGGGGTTTCAACACATTGGGACGACGCATTTACTTCACCATATCCATATCTTCACTATATGCAGGTTCACTACAGAGAGCTCTACTGTATTGTGAAGTGTTTTAGCAGTCAGACAAAATTCACTATACAGGGGCTCTACTGTATTCAAAAACATACAAGTTTGGATTCTCGATCATGTTACTCACTATTTACAAAGCCAGCTGCTATCATGTTGAATAATTCCACTATGCAGGCTTTGGCCCCCCACAAACGTATTTACTAGGAAAGGGTCATACATCAACATTAATAATCACTTATTTAACAAATCATAATAAATTTCAGTCATGCAAGGGCGAGCATAGACCCATTGTGTAAGTACAACATATAAAACACTTTTTGTACTTCTTTGTAAAAAATTCTTTCTAATTAATACCAAATTAAAACTCTGTAACCGATACACTACCTGCACTGAAATGGTGCATGACCCAGATTTTGTTACTGACATTTGCACAGCTTGTACTTTTGAACCTGGAGTTATGAGGACAGCCCCATTATGTTTCATGTTTGATCTGCACATCTCACTTAGGTGGGTGCCAGGAGACTAGAGCCCCTTCGAACTCCCTTTGGCTATCGATTACAAAAAACACACTAATGCCAATCGTATGTAGAACATACGGTTAGGAGTGACATTTCACAGAAAGACTGAGATCAAAATTTGCGGAAAGCACATATCTCTACCAACACTTTTCACTAAAAAGATGCTTTTTTATGTCTGTGCAGATATGATCGCATTTGTCTCACACTGTTACAAATGGTGACCAGCTGCTGGCAACTATTTCTAGGCAGGTTGTGCAAGTTCAATTAAATTGGTTGGTTGGCTCCGCATACATCTAATGTGTAACCAATGAACCCCACGTGGAGTGCTAGCATTGTTAATTGCCATGTGAAGCCTTATTTATGAAGATCACTACCTTCAGAAAATGCAAGTCCTGGTGGAAAACAAGCATCAAAATAATACTGCCTGCCGTAACCATTTCTACAAACAATAGCTTTTTACTCTTTAAAGGCTGCAGGCCAATCCACACATGGGAAGGCATGGAACTAGTATTTTGCCTGCACAAATAGACTATGAAATAATCCCATCCATCCCTTTGATCCCTCCTTGCACCAGCCTATACCAGGGTACGTATAAATTGAGGTCATTACCGCAGCCACCACCAACAGTTAGTTGTTTACAGTGAGTAAAATATATGTACCGAGGTAGCCCATCAGAACATTTGCGGCATGAAAACAAGGTGATAATGCACCCAATAAGAGAATAGTGAATAAGAGTCTCTGGATAGAAGTTAGCATAAGTTAAGAACAGCATTAATGCAGTGAGCACATGTCTGCAGTGCTTTATTCTAAGCACACGGTCCAGAAGTCGATGACTGTAAGCTTAAGGCGGGGAGCACATATCCGCGATAAAGTCAGTGTAGCATTACGTTCCTGACAGAATATTTCCTTTTGTGGAAACATCTTTGAGAGATACATGCTACATAGCAAACACCAATACTAAGTGGGAAATCCAAGGAGCTGGTGGAGGCAAATTGGAACAGGAGCCCCAGGTTGGATGTTGCAAAAATGGACTTTCTACTGGGCACTCTCCTCATCATTTGGCATTAATAAATCAAAAGGAACTCTTGAAACACTTCACATGTAGACTGTCCTCTAACTCTTCCTAAACTTTGTTTTTTCTGCATAGTCATTACTTCATTATTTAATATACCGCAAGGCTCACTAATCACATGAAAAAAAAAAAAAAAAAAGTACCTACTCATACCTTAAAACTTACAATATATTCCTTAACTTTCTGTTCTTTCTAGTCCACTTTGATAACACACATTTGGCACTAACCCCCACGGGTAGAGGTGGGTGCGGTTATATCCGCACAGTTTTGAAATCTGCACAGATAAAATGTTGATTCAACCACGCCTCCTCGGTGCCCATAGATATCAACATTTTATCCGCAAATATGCTTTAATGTCTCTGCCAAGCGCTGTTGACGTTCCTTAGGGGAAGTTGTAATTCAGTGAATTCAAAATGGTGTCAAAGTGTATCATCGCTTTAATTTCTGTGCCTTTAATTGTTATTATTTACTTATTAACCACTGTGCCTATAACTACCGTAACATATGGGCCGTACGGGTGTTACGGGTCGTTACAGAAAAGTTTCGTCCTGGAGATTTTTTCCTTCAAATGCAATACTGCAGATGCGCAGATAAACTCGATATTAGCGTGGATGCGGATATACGCTAGGGCTTTTCAAGCGTGGCTACCGTGCGTATGTGATCAATCTCGTCCACCTCTACTCATGGGCATTTCGAGAGGGGGTTGTGCTCCCCCACCCCCACCCCCTGGAGATCACCTGTGGAAACTGTGCACTCTGTACTCATAGGTTGCCATGATTTACACCAAGATGATGTCGGAATAATCTGAATCTTGTCCACCATATCCTCTGCTTCAGTGTTTCCCAAACTGTGGGTCGCAAGCCCCTGGGGGGCCGTGACAGATTCAGCGGGGGGTAAAGATACGGCTTGGGAACTTGAAGAAAGGGGCAGCAAATTAAGTCCTTAGACTGGGAGCGCTCGTGACGCAATATCTTATATTTTTGATGGGTCGCAGGGTAGCAGAGTCTGGGAGGCACTGCTCTGTTGTCATTCTACTGTCTAATGTCTATTGGTTGCATGCACTGCCCCCCTTGGAAGCTCTTTGGCCTCCCTGGAAAAAATCCTGGGAATGCCCATCCTCAACCCTAGAAAAAGCCCCCCCAAGGACGAACGTTGTTGACCTTAGTCCTAAGGGCCAGTGGTTGGATATTCCCATCGATGCAAGACTTATCTCACGACGCCTTGCACTGCTTTAACACGTAATCCCCTGACCCTTTAAATACAATGCCAGTAATCTGAACGGTGCCCCGTAGAAAAACAGTCACCGTTCGAAAATATCAGCAGCTCCCGAACCTGAGGCATCTGTTGCAATCAATACTTCTTGCCGGGCACTGCATCTCTACCGTGTTAGGGTGAAAGCGCATGCCATGTTTGACCTCGCGAGCATCTTCGACGGCTGCATGCAACTATCAAGTGCAGAACATGCAGCATTCATACTGATGCACCTTTCCCATGTGTGATGCCCTCTTAGACAAAAATAAGGTTGAAGCAAAAAATGAAGGAGAAAAAGCAGAAAAAGGACACCATGCCAAAGCTGTGGACAGAGCTGCATGTGCTCACAAAAATGACACCAGCTGAACTCAAGCCAAGCCCTCTATAACGAGAAATATACGACCTAACAGTAAACTACATTTACGCTGCACTTTCAGTATTTGTTGTGACCGGATGCATGTTACCACACTCCCATGTTCTTGTTTGATTTCATTCCATTGTTTGTGCCGTGTGCAACATCCTTGTAGATATTTTATCTATCGTATAATATATATCGTAGATAATTATTCTATCGTGCTCCACTTTACACATGCTTGGCAGACATATGCAGCAAGAGAGAGATTTATCTGCGGGCTCTTTTGAAGGATGGTTAAAAAAGGAACACTTTAGCAAAAGAAAAGTTTACAATAAACTAAAAATGCTGTTTCCTTGCAACGAAAAGCTTTGCTCAGTATGGGGTGAGAAAACTACCAAATTAACATTCACCAGAACAAAGCCGTAGTACTTACGACATCAGGGGGCAGAAGCAGCTACTCAGTAAAAAAGAAAGAAGAGAAACACACAAAGAAACGAAAAAGAAAAGGGGACGTGTGCACACAGCACAAACAGAGATCGACTACCCAGCACAAGAATGAACGAACTGAAAATAATAATTAGCAGAACAAAATCAGGACACCTTCAAAGGAGTCAGCGGCAGTGCTTTGAGCCCATAATGAACGAAGCACGACCGATAATTAAATAAATCATTAATTAAATAAATTCAAAAGGGCAAGCATCCCATGGAAAATGTCAGCGTTACCTACGTACTAGCCACTCGGGAACCATCTGCTCGCCATAGAAGAGGAGAAGAGAGGGTGCATTTGTGCATTCTGAGCACATTTAGTCTAATACGGGACAACTGTTGTGGGGAAAACAGCCATAGCCTCAGCTGAAGTCTGAGAGATGATGCTGCGCATCTGTAGAATGTCATAACTTTAATGGTTAATTTAATGCTTCTTTGGCTTGAAATAGAGCAGCTACTTCCTTATTTTACACCCTTACAGAAATGAAGTAATAATAAGGAAGTACTGAGCAAAGAGGCCAGCTTATAACAAATAACACGTAACTTATGCCTTGCCGTAAAACACAGTTTTGAAACCCCTACATGAGAGATGACACAGAGTCTCAAACTGATGTGGATATTCATCGCCAAATTTTACACTACTTCCAGTCCTCTTGAAACAGACGCAAAAAAAAGGGTACTCAACCTTTACCGTGCAACAGAGCTTACCGCAGAGCATTTCTGCACACGGACGTAAGTTTGCATCTAGTATTTGCTGCAGCCCATTGGACATGTGCTAGTGAACCTGTTCGAACAGGCTGAAACTACTATTTCAATCCACTTGTGTTAGAGTGTTTTCCACCAAAAACTTTTCCGTAAATAACTGCTCCACTGAGAGCGCCTTAATTTTTCGCCATGTACCGGTTTACAGGCAAAAAGATGTATTAAAACAAATTGGGCAAAAATTTATTGTAAAATAGTAAAACTTACAGCTTTTGTAACACACCCCTGCACAAAGAGTGATAAGGACTATGGACTAAGGAGTAAGGACTAAGGCACTATGATAAGGAAAATTAAATCCAAAGTGACCTAACAAATTTATCAATATTTGTAAGTTTTATCGAACGTTGGTCTTTCGCATGATGAATCCTTTCATCCGTGTGCTGAGAAACGCACGGCAATCTCATCGGTTCACTGGTAATGTCATTAAGATGCGAGTACAGCCGGCACGCAAAATGTGCAGAGTAACTGGGGAGTGAGAAGATTGAAAACTTCCTGCAAAACACCTATGCCAGATCTATGTCCTGACCTGTGTTCCAGAAGGACTGAACTATACTGAACACTCAAGTTGAGGGAAAAAAATGCTCCTGTTTCTGCACAAGGCACTGCCACTCACCTGACTGCCATCCAGGCGTTGGTGGCGCAGTTTCTAAACAGAACAAGAAACGGACAGTTTTAGTACGTAACAAAACGATCCGGGCCTCCTATAATTGCACAGCAGTGTGCCCCAGAACTACAGTGGTTAGTGTGAACGCTATACAGTGCCAACAATAAACCACATGCAGTGTTACTGTGTGCCAGGGAAATGGGGGTTAGTGAGACACACTCAGAGGAAGAGGCACCTTGGCCTCGAGAAGAGAAGCAGCTCTACGGTACAAGCCAGAAGATGCCATGATTTAGAGGAGAGAACTCCCATCAGACCTGGGTTCAGGAAGAGTTCATGTAGTGGATGACACCCATACCCCCCCCCCAACCCCAACCCAGTTACCCATGTCAGACACACAATCATTGTGACCTATGACACAGATTCTGTTGTTGCACTCACATCAAATTTACTCCCTCAGAAAGCCAAAGCTGTATCCAAAGCTGGGAGTTTGCCTTTCAGCATAGAACTCTCATAATAACTAGAAACCAGGCCAGCAAAGGGGGGCATCTCAACATGTGAGCCGCCATGATCGATACGGCAGGCCTAGCGTGTTACGGACGGTGTCTCCTACGAGTTCCATGCTCAGTTTTTTTTCTCATGTCGCAGCACAAGGTTTAAACCGTATGATACTTGTTCCCTACGGAAAAAGACACAATCCAAGTGCACTCGGGCAGCTTCTTGCTCATGTGGGCACGAAGCTGAATGACTGCTACAGTTCGGATGCTTGTGTACGACGTAGCTAGAGCCTGAAGTTTTAGGGTTTAACCCGATTTTTCCCCGAATTTGCACCTCGAATTGAAGGTTGCCGCCTTAGGGTGAAACCCGATTTTTACCCGGCAAGTTGCCCTGACTGAGACGTCTGTAGGAATGCACACTAACTTGTTTGACAGCAAATCCAGTTACATCACCATTTGTACCAAACCAGTACAGCTAGTTTGATTAACTGAGCCCGATTTGTCTCCGAATTTAGCATACTGGAAGTTGTTTCACCCGAATTCGCATGAATTTAGAGCACATGTTCATTAACAAGATTTTTACCCCCCGAATTTAGAAAAAAATATTTCCCGAAAACTTCAGGCTCTAGACGTAGCACATTCCAATGAACTTTCTTTCCTTTTTAAAAAACTTGCGTCTTAGTAAACGTCTTTAGTTGTAAGTAAGCAGTTGTGCTGTGAAGTTCTCCCGTGTTTTCGTCTCTTGTGCTGCTTTTATGATGTACCACTACCAACTACCCCACATCGCAAGTGTAGTTAAATATGCTCGCTGTAGAGCCCCTTTCAACAACTAGTGCAGCTCAAAATGCCCAACCTGTTTGCTGCATAAAAATGCCAGGAAAGCATTAAGTATTTTACTCTGAATGATCGGTAAACCATTAACAAATAAGTGCGTGGACAGC
Organism: Ornithodoros turicata; assembly: GCF_037126465.1. Lineage (NCBI taxonomy): Eukaryota > Metazoa > Arthropoda > Arachnida > Ixodida > Argasidae > Ornithodoros > Ornithodoros turicata. The sequence goes on from NC_088203.1 coordinate 85,938,383, forward strand.
CTTTGCACTTTTGAGGCAATGATGCAACTTCCAATGCACCCTCTTGGCTAGAATCACATGAGGCTTTAAAATCAGACTTGCACACTTTTGAGGAGATACACTGTGAGAAAACATTTTACTGCTCAATTTTTGCCTTCTCCACTAAATCCATCACCATCAAAAAGCTTGGGCAAAAGACGATGTTACACTGAACAAGGAAGCCATAGCGAGATGTTTGCTGAACACGCAATTCAAAACTTATCTTTAAGCAGCTCAGTTATCAGAGAGTGTACCTTGGGCAAATGTCTAACTCTGAACACTTCCAGAGTACCTCCCAACAATGTGTATACCTGGTTGTGCTAGGCATTATAATAAACCTGCATGTTTTTGGTTATGTTTCTCCCACATGGGGGGCTAAAAATTGTGTTTCATGTTTGTAGCTGTAAGACGGGGTGAAATCTGGCGATATGGTGTGAAAGAGCAGATTTCTAGGTGAAAAAAAGAAAAGGAAAAACAACACACGAGGTGGCAAAAGCAACATGCAAAGTATTTAGTGTTCACAGTGTAAGTGCCTGCGTTCGCACTTTGGTGACTTTGATTCTCAGGATTTTTCAGCGCGTACTCAGAGTGAAGGGGATGCAAATCGGTGGTAAAAATGGGTTTTATCAGGTCTAGCGCCACAACACAAGGTTCTAAGTATAAACCATTGAACGATAACGTAAGCAACTTAAAATTTTTGTCGATGCTCACTCAGGAATAGACCAATTAGGTCTTGGAACGCCGAAAGCTGGAAAATCCAAAAATCAATTGATGATGGATAGAAGCAAAGGCCTCAAGTCAGAAGCAGACGATATTTCGAACAGTAGAAGAGCAGTACAAGAACGGTCTCTCTTTTGAAATATCTTGACGCGAGGCTTTTGCTTCAATCAGATTTCCGAAAAGACATTCATCGTACCGTGAAAAGTGCCTTACGGTGTATAACAAGAGCTAAATTTAACTGACCATTGCTAAATAATCACTACAGTGTACTACTCATGCAGAGCTTACATCTGCCGTCGAGTACATACGTTAAAAATAATTCAGTAAGTGTAGGTGCAATATGTTTAAGGAGAGTAAATGAATTGGACAAGTAATTTGACATTTCTAGAAATGGCCATTCCTAGTAAGAAAGAATAATTTTGTGCAGTAATCAGACAAAATTTGTTGATGACCCAACATTTTTATCGATACTATTGAGAGTGCTAAGGTGTCCCAAATCTGTCAAGATTGCATTATTTCTGCAATGTATAAAAGTGGGAGTTTGCGTGATCAGTCGAACCTTGAAGCACTGTAGAAAATGATAGCAGTGCAAATCTCAATGAAACTTGATATGCTCTAACACAATCTTGTGCACCTATATGCAGCTAGAGTTGAGCTAATTCTAACCAAACAGAATTTACGTGGATTCATGTGCTCGCTACTGCAGCATCAAGACTCTACCAGAGTGTCGTAATAGCCTTATATGTTGCATCACCTATAGCAGGCACCGAGCCTGCAGGTGGTGCTGTTGCTCCCTGCAGATCTTTCGTTCCTCGAGATCAAGTGACATCATTATAGAGTTTGTCCAATAGCTGGACCAAGTTAGCAGAATATCACATGCTCGTGTTTACTTAACCATTGCGCTTTTCTCCTTATTATCATCATTAATTTACCTCTAATATTGCTCGTATAGTTCTTTGTAGAATTTAAGTCACGCTATACCTCATAAGGGCTACTAGGATTTCGTTGAAACTCGCAAAATGAATCTTTCACGAAAAATTCCAATCTCAGAGGTGTTCAAGATCGGTACCATCAGCTAGTGCCCGGAGGCGTACCCCAGCATGAACAAGATTCAGTTGTGGGTTGAAAACCGGCTAGTTTTATCCATGACCTACTAGATTATAACGACCATGTCATAGGCAACCCTTTCCCAGCGCCGCATTTGGAAACTAGCGGTGGTGCTGCTCATCGGCAGGTTATTGCTTCCTCAATTTCTGCAATACTTTGTACTTTAGCTTACCTTAGTATTTGTGTACAAGCGGTGAATGTCCCATGGGAGACGCTTCTTTCTAAAGTTGATTATCATCATCATTCTACGCGTTTTCCTAGGAGCTGTTGCTGTCGTCTGCTACGGCACTCGTACGTCCGTTTCTGTGCATTCAAAATTCAAATTTCCTTTCTCCAATCACGATGTAGATCTCACGGGCCGACGAGTAGCGCCCCTAGCGGATCGTGCGGACGTGCTCCTCATAGGGGTTGCCGATTATGACACGGTCGTTATAATCTAGTAGGTCGTGGTTTTATCTATGTAGGGGGACCTTGAGCCTAGACCTGAGGAGTGAAAAGGTGTAACGGGAGTCTCACCTCAACAATGTCGCTGTTGGTGCGGCTCTCATGGGGCTCATTGTATTCTGTGTACTTGAGCAACACCTTGTCCATGTCGGTGCTGGCATACTGAAACAGCTTGTTGGTGCTGTTGAAGATGATGAGGGCAATCTCGCAGTCACACAGAACGCTCAGCTCGTATGCCTTCTTCATAAGGCCAAACTTGCGTTTGGTGAATGTGACCTGTATCAAACACGGCAAGCGCTCCGTATAATGGGCAGTAATTTGTATCCTCGAGAACATACCTTCAAAGCTGTCATTTAACAAAAATTTATACATTTTGTTTCTCCAATACTTTGCCTGCCCTTGACATCACGACCACACTAATAACTAGGAAAACACCGGCAGCATTTTACCACAGAGGGCGTTTCATGGAGAAGTTTCTGCAAATTATCCGAGCCCCTCGAGTGAACAAAGGACAGGCGGAATGAAAGATTTCTCTTTTCTTTTTTCGGGGTAGTGTAACAATCCAGGAAGCCCATGTGTGCCAAGCGGTGGTGGCCCAATGGGAACTGTCCCAATAAGGTTTTGGAGCCAGTCTGCCCCTGAACCCAGCCACAATATTGGTTTGACAAACTTCTTCACAAAGTTATCAAAACAAGACAAAAATTGCCCCAGCGCTGAGACTACTGTGGTCCTGCATGCCTAGGCAACACATTCCTTGTTTCTCAGTTTGCCATAGGCACACGACAACAAAACAAGATCTTGTTAGATTTCTGTATATGCACAAACGAAAAAAAAAACAGACTTATAAAAGCAAAACACAGCTGCAGCTGCACAACAGGTTGTTTTGCTGCATTAGCTGTTATTTGCAAAGTCCACAGAACGCAGTCTTAATGCCACAGTTCTATATCACAACCCTGACAAATTTTTTAGAACATGCTTTGGTTTCATTAATTTTTGTACAAGGATCCGCATGATCACATAATACATTGAGGCACTGCCGCGCATACATCACTGCGTGGTTCCAGAGACAGCCAGAAAGTGGCTTCCGAACGTTTTTGGATAAAAGTGACGTAATTCAGCCCTTGGAAGCTGATGGCAGTGATTACACAAGCGATATTTTCTGCCAGTCTGTGTGTCTGAATGGACCATTTTTCTGAGATGTGGCACCCTATTGAATGTCGTCTGCTACTGGCTGAAAACAACGCCACGTGAGGAGGACTGTATTTCAACTGAACGCACGTAGGCACATCATGGGCACACACACAGATCATCGACATTGATGCACGTACACGTCATGCGTAGTGTTTTACGACTTGGTTGTAGTGAGACGAAATGAGTGCTCCATAGACGAGAATTTTTGTGCGGTTCCCACAGGCTCCCAGCAGGAGTGTACATCCAACTGCTCATACCCGAGGCTTCCGTCTTCCTGCATTTCGATTAGCCGGATGAAAAAATAAAAAACCTTGACGGCTCTAGCGACACCGTAGTCCAGGAACCCGTTCGGAGCACATGTAACAGGCATCGTACAATCGCTGACAACACGCTAGAAGACAACACGGCCCAGTTGTTCTTCTTCAGTTTTCTTTTTCAGCCAGTACGAGAGCCGCCCATGCGCAGCACGTTCGGAAGCAAATGGTCCATTAGTGTTCAAATATAAGGTGCATTTGGCACAGCAAACACAGTTGTGATGTGAATTAATCTCCATGAAAAGATTCTCCCAGTTAGTCTCAACCTGATTCCAGTCTCCCATCATCAGCATGTGTGCGTCCGTGCCACTGTCCAGGCCACACTACAGCATAACCATCAAATCATCATGATGAAATGTGGTCCCCTCCTTCCCCCAAAGAAAAAAAGAAAAAGAAAAAACACAGTAAAAAATGCAACTTAGAGTTTATTATTTTATTTATTTATTTATTTTATTATTTATTACTTTATTTGCACTGTTGTTGCCAGTCAAAAAGGAAACAGTATCTTGGTTTTCATTCGGACTGATTTCTACGATCTATCCCAATATTCTGCTCGGTTGAGATTTGCTTAAAAGTGCTGGCGGAGTTACACTTTTTCGACCTAGCTCACGTTATGCCCTTCCATGCACATCTCAGTTTTTGTCTGTTAGCACACCTGTTCATCACAAGTACAGACTTACAGTTCCTGCTATGATGAAATGCAAGGCTACTCACTTGTCGATTCCGCTCATCTGTAATCCTCGATATCTGTATCTTTTTCCTACCCATGGCTGCTGTGAGAACTGAGACTTCAAAATGGAATCATGCACGATGTTGCGCAGCAGGTAACTGGAAACAAGGGAAAACTGCTGTCACACGTGTAGCTTTACCAACAAATTCAACAAACTTTGAAAAATTGATGAACAGTACAGTGCACACACCACACCATTGGTGAGGAGGGGTAGATTTATCAGAAAAAAAAAAGAGAGAGAGAGAGAAAGAGTATGGTCCCCAAACGTAAATTACAAAACTATGTGAACCACATTCCTTCAGACCATGTTCCTTCCATGTGATGACAAGTGACCGACTCAGTTTCTGATGCAAACAAACCCTTCAGAGTACATTACTGATATTTCCATTTGTCATAAAGCACAACTGTCAACACTGACAGGATGCATACATGTTATTTTCCCAGGGCTAACCGAAGACAAGTCGAGCATAAAAGATTTTCAATTTAGGGGAGGCTATGTTGGTGCATGTACAAAGATTATCAACATTTTTTTACAGAAGTATACTGACATATATATATACTTAAATTTTTATACTATCAGCAGCAATTTGGTACAATAAGGTGTTGCAGAAATCCATCGTAAATCAAAACACCATCAATGGATGAAGTGTATAGTCTAAAATCTGCCTATTGAAAGTCCAAAGAGGTTATACCCCACACAAGCACAGTTTTATTTTGTGTAGACCGCGCACATTTCTTAAAGAGACATGGGAACATTCAGAGACACCCTCAAGTATTTTCCGAACACAACAACCGCTCTTATGTCATATCCATTTCTCACAAGTTAAATTTCATTCTCTTGAACTCAAAAAGCGCTGTATGCCAGTTGTCTCCAACGGTCAAGGTCAACAAACAACAAAAAGCCTCTCAACTATCACCAAAGATATCTGAAAGATACAAGGTGCCAGTAGCGCTCTTCTACACAACACATACGCTGGACTCCGATAACGACCTGCAGACGTCGAGAGCTCAGCGGAGTCGCTCTCTCACCTTAATGAATGACCACCTTGTAACTACACGGGTGTAAAAGATTACATCAAGGAAAGTACTCTGTACACAGAGTATTTACAAAGTTGACAACGCCAGCGCCGCAAAAACAAATTAGGAGGCAAGCGTGCCGTCCCAACCGCCGTACCCCTACATTGATGGCTCGTATAAACACGGAGGGTTTTCACTGATAAGTACGGTTGGTCTGGCTGGCGTTGCAATGTTTCGTGCTAAACACCACTTCGGCACACGAATAAGGCAAAGTCCGAGCCCATTCGCTGGAGTAGGTTTCACTGAACTTACGAGTCACCGGAGATTTACTAGGTCCAGTGTACCGTTATTTGCGAGAGTGAACGGATCCGCGCTATTTCGTCCATGTCGAAGCCAAGGCAAAAATGTCCCCGAATATCTTCGAGCGGGCTGGTGATGCCTGACGAGACAGAAAACGACTTCATACTTACGTAGTCACACCACGATGACTTCACGCGCGGGCTAAATTATTTACAATCTAAACAACAGCGGATTACGTAACATATACTCTCGTATCTCATGACGAGCGGTCGCAAATTTCCATGAAAACGAGCAACTTGGATTGACATGGATTGGATATTATCAGGTGACATGCAGGTTAGTGCTTCACGGCGCCAGTGGCGCCACCACTAGCAGCGGAATGTTTCTGAGATTTTGTTCCGAAAAAGGCAGGAAAAATGCACATAACTCACACAAGTCACATCCCGGAATCTTGGCGATGTCGTGTGCTCTCCCACACTTGAACAAACACAAACAGCAATTACAATTCCCTGCTTCAATATGTGGTGTACTACATACTTGATTTGGTATCGATCGTTGGTGGCTACATGCCGCTACATGCGATGTGGCATGTTGTGTGGTACTCGCCACAACTAAACTCTGTGAAGCATTCCTCTATGTTATGAAGCTTTAGCCAACTCTGTGAACACATATGTTCCTACATCTGGCGCTCAAAGTAGATATTGAGTAGATTATTTCATTCTGCAGGATCATTGCAGGATGGTGCGGGCTGCAGTTGCACTTTACGCGCGCAGCGCTGAAAGTTTTGTTTCCTGCCAACTAGGTGGCGCGAGGATACCGAGCGCTTGCGAACTTTCGTAGGTGCGAACTGCGAAGGCGACTTTCACCACTTCCTTGCGGTTCTTGTGGTGCAGTGAAGTCCACGCACAGAGTCGGCGATGTTTACGGCAGTAGAGATGTATTTCATCAAGGGGGTCGTGTTACGCTCCTCACAAATTCGTGTTTCGATCCGACCAGGATTATTTTTGTTGATCCACATTTACCGGAGAGAGACGGACTCCTGTTTTTGCGCTCTCTCTTGGAAGTACAAAATAGCTCAACTTTATTCTTCAGCGCAAGGAAAACGCTGTCCTCAATACGCCTTGCACTAGCTCCTGGGAAATGGTGCGATGAGTGGTAGAGTACGGGGTTCACGTCTCGTCTCCTGTCGCGAAATTATTGCTGTTAATTATTTTACTGTCAAAATATGAATGGTTTATAACTTATTTTGCGACTTACATAAAGACATCGAGAACGCTCTACACTAATTTTTCTCTTGTTCTTGCTTATCAACCACAAAGTGTCGAATACACAGGGATGTCTTCCAGTTGCCTAGCTACCCTTGACGCCTGTCCTGACGCCTTAAAAAAAGCCTAGCCTAGACGGTCTAGGTCTTCGATTGGAGAGGAAGTGCTCCATTCATTTGAGACATTGACAGCAAAGTGGTGCTAAAACATTGGAGGCATAGAGGGGTAGTTGCATGAGCTCTATCATAATTACGGGGCTGTTTTTTGTCGGGGCAACTCGGTGACTCGGATCTTCGCATCCCAGTCAGAAAATTCTGTCCCATGGATGTCTATCGGATATACTTTCACAGAGACACGGATATCCATAGCATAAAGAGATTTCTCCAGCTGATATCCGTGAGTCATCGAAGTGGCCGCGAGAAGTACTTCCTACGAACATCCATTTCATGGACGTATCCAGGAGATACGGACGTAGGCAGGAGCTCTCCGGGACGCTGCATATATTAGTTTTCTGCGCTTGATGCGATAGCTGTCACTCATCATTTCAAGCCTTAGAAGAACATCGTGTAAACTTTTCGTCGGACACGATCACGATTTTTACGGTCTTGACGTAGTCGAAGACTGGGCAAATTCATAAACACATCCCAAGCTCGAGCTCGTGTCCTGCAATTCATCTCGATAGGGCCAACAAGGAAATCTGGTGCGACGGTAGTAGTGGTATATGGGGCAATCATTTATACAGTTTAATACCGGACAGTAATAAATTTCTGAAGAAATAAAGCAGGGACCTCGAGGAAACATTTATTGCACAGGGCGCCAGTTAAGGAGCGCGTACAATTTCTCCCCCGTACCATGTGCTGGTGGCGGGGGGTACTCGTTCGGCGCCGGAAGCACATCTGGTGTCTTCCTGCGGAAGTGCCCCACGTGTTTCTGCTCCCCCGCAAGAGAAGCACACGATGAGGGAATAACTTCCATCCAGCGGGCTACCTTTAAATTGTGCATCGCTCGACTTCGTGGGGTTGCCACTGCGGTCGCAAACTATGCCGTACCGGTAACGCTTTCTACGAGCACCACTCGTGTTCAAAAATTGCGCTACAAAAACATTTTCTGAAAAGCGAGCGAGCTTGCTGAGTAGCATCCACACTAGTAAAACCCCGACAGTACAAGGACTACTTTGTCTGTGTGTGTCTGTTTTCGTAGTCCCTAGTCTCGGGGTTTTGCTATTATGAACGGAATTGCTTCCTAGACAACATGGGACAGTGGAACACAGTGACAACTCGGTGATTTTTCGTCGAGTGGTACGATCCAGAAAAAAAGGTGGAGGTACATGCATTCATTACCACAAAGGTGGACTCAAGATAACGAATAACCTAGCAGCCCTTGAGTATCACGATTAATTCAAATTTATTAATTCACATAAGAATTTTGAATGATATTAATTCCGCTCTAACCGATCGATATTTATTTCGCTCCTTCTTCGGCTTATTTATTATTATTATTATTATTATTATTATTATTATTATTATTATTATTATTATTATTATTATTATTATTATTATTATTATTATTATTATTATTATTATTATTATTACTTAGTTAACGTAGGGTTATTCTCGTTACTTATGGGCCAGAAAACATATTTTGTTCTTCGTTTGATTTTTTACGAGCGAGACAAAAGTGAATTGTACTTCTGCGACGTTATATGTATAGGTGACAGATGTACCGGCACCGATACGTACACCGTGTTCCTCTACAGATGTAACTGAAGCAGTACGGAGCGGTGCAGGTGGCGTGATGCAGTGAGTCGTCGTACCACAGGATTACGCGGGTCTCTATCAGGGTTGCGGAATGGGATCACCCATTCCATTCCAATTTCATTCCGAGGAATGAAGATTTGTGATAATTCCATTCCTTTCAATTCCTCGGAATGAAAAGGTATGGTCAATTCCCACTCCTGGAATGACTTGGCAACCGCATTCCATTCCTTTCATTCCACCAATAAAAGAATTAAGACCGGTAACCGTACTCGCTAGCCCAGCAATGCTATAGAGGAGATTGACATTACCCAGCACGGAAGAAGCACAAAGACAAGGTTATTTCGCCCTCCTCCTCTTCATTGGCATCATCATTACAGCAGTCTCTCACTAAAGTAACGGGTGCAAGTGATGTGGGGTTGCGGGCCTCACACTAGTGAAGTCAAAATCTCCATTTTATTTTTTTCTTAAAACCAAACCATCACCTTTGACCGTGTGGCACCCAGACCATTACATTCCAATTCCATTTCGCCTGCGAAAAAATGCCTAATTCCATTCCCATTCCATTCCCAGGACAGTTTCCGCCATTCCAATTCCAATTCCATTGCGGGCTCTGATAAATCTGGAATGATTCCAAAACCATTCGAACCCCGGAGTGACAACTCCGCATCCCTGGTCTCTATGCGGCGACATAGTCCGAAAACTCGCTCAATTTCACAAATTTCGAGGGGTTTCGTGCGAGGACGACACGCACCCACCCGGCCGTTCCCCATCGGGTCCGCCTGCAGTGCTTGCTGGGACGCTGAGTCCCGATCCCCGAATAAAGACAGATGGGGAAGGAAAAGCTGGGTTTCGGAAACAGACGATAGAGTTTCCGATGCAGGATGGGATGAACGTCCCGCGTCTGACGCGTCGCTGGACGAATGTGGAGCAGTGGGTCAACCACCGGGTCGTTGGCATCACACCACCGTACAAAGAGATGCCTACCTCCTCCTTTTTCGAACACCGTTTTCTTTTTCGCTCTCCGACGGTTCCACTGTACGACTGCCTATATTGTACACTGCAAATTACATGTCTGTCGGGCTTGTCCCTATCTCCTTCCACACATACGTACACACAAACAAGCGGGTAAAAAGTGCTACCTCGTAATTTTAACTTCACCTAGCGAAAGACCAGCTCCCGTGGTATATAGTGGTTAGGACGATCGCTTTCCACGCCGAGACTTGGAGGTGACGTCACCGACGGTGCTGTCTGAGGTTTTCCCTGGGGTTTTCCGAAGACTTTCCAGACGAATGTCGCGCAGTTCCCCCTGAAGTCGGCCCAGGACGCATACTAACCCCCCCCCCACTGTCCCCCACTCCTTCCTGCTGTCCTCTCTCCATCTGCCCACGTCTGTACGCAGCTCACAGCCACAGTTGCTTCGCTGTGCTAACACAGAGTTTAAAAGAAAACATCGCAAAAGAAGAAGGAAAAGCGGAAGGAAAGCAATGACCCGCAAAAGAGTATACGCTCGGCTCCAGAGCTGCAGAATGAATTGGTACATGTTTTCGTGTGTCTTGGGGAAACGGCACACACTTTTTACGTGTTGCTTGCTTCTATGAGCGTTGATAAGAAAAAGGCTGTACTTCACGTAGTCGCAAAATAAAGGATAAATTAGAGAAAGATGGCGTTACAGCGAGAAGAGACATAGCGCACGCTGACCTGAGTATCATCATGCATCTGTTGCTGTTGTGAAGTGTTTCCACGTACAGCCTTCAAGCAGAGACAGGCAAAGAAATGAAAACATATAATGCATAGCGGGAACTCACACGTGTGTTGTTTATGTGGGTGTTTCGTGAAATGGAGCTTTACATGCAAAGATAGGTACAGTTTCGACTTTGGGAACATTTTTACGAAAATTATAGTCCAGTCCTGCCCGGTCGTGTTTTGTGTCTCTGTCCCTGCCACCCCGTCGTGCTCAAGAAAATTGTACCTTCCACGAAGACATTTGTCTGTGGAGGGGGGCACTTAAAACATTGTCCCCTTAATTTATTTTATTATTATTCTTTGCTGATGAATAAATCATAATTTCTGAACACTATGTACCGCCCGTACGATTGGTTGATCCACAACCCTAAAGGTTGTCGCACCTGCAACGTTTGACAGTTGCTGGGGTAGGAGTGTTACCTCCGACTCATTGTCAGCGAATGACAACTTCAGGATCATTTCTAGGATGACCGAACAAGAAGGCGTATCACGGACATTTGGTAAGCAGGATCATAAAAAAATAAACAAAAGTGATTCACTCGCATAATAATAAGAATGACGCCACAGTTGCCAGTGTAGCAAACGCGTGTGCCAGTGTGCCAAACGCGTAGGTCATCAAAGAGTATTGGACCATATATTGCATGAGAAGAATGCCAGAATCTCTGTGGGATGACCCCAGGGCAAGACATCCTCTTCCCTCCCAAGACAGACCTCCCAAGAGCTTCGTGTGACTTTATGTTACTCGTTGTTTCGGCGCACTATAGCCTTACTTGCTTGTGCGCCATTAAAATCGAATCACCATCATCATGTATGTTACTACATATGTTATTGCTGTACGAAGAAATGGTGGTGGTACTGCTCGCCGTTGCCCAGTAAGCCATATATATCCCAGCAATATTCATGTGATATCGTGATCTGGATGTTTGGATGTCCCAGGGAGCATGCTGTAGAGCCCAGGGATAACCCTGGGGTATCCAGGAGACCAGCATTTGGGCCTTGGTTGAACTTAAGATGTACGTCCCAGTGATGTCACTTTGAGAAATGTGGACGAACATGGGAGATGAACTATTGACCCTTTCCTAGCGGGCATGATACGTCTTCGCTGCACCTCCAGTGTATCAAAATATGAACATCCCAGGCAACAACCATCGCCGACTGAGATTCTGCATCCGTCCTAAAAGCTATAAGATCCAGCAGTAATTCAAGCGTCCAACCTATAAACCGCAGTGCAATGCGTCACTGGCACCCGTCATTTGCTCGGCAACTCCGTGTCACCAGCGCAAGTGCCGTACCCCACCAGCATCACTCTGGCACTGCAGCAGCCTCTATCAGCGTACTGGATGAAGCATATACTAAAATACAAATAGTTGGGGCATGTTCATTAAGTGTAGTGGGGCGTAATGCGTCTGTAACGGTGACGACGTCTATGTAATTAACCCGTACGTCTGCTACGACGTCAAAACTTTGCCCTCTAGCATTCCTCACATCCCTTCCTGCCATATACTGTGTTTTTAATTTAAACTGTCTTCTACACTGTGATAACCTGGTAGATAACGTTGTAAAACAAACTTTTCCACTCTAGCTTCAAAAAGTGTTACGTCATGAAGGGGCTCGTTATTTTATTCCCCACATCCCACCAGCAATGGGGTAGAGTATCGCCTCTGGCTATGAAACCCCCCCCCCCTACTCTCCAATGTGCATGTCAAATAAAGTTGTTGTTGTTACGTCATTGCCGTAGACATCACATGTCCCAGATATGTCCGCAAAATATCGCGCTCTGGGTTCTTTATTTCTACATCTTGCAGATATACCTGGGATATCCAAAGTGGGACAAATTTCAACGTCACATTGTGGACGTACAGACATACGTGACGTGTGCGACATTTCTGGGACATCCCTGGGATATTTCTGGTTTACTGGGTGTCCGTGGGCAACGTCACTACTAACGCTCTGGGGGAATGTGCGTCCTGGGCTGACTTCTAAGGGAACTGTTCCGACATGAAAACCCCAGATAGCAGAGTCGGCACCGGGAGTCGAGGGTACCTCCCAGTCTCGACGTGACACGGCCAGCACCACGAGCTGGTGCGTTAAAATGTTCGCACTGGAAGCGCACGTTCCTCGGCTCTCACGTGCACGTGGACCTTCGCCTAGAATTCCGCCGAGCGTTTATAGAACAAAGAAGAAGTCCTGCTTCTAGTGGAGTGGCCAACCAACCTCCTTAATGAAGCGCCTCTGCTTAACCCCCTTTTAGCCATTGTTAAGCCCGTCGTGCGAGCAGAACCTTTAAGACGTCCCCCATTGTTTACGCTGCTGTGTCTTTCTGGGCTTTCATCTCGACAGTCGGTGACGTTGAGCCCTTAAAAACGCCGAAAGGGCGGTATACATGCGGTTGAAATTGCGAGCGAAATCAAACAAAATAGGTAATGTTCGTCCTGCCGAGCAACGCTTGAACGAAAAGCTGGGGCAAAAGTTTCGTTCGTGTCACGTCATTTGTTGTTAGTGCTGCTTATGTTTGTATTTTTTGTGTAACTACAACGCACTGTTGGGTATAGAAACTTCTTACTCTCGCTAGCATTGTACAAAAATGTTCGTTTGACTTCGAAGGGGGCGTTACTGGATTTACACCACCTAGCATCTTATCCCCATACTCCACAACAACAGCGCCCACCCGTCGCCCGTATCGACATTTCCTATATGTTATATGCAATTGATATATGCAAAAGATGCCGATGAAACTAATGCAGATTATGCGGTCTTTATCTGACCAGGGAGGTCTCCATGTGGCGTGCATGATTCATGAAAATTTGGACGTTCGCGTAATGTGCTAGAACGTAGCGGATCCAATGTGATACGACTTGCTTCAGCGGTTTCTGTGGTGATTAAACCATTTTCGGTTATTAAATTTCATAAATTGATTCAGACGATCGCAATGGGAGCAGTAATTGCTGGGGTGTAATGTTTGCTGAAAGTGACTGTAAACTCAAAAAAAAAAAAAAAAAAAAGAAACATGCACACACGTTGAAAATAGGGAGCAACCGCAGCTTTTAGTCCCCTACGGGTTTGGGACAAGAGGGAGCAATTACTTCCCATCTTAGTCGCCTAACACTGAAATTGATTGCAAATACTTCTTGGAGTTGGCATAAATTGTCGCGCATTTAGTCCAGAAAGGGACTAATGGTTGCGGAAATCCCCATATCGACCAGAAAGTTACTCTTTTTTTTCTTCTTCTTCTTCTTAGAATGTATCAAACGGTACGACAAGGAGTGGGCAAAAGGCAGCACAAGGTAGAAGAAATGTATCATATGTAGCGACACGGCGCACAAATATAAGCGGTTAATTGAGCTATGCGCAATCTCTCAATTATACCGGTTGGTCGACGGGCGTCCGACATCATATCTGAACAGCTGTGACGATATGATTGTGCCTCGCTTTCAAAGTTAGAAGAGAGTGACTCTGAAGGCGAATGTTCATGCAGTTTGATTGGAGTGTCCGTTCTCCGCAGAAATGGTGATGCGCCGCCGAAGGAAAAGAAAAAAAAAAAAAAAGACTTGCAGGTGGTAGACTGGTAGCTATAGCTTTCCGTCTGGCTGCGAGACTTCACTGGAAACGATGGAGCACAGCTGGAGATGGTTATGCTGCAATGCATGAAGCAAATTTTCGAATGGACACTAATCCAAAATGGCGCTGATTGGAAGTACTGTTAGGCGTTCTTCCAAGGTAGTGCTAGTTTCATCTTTGCCCTAATACCACTTTTATGGACACATACTCTAAGGCAATATTTTGTCAAACTCTATTGTTTGACACACTAGGAATGTCTTGAAATTTCTTGACAGAAATCATGGTAGAACTCCTCAGGATTGTGAACGCACCCCCAGCTTGGACGTCCAAATGTTGTCCTTTGGTCAGGCGCGCTGGCCTTTCTTTCAGGCTGACGTATATCTCCCCATCCCCCCCCCCCAAATGTCGGTGCCCTTTCTCCCCATTCTTGAAACAAACTTGCTTCAGCAGCATAAGAGCGAGCGACAGTTTTCCTCACGTAATAAGCGCAATATAAAAGCCGTTACGCTTTGGGATTAGAAAATGCGTTCATTATGTGAGTAAATAAACGGTAATATTGGCTGCGTGGTTCCAGGTGTTCCAAACACCGTGCGCTCGTGTATAAACATGTGGGACAAAGTGCTGTAGAGGTTATGACTGTCCACGTGTACCAAGCAGAAATAATTGGAGCCCATATGAAAGCATAAACCACTGGCGGACGGTGAAGGTATGCTTCGCGTCAGTGTCATATACGAATGTTTACATAGGGTAACGTGTGTAGTTAAAGCTATGCTATAGAAGCTTTCCAATGGCGTAAAGAGCACCACAGAAATATCCACGCTGGTATATGCTATACTTTTGGAAGTACTACGAGAATTCACGGCACCAGAAGTAATCGAGTGACGCACGGATCTGCCGAGTGGAAGATCAGAATAACTGTAAACGTATTTTTATTCGCGATGTATGAATTTTCGCGAATCGCGCATTAAGTCATTTGCGAAATTATTCGCAAGCATTTAATGTCGCGATTCCAGGGCTGTTCCCTTTCGGGGGATAAACGTCAGGCGGCGTTCGCGAGTACAATTTTTCGCGATCTTTTAGCGGTCGCGAAAATCGCGAAAATTTATAAATCGCGAACTGAAGTACGTCTACAGTATGTGATGCACAGCATGGAGATATTGGGGATCGCATTATTATTATAACTTTTTTTTTTCCCTTGCTCGCCATCAGGCAACATTATTATCGAGCTCGCGCCTCTAGCCTTTTGTGTTTTTTGAGGACGACAACAGCACCGGATGCTGTTTGCGATTGATCTCTTAATATATTTCAATTCGATTTGTTTCGAGAACAAATATTTTCCCGCAATCGTGCCAATAAGGGCAGAAGAGCCGAAAATGAAGAAAAATAAGATATTGAGATACTGCCAGACCCCGCGTTATTCTGGTGCCTTACACATGGACGACTTGCTACATTTCCGCAGTTTTCAAAGCAGACGACACGGTTGCCGTCTGCGTTGTCGTCGTCTGCAGAAAATACTCCAGTTCAAAGCTGCACGAACACCCAGAAACTTCGACACTGAACGCTCTGTATATTACACGGAAACATGTATTTACAAAAAATAAAATAAAACGAAAAAGAGAGAAAAGCCAAATATTGATTCTGTAGTAGGAGCTTCATTTTTCGGCGGTATCGGTATCGAGACACAACGACGGAGTATCGCGCCGCCTTCTGGCTCCCATCTTTCAGAGCAGCATTTCCCTCAGCCAAGTTTTGTTTTCGACTTTTCGTGCGCAAATTTTTATTTTGTATTTTTACCAGGAAGGGCAACCGAAGCAGCGCTCAGAGGGGACGGTTGGAGCTGCTGAGATAGCAGGGAACTGTGGGATACATAAGTGTCACGATGTGCGCGCAATGCGACGTGTTCGCTGCAGGAACTGTGGTATACGGATGAGAAGCGTCTTTGGGGAAACCCCGGGGAATACCGAGCTTACGTTTCAAGACTCGGAAATCGGCGCAATAACAAATAATATATTTGAAACTCTCTGGACGTTTTTTGTTCTGTTATGCACTCATATACCCTGGCCACACGGCAAACTTAATGCATTAAACGGAAAGGCAGTAACTTCTCCTCCTAACCAGCCACCATCTCTATAAAGACATCGTTCTCTCCCCTGATTTGTTGAAAACAGGAGGCGTACGCCATTTTTGTGACAATTATGCAGGTGTTGGTGGTGGTGGTGAAACTGCTCGCTGTGTTCGGCCACGCTTGTAGCGGGCAACGTCACGACTCACACAGGAGGATGAGGTAGATGATTAGATGAGGATGAGGTTAGATGAGATGAGGTTCCAAGCACTAGTTCATTACGCAGTGAAGTTCATTAGGCAGGACATACACTCTTAAAAATGAACTTCACCGCATAGCACGCTCCTGGCCAACCATCATCTCGAATGATACCGTTATCTGCCCTGATTTGTTGAAAACGGGAGGCGTACGCCATTTTTGTGACACTTATGCTGTTCATAATTGTCACAGAAAAGGCGTACGCCCCTCGTTTTCAACAAATCAGGGCAGATAACGATATCATTCGAGATGTTGGTTGGCTAGGAGCATGCTGTGCGGTGAAGTTCATTTTTAAGAGTGTACTTGTAACAGATGGTGGTGCTGCTGCTGAAAGGGCGAGTAACAGAAAAGGCGTACGCCTCCTGTTTTCAGCGAATCAGGGGAGAGAACGATGTCATTCGAGATAATGGTTGCTTAGGAGGTGAAGTTATACTGCCATTCCGTTTAATGCATGAAGTTTGCCGTGTGGCTAGGGTTTTAAAATAGGGCTTCACCACATAAAAAGCTGAAGGATAACTATTGCATGTAATTATACCATTTTCACTCCTCATTTGTGTAAAGCAGGGGCGTACCCTTTCTTTTTTTTTTTTTTTTTACAATTCACATAAGTGCATAATTGTCGCAAAAAGACGTAAGCCTCCCGTTTTCAACAGATCAAAGGAATAGAACGATGTCATTGGGAATGATGGTTAGCTAAAACCATGCAATGCGGTGAAGTTCTGCTTTAAGGGTGCAGTGCCAACGAAGAAGCGAATTTGGTGATTGCATAGCCATCACCGGACTCCACCGCTTGACAGGACTGTGTACTTGTGTACGGACTCCACCGCTTGACAGGACTTGTGTACTGCAGAGGAAAGGATCAACATCTGACGATGCGCAGGTGCAAAATGAAATACGGATGAAAAGAGTGCGATTGTTTTGGAGAACCTGCACGACCACCGTGACATGACTTTCCTAACTTGGCTCTCGCTCCCAATGGGGCAATGACACTGTGACAAGAGATGGGTATCCTGCGGCCGCCACATCGCTATGCCGTGCCAGCCAATGCTTCTACGGGCTGGTGCATCTTTTTGTGGCACATAGAAGATGCGGAAGCCGCAAAGAAAATTCCTCATGCGTCGCGGACAGCCACATGCTGACCGCACTGTGGCCAATGCCAACGCTCGGACACAGGAGAGCATATACCACGTCGCGTCTGGAGAACAATCTTCACATTTGGTCGAGCTCTTCGCCACGAAGCTTTTAGCTGGGTACGTTTACGGAAGGTTCACCACAGAGGAGAGAATGGCTTTACCTTGTGAGCTTCTCTCTTTTGCGTGGAATTTCAACCTTATGCCACGCATTGCCGTTTATTTTATTTCATTTTGCTGCGAAGCCTCCAGTATTTCCAGATAGCATCGAAAGCCGCTTAACAAGGGAAGGCTGCTGGCGAAAAAAACTATTGTTCGTATTGTCCCATAGTCTCTCATATTGACTCAATCCCGTGTTGATCCTGAATATGGTTGCTATATCTCGAATATCAATTAAGTATAGCGCTTTGTCCATTAATGCCGCATTAGCATAATAAATTCTTTTTTTTTTTTCTATTTGGCTACGAGATATCAATACAGAGCAGCAGCACTTTAATCGATCTTCTAAATCTGAACTGATGATAAATAAGAACTCAATGTATGCTCCATATAGTACACAGCCCTTCGTATTTTTGGCTTCTATATGTCACTGTCTGTCAGAGCAGCAATTTCATATCCGCATAAGAGAGCATAATCGTCTCCAGCTGATTAATTCTACTTTATCACTCTTAGAAATGAACTTCGCCGCATAGGACGCTCTTAGCCAACCATCATCTCAAATGATATCGTTATCTGCCCTGTTGAAAACTGGATGCGTACGCCTTTTTGTGACAATTATGAATAGCAAAAGTGTGACAAAAAAGGTATACGCCTCCCGTTTTCAACAAAGCAGAGCTGATAGCGATACCACTCGAGAGGATGGTTGGCTAGGAGCGTGCTATGCGGTGGAGTTCATTTTTAAGGGTGGTACTTTTCGGTTGTATGCAACTTATTAGGAGACAACAGATACATTTCCTTTTGGAGCTTAACGACACACATGCCTATTTAGTATCTTTGAACTCGTTTCTCCTACTTTAAGTGAATCATTTCGGAAGAGGGACGCAAATACGTTGTACCACCATGCAAAATATTTTCGCTGTTCGGTGCATTCACTGTATTGTCACTGCACATTCAAATTTATAAACACACTGAGAGAGGGCAGCCTCGGACGGACGGACGGACGGACGGACGGACGGCACGGTACCTTCGCGTGACGTCTGCAAGGTTCCCGCGCATTTCCTGGTTTCTTTCTTCTCAGCTCACGCGCCGGTCCACGTCACGAGTCACGTGATCGGCCCTACCAGGGGGATAGGTGACGTCACGACGTGCCATCCTCATTCCCTCCTTCTCTTACACGCTCCTTTGAAAAGCGGAGGATTTTTGGAAGGTGTGCGGAACAGAGGCCTGTCTCGCGCGCGTTACAGGTCATCCGCGCTCTTCGTTCTTTAGCGGGAGCTCGCATTGTATTTGTTGCAAAACACGCTGCACACACACAAAAAAAAATATGGGTGGGAGTCACCCCCCTCCCTTTCACCACATAAGGCGCACCTAACCGACAAGTATCCCGAATTACAGCGTCCTCACTCTCGATTTGTCGAGCCTTCTTTTGGACACTACGCATTTCGCGTAACGTGTCCAAAACAGACAGAACGGTATTATTATGACGGTTGGCTTGGAGCAGTGTTGTTGTACGGCGAATCTCTGTTGATATGGTGTCGTGACTAAGACGGTTGCGTATCAGTGCATGGTTCGTTCTGAACCAGCGTATCCAGGCTGCTTTCCGAGAAAGAGAGTGGAAGAAAGTGTGTGGGGCCAGTCGACTGCAGCCGCAACCCAATTTCTCCGTCACCCGTGAACTTGAAAGACTTTCTTCGTGGACTTTCCTCGCTTTGCGGAAGCGGCCGCTGCGCTTCCTCGAGTCAGCAAGTGGAACAAAACCGCTGCTGGGGGAGAACCTTTTTCCGGGATGGCGCTCCGCGCAGACAAACAACAGCAAGCCACTGTATAAGAAACAACTTGAGCTTCGCGACCGACGCGCCGTTTCTTTCTTTCCTCCGATATTATCACATAACTATCTCGAGTAATGAGGCTGTATTTTCATGGGGTACGTGCCATCGTGACGCCGAAGAAACACAAGGTGGCTTCTTCGGACTTGGCAACATGTACGGAACGTTTGAGCGATCAAGAGGTTCCCTCATGTGTCTTCTATTTTCTCTTGTAGGAAAAAGAAAGATCCATTGGTGGATCTTCTTTCTTTATGGATCTTTTTGCCGCATGGATCTTCTTTCTTTGTGGATCTTTTCGCCGCATGGATCTTCTTTCTCGTTAGGATCTTTTCCCCTCCTTTATACGTGATCTCGTTGGAGCTTTTTTTGTGTTGTACAGTTGTACACTCTAAGAAAAAAGGGCGTGAAAAGGTGGGAACTTCTATAGTTGCCACCTAGGTCAGCACAGCGCCTGATAAAGTGTGTAAAAGGGTGGTAAAAGCAATTATCATATATCCAAATTGCTACAAAAAGGCGTACGCCCTCCTCGCTCACCGAATCAGAAGCGGTAACCCTATCATACGTAGGTACACCTTAAAAACAGAACTTCACCGCATAGCACGTCGTGTGCCAATCATTGCCGCGAATGATAGGGTTATCGCTTTTGATTCGAGGAGAGACGGAGGCGTACGCCTTTTTGTGGCAATTACCATATATCCAAATTGTCACAAAAAGGCGTACGCCCCCCTCTCTCCTCTAATCAGAAGCGATAACCCTATCATTCGTGGCAATGGTTGACACACAGCGTGCTATGCGGTGAAGCTTTGTTTTTAGAGTGTAGCAGGTATAGAACTTTGCAACCTTTGAGGCACAACATATGCGACGACTATTATCTCCTAAAAGGTGTAACTGCTCCACCCTTTTTTCTAAGAGTGATAGTTCGATTTGATTTGAGACTTGACACACCCGTTCCAGCGTTTTTATATGCGACGCTTGTTAACCTCCAAATAGCGGGTCTAATCTTATTCGCACTCTCTACACACAGCGCTCAGAGTTTATTTCAGGCTGGAACCAAAGACCAAACCAACCTCTGGCTTCCAAAACTGAATGTCTGAAGTATCAGACTGAGTAACTGAATGCGCGGCCGATATATAAAAAGGTCGTCGGGGCAGTATCGCTTGCGGTACTGTTTCCGAAAAGATTTCTCGAATTTCGATTACTGAATTTCGAAATTCCAGATGATTTATTTGCCAAACGTCGTTTTAAAGGAGTTGTTTGTGAAGACCTTTCGTAGTTCTCAGAAACTTGTCATGCCTTGTCTAGTCCATCTTCGGCGCAAGAAACGTGAAACAATACCCTGTTTGAATCGCCTAAATGTCTGGAAGGTCGCTACACACACCGTCTGCCTGCTCATCAAACCGACACCTCCGATCCCCAGCAATTCTCTATTTTTTTCTTCTTATTCTTCTTTGTGCTGTTGTTTACGTGCACGCCCCTATAAGGCAGTTGAAACAACAAGAACAATAACTTTATTTAAGGATGGTGATAGCGGAGTTTCATCGCCGTTTCGACGCCGCCGATATACCCCTCGAAAGAGCAATGCAGTACACGCATCTCCGGCGCGTGTGTCACAGGTGTTCACAATCGAAGACCGCTCACCGACACCACGCAAATAAGGAAATATGCGCACGCTATATTGGGGTGTTTGCGGGTACTAAGGACAAATATAATTATCATTCAAAACTCGTTATTGTTCGGATCTTCGTTCCCTTTGGATCTATCTTCCTTCCGTCACATGATCCCGTTGGATGTTCTTTCCCGCTGGATCTTTGTTCTCGTTGGATCTTTCTTCCACAAGCGCTTTTCTGTGACACTTTGGACGCTCGACCGCTGCCGCAAGAAGGGGCGTACACCCAGCTTTGACAGCGACCGTAAGAAGGAATGAAATCCATGCTTACTCTTGCACAGTTCTATCCGCGTTCTACACTCTAAAAACAGAGTGTGGGGGGGGGGGGGGAGGTGTCGAAATTGGCTTGCCGTTGTTGGCCACACGCGAATAGGCATCGTCACGACTATAGCAAAAAAGAGGGGGGAAAGGAGAGGGTGAGGGTGATGTATGTATATTGATGAATGAAACTGATGAGACCGTAGTGCACTGTGGATGGGAGGTACGCTATAGAGGGGTCTTTGCACAAGGCCCGTTTCCTGGAGAAAGCGCACGAGGTATATATGATATATACGATAGGATATATAGGATGGGATATATAGGATAGGATATATAGGATATAGGATGTTCGCCAATGCGCCAGACCTGAAGTGCGCAAGGTATAGGTTCCCCGTATAGTGTTGTATGCCCGGCATTTTTTCGTGATATATGTTCGATGATTTCAGGCTGATGACAGTAACCGCGGCTGGCATCAATAATTCCTATAGAGCCGATCTTGCATAGTTCCGAGTTGGTGAACCCAGGTTGTTTGCGTAACATATGACTCGGGGGAGGCCAGTTTCGTGCGAAGAAAGGGTCGGTGATTTTGCGTGATGTTCCGCGTGTCCCAGGATGACGCACTTCAACTAGCTGTTTAACTGCCATTTGTCTGTAGGCGTCGTCCGGAACTAGGAAAGGGCTGCAGCTGAGGTGTGCTAAAGATGCTATAACTGGTCCGCTCTTTCATTGCCTCTAATGCGGACATGAGACAGGATCTATTGGAAAGTAAGATATCCGATTATTTTATGTTATAGGCACACGATCTTCCGGCGGGCTAAGGTGCTACCGCACATTGGGTTCATCCCGTTACACAGGGCACTTTCCCAGCCCGAAAGCAAAAGTGCTTTAACTATTCCTCTCATTTGGACTGCGGCGCGCAGCTGAAAAGAGCTTCATTGTACACTCTTAGAAATGAACTTCACCGCATAGCACGCTCCTAACCAACCATCATCTCGAATGATATCGTTATCTGATAAATGATATGATGATAAATATCGTTATGTGATGAATGATATCGTTAAAAACGGGATGCGTACGCCTTTTTTGTGACACTTATGCTGTTCATATGTCACAGAAAAAGCGTACGCCCCCCGTTTTCAACAAATCAGGGCAAATAACGATATCATTCGCAATGATGGTTGGGTAGGAGCGTGCTATGCGGTGAAGTTCATTCGACCTACAACTGTACACTCTTAGAAATGAACTTCACCGCATAGCACGCTCTTGACCAAGCATCATGTCGAATGATATCGTTACCTGCCCTGATTTGTTGAAAACGGGAGGTGTACGCCTTTTTTTGTGACAATTTGAACAGCATAAGTGTCACAAAAAAGGCGTACGCCTGCCGTTTTCAACAAATCAGGGCAGATAACGATATCAATCGAGATGATGGTTGGCTAAGAGCGTGCTATGCGGTGAAGTTCATTTTTAAGAGTGTATCTGTTAGCGAACTGCGAAGTGGTATATACAGAGAGCGTTGGACAAATGCGTCAACGAACCTCTTAAGGTTAAGAACGTATACCCGGTGAATGGCCAGCCTTCTATCGGCAAGGCTTGTGTTCCACTCTATGACTTTCTTGCTTAGGACCGCCGCGGAATACGCTTACACATATCCTCGTATAGAAACCTGGTGGCGAAATCCACCACCCCTGCACGCGTGCTGGAATAGCACACTCTTAAAAATGAACTTCACCACATAGCACGCTCCTAGCCAACCATCACCCCGAATGACAACGTTCTCGCCCTAGATTTGTTGAAAACGGAAGGAGGAGCCTATTTTGTGCCGTGCATAATGGAAACAAAATAGGCTCCTCCTCCCGTTTTCAACGAATCAGGGGCGAGAACGTTGTCATTCGGGATGATGGTTGGCTAGGAGCGTGCTATGTGGTAAAGTTCATTTTTAAGAGTGCAGGCCCAATGTAGATTTGAGCTAAACCCTCCGTAGTTTTCTTGTTTTTCAATCCCAACCAAGAACGATATCTAACACATATAACATGAAAAAAACTGATAACTGCACGTTTCTTGAGATTTAATACCGTTTCATTGTGTAAATAATTGTGTGTTTGGACAGCTAAGGTGTTGCTAGTGTATAGCTTCGACAGCCTTCGACCGACCGATTGCAAGGTATCCGCGAGTGACGATAGCGATCGGTAAGTCATGGGAGACATTCCGAGGAAGGGCGATCCGTCTTGATTAGCGCGCACTGTTCGAGGTCGATTCATTGCGTTGTTCCTTGATACGGTCCCTGCTGGCGCAAACATATTTCCTTTCTTCTTCTTTTCGTCTTCCCCTTAGGATACATCCCACGGAGACGGGGAAAACAAAGCAGTTGACTTTCCGTGTATTCATATGGCCACATCCCCACGAATACGTACTATACACTATAGTGGCAGAAAAGGCAAGATACCGCTCACGGTGCGGAAGTTCAGCCGAGGCCATCCGGCTCTGTCGTCTGCTACGGAATATCTTGTAAAATGCGCGAAAAGCATGACTTTGACAACGCCACCTATTGATACAGAAGTCATGCTTAATGCCTCCTCTCCCTCATGCGCACATAGACATATAAGGTCTACCAATCGCAACAGCCACCCAAGATGTCAGCCAATCGTCACAGGGAACTTTGAAGAACAGGCTCTATGTGGCTACCAGTGGCTGCCCATGCGGCTAATGGTGGCTCGTTTCTATAACTACGGCCGCTGAAAGCAACGCCGTGATTGGCGGACTCTAAATTGTTACGTCAAGTCGCTCTAGCGACAGCCGGCCGACGGCCGGCTGTCTGGGGTTTTTCCTGGGTTTTCCTCAGACGCTTTCAGACATATGTCGGCACAGTTCCCTTAGAAGTCGGCCCAGGACGCACATTCCCCCAGGGCGTGAGTCGTGACGTTGCCCACATACGTGAGGCCGACAACGGCAAGCCCTATCACCACCACCACCACCACCACCGCTCTAGCGATCATGCTTTATCTCAAGGTGGCGTCGTGACTTTGAGCGCTCGCGATCACGTGACAGCAGAAAGCTATGACGTGTTGCCCATCTTTTACTGAAGTATTCTGGGGAATACAGCTCGTATGAATACACGGTTTCCGTTCCTTACGAGCTGTCCAGCAAATGTTGTAAAAGCAGACACGCTTTAGTCTTATGCAAGGAAAATTCATACACGTTCACGCTGGACAGACAATGAAAGTTACACTCCCGTAAAACTAAATATTGGACTCGGTTCATGTACGACGTTTTATCATTTCCTACTTGGTTGAGAGGGATGGGGGACAAGGAAAAAAAAGTCTTACAAGCGTTCTTCTTTTTCTACAACAAGATAAGTCAATGAATGCGCTGCCAGCATGACGTTGTGAATTTTGCTATATTTTCCACAATATTTTTTTTCTCTAACTTCACAATGTTTTCATGGCTATATCCGTTGACCGCCTCACCACTTTTCAGCGCTTTTCAGCGTTAGGCGCGTGCCATGTAATAGTCGCGGTTTCATGTGACCCTGGTGGAATCCCCATATCCAACCGTTCGCTCTTTTAAACAAAACTTCACCGCATAACACGCTCCTATGACCACATGATCACCATTGCGTTGCATGAAGTCGTTCTCGCCTCTGATTTGTTGAAAACAGGAGGCGTACGCCTTTTCGTGACACTATATGCGGTTATTTTTGGACAACGTCGGACTCCGGTCCTCAATGTGAGGCTCATCAACTAAATTTCCGCGGGCAATGCAGTGTTGTTAGTTGTCAGAAAGAGGCGTATGCGTAGGCTTTCCATCGTTCTGTGCAATGGTTGGCTCTTGGTGTGTCACGTTCTGAAGTTCTCTTCTGAGAGTGTTCCTGAACATCACTTCACTCGGCACTTGCGCATTTTTTCAGTCTCAAACAGAGAAGCAAAGCAGCTTTGTAGTGTATTTACGACACGCGTGTATGTGCCCGACATTTCATTCAGGCTTGCCATTCCCTATAACGAGCATGACCGCAGTGAAGTTAGTTTGGATTTAGCGATGCATCCGTGGTGGTATCTTTTCGGTGACGCCTCTTTGTGGGTCATCTCTCGGTTCCGGGGATCCTTCCCACGTCACAAAAACGCCCCGGACCAAAACAATGCCATTGTGGAAGGCCTGGCACAAAGCGGCGAATAGTCAGTGACAAGTGTTGCGGCAATTAGCCTCACTGGGCAAACTCATCATCAGGGGGTATTGTACCCCGGTTGAAGACTCATTAACGAACGTGTCATCTGCAACGGACTGCCCTGGCAAATTTCAATTTCACTCTTTCGCAAGGCCACTTTTAGAGCAGCACGGCTTTTGATGGTCCGATATTAAACGCCCGGCAGCGCCGCCTCTGCATTAACTTCATATAGTCCGGCTGTGGTACGATAGGGAAGGATTGGCTTCGTTAAAGTTTAAAATGCTGACCACACTCGTAGTATAGTAAAGATTGGTGAACATAAGAATGCAGTGTGGTGAAGTGGCTGTCAAAGTAGCAACGTCATTCTGTTTTACACGTGACGGTATATGCTTCTGAGTTTATTGGAGGCGATGATGGGTGACGGTATATAGTAAAGAAAGGCTTTATTGGAATGTTATCTGGAGCAGGTAACATTCTTGCTTTTGCCGACGCAGTTATGAAAGGGGGCGTGGACTCAAACCTGGAGATAGTCTGGATGCCCGAAAAGCTCCGTTCAATTTTAAATGGCTAAACATATTATACATCGCCGGCGCAAGAAATGGGCAGATGAAAAAAAAAAAAAAAATCACAGGAGACCCTGGGGGTGGGTTTCATCCGACACGAGAACCCGATTCCAAGTGAACCGAATCGATACATAATACGAGGAGAAGCGATGGTCGATGCGCGCAGGCCACTTTCCCTTCTCGAATACGTCACGGACAAGGAAAGATGCAGCAGGCGGAAGTGGATCATCGTTTTGAGTTCCGTGCTGCTCATTGTCTGACAGACGAGGGGGTCATCACGGGGGGGAAGCCACTGACCGACTTTGCGTGGATGTTGCCGCTGCAGCAAACGTGTCATTTGCCATTCAAAAACGCCCACGGACCTCTATGTACAAGACGCACGGCGACAACGCTAGCTGGTGATGTATGCGAGACACGATATTTCCAGGAAGGAACCATGTGGTTTGCAGACGACATGGTCGTCTGCGAAATGCCGTGTCGTCTGCTAGGTTTCCTTGCGGGTCTGCGGGTCTACTCTTGGTGGGTCTCGTTGTATCTGCTCTGCAGCACAAAAATCCAAGGAATGGCGAGTTTGGTGCGCATGTATCTTATTCGATCGTCGTATGAGATATTCAAAAGTGACGAAAGGAAAGTGGCTTGTCACGAAAATTGACATCATGTAACTATAATGCTCCGGGACGTTTCAGCTGTTGTTTCATAGTTAGGACGCTGACGGGTTTCATAGAGAGTGTTGTGGCCCTACTGTTCATCTACTCAACGGTACTCATAAAAAAAATAAAAAAGAACACTACGGAATTGCTCCTGTCCTACCGGCCAATCTTCGTCCTCACTGCAAGCAATCGCTGCGTTATCGATCTATGAAGGACGTCAGTGCTGCTTGCGAAGTATACGGACGAGCATGATATACAGTCAAGTAGAATTACGTAGAAAACAGCAACAGCTACGTGCATGCATGACGAAAGGATGAAGTAGAACACAGACATAATAGAGAGTTTTAGTGAATCGTACGCTAGCGCCTTTGCGTACGTAAGGGATATACCGTTGGTGGCTCTTCGCGCTCGCAAAACATAAAGAGAGCTTCGCGCAGTGCGCAGAACCAGGACGCTATCCCTAACGTACGCAAAGGCAATAGCGTACGATGCACTAAAATTCACTAATATAAGTTAGCGTTACGTAGGATACATACACACACACACACAAAAAAAAAAAGACGAGGCATGAGGTCTCATTATAAACACGCGTCACACAAACCAAAAAGATACGTCTTGTTTTGTACTGGTACAAAAAGTCGTTCCGTCTAACCACAAGCGATATATCTTTTTTTTTTTTTTTTCTGTTCAATCCAATCCGACCCAATTGTTGTAAGGGGTCACATAATTTAAGAGAAGAACGATTTTGATGGATGTTCACGTGGTGGCTTGGAAAAGCAATGCGACATTCAATAATACCCGTTAAATCTAATACTGGTAAGGTCCTGCGGCTATTGCTGGGAAGCGTCCCATATCGTTATCACTTTTCCATATTTTGTTGTTGTTGATGCTGGTGTTGTTTCCGTCACTAAACAACTGCATTGTCATTTGTGGAAAGGCCGTAGTACTAAGCGGTATTAGTAATTGGGAGTCGATTTACAGAGGTGTTTACTAAGAGCGATTAGGAGTTTTCAACAAGTGACACCTAGGCTTAGCTAGAAGATAGAATTAAAAGAAGGAAAAAAAAAAACAAATTACCGATATTGAGAGTCGCAAATACGTATCAGCGCCAGAAAAGGTTAAACGTGAGATTTACCGAGTCCCTTAAAAATGCAAACATCTGTTGCTGAAAGGTCGGACAATAAGCTAGAAAATGTTCAACAAACACAAAGAGTAGGTAAGGGGCACCCCTTTTTTATCGTGCGCGTGACTTTCCCTTATCGTTTGCGAAGCGAAAAAGAAAACCATCTCGAAGATTGAACAGCTACTTCAGAACTATATTCATGGCAGACACAATGGCGAAAAACAACTACTACTAACTGAAATCAATTATTCCTACCGCGCCAGCTGTAACTGAGTCACAATTTGAGCGTGTGGCAATTAACATTAACTGAGCAGAACCAAGCTGAGTATCAACATCAGTCAATAGCAGAATAGAGCAGTTTTTAATTCTCAGGTGGTTTCTTTTTATGTTAGTCAGAAAGAAAGTCGAACGAGCCAACAGCAGAACAAGTTAGCTACTACCTGAGTGGCAACCCCAGAAAAAGGTAAACGCCGTCCTAACCTTATTTCGCGCAGCGCGGCAAGGAAGAAGCAGAGCAGGCCGCGCTCGACCAAACTCGTTCTTCTCCCCGGTGATTCACGAAGAAAAAAAAATAAAAACAAAAAATAAAGCCATTCTGCGCCGCTTCACAAGCGAGGAAAGTGGCACATCGCCAGTCGGTGGCCGCCGCCGGTATGGACGTCATTTTCTGTTTGTTGTTGACAGTTTTCTCCATGCATATTTCCGACAAAACGTCATTCCGCCATTCGCACTATCAGGCATGCGCCAATGAGGGTCTGATCTTTGACTTTTCTTTTTTTCTTTCTTTGACATGGGCTGCGAATCTATAACAATGGATTGGCGAGACAAAACAACCCTTCGCAATGTTGCTCGCGTTCACCGTTTTCCAAACGGACTGAGGTAACGCAGCGAAGAAATCTGGTGTATAGGTAAACGGGAGTAAGAAAGGTGCAACACCACCGTGATCATGAATGGCGTCACTACAATCAATCAATCAATCAATCAATCAATTTGTCCTATTTGAGTTTTCGATTGGAGGGGGAAAGGGGGATGAAAAGGCAACAGTAACGGTATAGTTTGTCCTATAGTGGATCCAATCTATCAGCCATGGTGTCAGCCTTGGCCGCTCAACAGTGGCGTCAAGACATCACATAGTGGTCATTCCTCCACCTGGTTGACCCCACACTGTCCTTCAGTATGCCAAGCAGACTTCCCCGTCACTTCACGTCCCTTGTGCGTCGAGTGTGGCTGAACGTCGCATTTACTCCTTTGTCCCGCTACGGGGGTCAGCAACTCAATGCTTGTGCACAGCCTGCGCTGCCGCAGCCACATCCCCATGGCCTACCCACCGCTTCACGGGGGAACGACACACACTTGTGCGCCAACTAGAAACCATCCACAGGAGACCATTCAGCACATCCAAGATTCTTGGACCTTGGCACAATCCAGCTCATCAGGGCAGGGCTATTCGATCGTTTATGGCTTTTCTCACAGCCACCTGTCCACTGGACCAACTCTAAGCCATTGCCCTGATGTCTTAGCGGGCGTGTCATGCTCACCCATCAAATCATATCAACCCACATGCTCGGGGGTGGTGTCCCGCAGCCTAAGCGGAGAAACGCCGCATGACGTCATCATTTATAATATAATTGGTCTTGCTGTCCTACACTCTTAAAAACAAACTTCACCGCATAGCACGCTCCTCGCCAACCACCATCTCGAATGATATCGTTATCTGCCCTGATTTGTTGAAAGCGGGAGGCGTACGCCTTTTCTGTGACACTTATGCTGTTCATAATTGTCACAAAAAAGGCGTACGCCTACCGTTTTAAAGAAATCAGGGCAGAAAACGATATCATTCGAGACGATGGTTGGCTAGGAGCGTGTTATGCGGTGACGTTCATTTTTAAGAGTGTATAGCCTTGCATGCTTGGATTGGATATGAGTTAGAAATAATATGGAGACAGCGGCTCCACAAGTGTGGAGTGGGCCGCCACTTTTCACTCGTACACTCTTAGATATGAACTTCACCGCCTAGCACGCTCCTAGCCAATCGTTATCTCGAATGATATCGTTATCTACACTGATTTGTTGAAAATGGCAGGCGTACGCCTTTTTTGTGACAATTATGAACAGCATAAGTGTCACAAAAAAGGTGTACACCTCCCGTTTTCAACAAATGATGGCATATAACGATGTCACTCGAGATGATGGTTGGCTCGGAGCGTGCTATGCGGTAAAGTTCTGTTTTAAGCGTGTACATCTAAAGGGTGGTTAGCAGAATAGATCACCGGATGTTTGTAGGGTTAGTGATGAAGTGATAGAGAATTAAGAAACGAAAATTGAATACGAAATGAACGAAATAGTTCATGGGTGTGCAAGATATGGGTCACCTCTATACCATTGTATTGTACTGGAAGCATATCTTGGGTCCAGCTTTATTTTCAACTTCGAGTGAGGGACAACCACCGATCTTGCTTACTTCGCAGCTTCACCTTCTTTTGTCATCATCACCTCATGTCGGGACGATGCCTGCAATTGTGTAAGCTGCTTTATAGAACATCGCAACAACCCGCCGATGACGCCGAGCCTCAAAACCTTTTGTCCGCTTCGATGTCCCGCGAATATACGTATCTCAGATGCATCTCAGACATGTAGCAGGATTCTTTGACAGCCATGCCAACTCAAGAGGAGTTCGTCGCCCGACTATATTCCGTTGAGAGAGAGAGAGTGAGGAAACAACCGCGTATAGTCGCTCAGTCGAAGATGCTGTTCCTGTAAACTCGACCGTATACGCAATCGAACGCACTACTCAACACCATATCACGTTTGTCTCCAACGGACAGTTTGCTCACCGACGGCCACAGCGCTGGCTGTGCATTGAAAGTGATTCATTCCCACGCGGGGGGGCATTGTCTATAGTGTATTCCAGTGGTCAAGCCAGGTTGAGCGAGGCCCATCCAGGTGGTGTTTGTGTGTCCTCTATCTGTCTGTGGCGTTCAATGACCCCCCCTTTCGATGCTCCATCGAGAAGGAACTCGTGAAAGGGATCAGGTTCAGGGACCAGCGGGAGAACAAAAATCAAAGGAAAAGCCAGAAGTGGGTCACTAGCGTCGACCGCCGTCCAAGGTGAATGGACGGGGGACCCCGATTTCGCTGCCTTCCATACGACGCTCGGATCATCGACGATGAGGCTGCCCACATTCTTGGACGCGCCTTCCATGTACTTTAATGGGCAAAGGGATCGACAATGCCGTGTCCGATCTGTGTCTATCTGCTTCGAAGAGTTAACTGAAGGGAGTTGAGAGTACTGATGAGTATAGACGTGCGTTCACCGTACTCTTGTAGTGCGCATAACATGAATAGATTGGGTGACACGTTTATTTTGAAGTTTACCTGAGCATGGCTTACATATTTTGTCACATGCTCCGAAGCCTATTGCAGATTGAAATGCATATAACGCGCAGGATCTTTTTACAGTTTTCAGAGCGTAAAAGGGGCGTTTTTAAGAAAATAAACGCACTTTTTTGTTTCTTCTGTAGGCTCAACATTTATAACGGTGTCGAAGAAGGTGTCTGCAAAACATGCATCTGAAGCAGTGTTTTGGATGGAATACGCCCTCCTGAAATGGTGCTTTTTGTAGAGTACACCATTTAGAAGGGTGTTTTACAAAACGCCCTTCTGTTACAGAGCGCAACTTACATCACAAAGGTTTGTGCCATAAGACAAAACATTTACACCCGAATTATGTAGAAAGAGTAAAGTGTAGCACAAGCATATTCCGAGATGCACAAAATACAACCACACAGCAGTACAAAATGTTTGTCTTGACGTGTTCACCCATTGTACTCCTGTAGTGCGCTTCTATGTGCATAAGTAACAATAATACAGCAGGTGACATTGTTAATGTGGAGTAAATGTGATAATATATGGTTAGCTTCCTGGCAGACTGAGCTTTGACAGGATATTGATTTTGCGGCGTCTTTTACGACGGCGGAGAATATAAAGTGCACTTTTGTGTTCCACCTTTAGTAAATGTGCCTTATTCTAGAATCATTTGCAAGACAAAGACATCCCGACAGCTCAATAAAAAATGGCTGAACGGGATATTGATATCCTATAATGGAGAGCGGCTTTTAATGTTTCCTGGTTAAATCGGAAACAATATAGACCTGAAAGCTAGAAAAGGTTGACGTGTTTTCCAGCAGACATCATTGCTCAAAGTTTTGGCGTCAGCATACCAACACCACCCAGATAGAGAAAGCCTGCTTACTCGTCGGGTGGTGGTGGTGGTGGTGGTGGTGAAAGGGCTTGCCGTTGTCGGCCTCACGTATGTGGGCAACGTCACGACTGACGCCCTGGGGAAATGTGCGTCCTGGGCCGACTTCTAGGGGAACTGTGCCGACATATGTCTGAAAGCGTCTGAGGAAAACCCAGGAAAAACCCCAGACAGCACAGCCGGCACCGGGATTCGAACTCGGGTACCTCCCGGGTTCCTTACTCGTCGGCGTGGCGTGGCAACTAATA
Source organism: Ornithodoros turicata (assembly GCF_037126465.1). NCBI lineage: Eukaryota > Metazoa > Arthropoda > Arachnida > Ixodida > Argasidae > Ornithodoros > Ornithodoros turicata. Next base: position 85,970,910 of record NC_088203.1, read on the forward strand.
GTCAGCCAATCAGGATCGAATTTTCAACGGCGGTAGCCAATCACGAACGAACTTTCAGCGGTCGTAGCCATGGAGACGAACTACCGTCGTCTGCGAGCAGTGATGGGAACGTCCCCGCGTACTAAACAGGAAAACTTTAAAATAAAGCTCAAAACGGTCCCATATCTTTCTCATGACTGATTTTTTTGGAAAGCGTGTTGCACTTTTTGTCCACAGATTCAGGTCTACAGGTTTCATGTTAGCTGCAATCATTTCCGAGCTCTCGAATTCGCAGAACGGCGAATCGCAATAGCAGACGAATTCTGACGATATATATCCACGTAGAGAAGGAGGGAGAGGAGGCAATAAGCAGCCTTCTGTATCTAGGTGGCACTAGCAGTACCAGCGGTATTTGTTACAGAGGGTGCTTCAGAATTCTGGGAAATACGGTACCATTATTTCGAGAATGCGACACTCCTGTCCAGTGAAGGTTTCCACGCCTCCAAAGTGTCTGTCTATTTTAATCGATTTCTATACTATTATCTACAATCTGCGATTACGCCAAAGCAGGGCAGAGAGGACTTGCTGTTTCTAAAATGCAGAACCTGGTGCATTCTTCAGGACACAAATCCTCTTACCATGTACCCACGCTTACCTAACTTCGTGAACTGGAACCAAAGGGACTCGCCATACAAATCAGGAGCTACAACGACACGGCTAAGACGCCGTGAGTTTTTATTTTTAGAAGCGTGTATATCTCATACCGTAAACAACCTTCACAATGAAAATGTGTTCGATAACGCTTCAATGTCTGCCTGACTGGCGTATCTCTGTAGCGAGCTACAAGAAGAGCCACAGACAAGATAGGGACAGACACTGCAATCGGTAAGCTTCACTGCGCAACACACTTCCCATTAAACCAGTATTGTTATTCATCACCCTTATCAGATAGGACTACCAGGTAACGGTTGTCGCCGTCAACACAACGGATCGATTTGCTACGCATTCTTCCTACAAGTCAGCGATAAACTGCTGACGTGAACCACACAGGCTGGCCGTAGATGATAAAGACATATCCGTCGATGGAGCAGTAGGATACTTGCCCATATCTCTATCTCAGTTGTCGGAAAGGAACTTGATTGAAGGATGACATTGGTTACAGCGGCAATGATGGCGATATTGATGCAACGTCATGGAGAAGTGGGCCCCACCTAGTGTGGGACCGGTCACACCAGCTGGTATAGTTACAGCATGTCATGCGTCTTATCTATATGCTGTGCTAGCTGCGGTTATTGCACACCAACTGTGCATGTTTAACGTATGGCATTTAAAGTAAATTATGCAAGAAGCAAAAAAACAAAACAAAAAAGAATTGAAGAAAGACGTATGAGGCAGGGACCGAAAACCGGCAAAGAGTCGAAGTATTTGACCGCCACTTGGCCCCAGGGCCCAGATTGCGTCAGACACCGAGGCGGTGCGGTACCCAACCCTGCTTCACGCATATATGCGCTTATTTCGCATTGTGTTTTTGGCACGACAACCAACATATCAATTACTTTTCACGGAACCGGCGAATCTCTGCAAATAGCACTGTGCGCCCGCTATGGGTATAAAGGTTAGAGAACAATGGATTACGAAATGGCAAAGAAAGCCTGCAGTCTGCACTCTTGAGACCGCCGCAAAACACCGAAGCTGATGAGTGTTCAAAGCATACGGCTTAAACTGTATACAGCACGTGTTTAATTAAGCGACCGTTAATTGATGTACTATTTAAAAAAAAGAAAAACAAACAGAAGTAGACGTGAATGTCGACGCGATGGAACACATGGGGCTGCTTGCCATCTGTGTGATGAGGACAGAAAGGATGGTGATGATGATGATGATGATGATGATGACAGATATAAGAAAAAAATGGGGAGGTTAGTCGCGACTAAGTCTTACTAAGAGGAGGAAACGTTGTCCTTGCTTGCATAAGGGTTGATGAAAAAATTCCCCATTGTCAAAAATCAGTTGGTTTATGTTGTGCACTAAATGGGGCGTCTTGTGAGTACACGTTTTATTATTTATTACATTTATTACGTTGGCCGTCCGAAACTGCTATCGGATGTTGGTGTGACAGCGTTTGAGTTTTATAATTCATAACTCAAACGCTGTCGCACCAACATCCGATAGCGATTTCCGCCAGCCAATGTGATAAATTTATAACTTTTACAAGTTTATAACTTATAAACTATTACGTACACGTACTATTATATTCATGACGAGTACACAACTTACATTGGCGCTGTAACAGCGTCGGTGAGCGGAGCGGAGCCTCAACGCAGGCAGCGATGACTTCTCATGGCAATATCCCTGCGGCAGAGGATATGGTAATTAACAGATGCTTACTGCATCACTTTTTCACGCTACAGTACAAACAATTTTGTTATTCGTTAATTTCGCAAAATAATAGTACACGTAATAAGAAAAAGGCAATTGCACGTAGTTATGCAAGGAAAACAAGAGAGAGAGAGAGAGAGAGAGAAATATCCAGCACTGGAGGGACTTCACTCGGGGGACAATCTGCTATACGGTACCAGGACATCGTATCCATCGATCATTTCGGTGGACATCTGGGTCATCCAACAGTGATAACAGCCGTGATGTTAATTTAGTTGTGATCTATGAATGGTCTTTGGTATAGGTTACCGACACTACTGCATAAATTGTTTTGTTAGTATCGGCAACAACACATAAGTAATGATGATGTAGTGGGATGTTTCGCCGCTGATGCGGCACCCTTTTCCATTGCTTGAGGGGGAGAAGGTGGTGAACGATGATGAATGTTCAGAGCTAGTCCCGGCAGAAAAACTGCGAGTCCAGGACTACTCAGGAACCGAGATGTGGTCAAACTGATAGCGCTCTCGCCCTTGCATCCAAACGCGTCATTTACACATTTGGAATACAGAAAAAAGCGCGGTATACTCAGCGGAGAAACATCGACAGTCTGGCACACTGTTTTCTTTCCAGAAAAAAAACGAAAAAAAAAACTGACGAAATAAAAGATCAGACGTCTCACAATTTATATACTTATGCCCAGAAGTTCAGTCACTTGTTTTTTGTTTTTGTTTTTTGTTTTTTTCATCGAAGCCGGAGGTGTAGAAAGTGGAGAGGGAATCACGAGGCCTTGCAGTGAGCACCTTGGCGACGTCGACCTAGATCGGCTCTACCATCAACCTTGCCATCTGTATATAGTGGTGGAACAACCAACTTCGTGCACACAGGCCCGAAAAGAAGAAGTGCGCCTCGTCCGCTACAGCATTACACGACGAAGAGGGTGCAGAGAAATGTGACGAGAATCGACGAACGGCTCCTAATTGGAATTGCAGCCGATGTGCGTGAAGTGCGGAGGGAAGAGACACGCGTGCAAGATCAGGGCCAACCGGCGGGTTTCCCCCCACCGGCGGGCAGATACCGCTTTTCTCCTCCGCTATAGCATGTTGTTCTTGTACGTCCCAGGAGTAGGGCATGAAGCGCAATGGACACGTCATGCCGCACCAGATGTCTTTCCGTGTAGTAGTAAATGAAAAGAGATAAGATAATAATCGACGAAAAATGGATGGCATTATTATTATTATTATTATTATTATTATTATTATTATTATTATTATTATTATTATTATTATTATTATTATTATTATTATTATTATTATTTTCCTTTCCAAATTACGCATGAGGACAAACGAGAGGCGAGGGAGATACGACTGCTCTGCTGTGTTTGTTACTTTTGTTACCTTTGCTGAACGTAAATAGGTACTGTACGGTGTATATTCATATTTTTAATCTGCACATTTATTTCCACAAGTTTGACGTTGCTACCAATCGCAGCACTCCATGTGTTGTTCTACGTAGTTCTGCAATCTGCTCAAGCCATACCAAGGACTCGGTGTAGTATCATTATCCATCCATCACCCAGTTTCCCCTTTCCCCCTTTTATCTTTCCTTTTCGCGCAAAAAAAGCCGTGACATGTCGAAAATAAAGTTGTTGTTGTTTCTAATATATTATAGAAGATTTATTTGCATGTTATGCAGATCTGAACGAAAGGTTCATGGTATGCGCAATGTACCTCATCATTTCATATACCAACATTCATAATCTCTATTTTTTTTCTTTTACCAATCAATCAATCATATATCAACAATAAATCTGAAAAGAAACAATGTTTGTTGGTGTTGTTGCTCAAGTTCTAGCAGAACGCGTTACTGAACTCAGCTGAATGAAGAGTGATGATGATGATGATAATAATAATAATATCTTTATTACCGTGCCCAAGAACATATAATAATAATATTAATAATAATAATTATAATAATAAGAATAATAACAATAATAATAAAATTGGGGAAACCATCCACCAATGGTATTTCATTCCGGTGCAACACATTAAACTGCTCCCAATTACAGACGACAGTGTCCCTAGGCCAACTAAATTCTATTATTCATCGTCTGTTACGCATCAACATAAATACATCATTTCGCCAAAGTGCTCTTCGATTTTCGTTTGGTGTTGTGGGCAAGAAAATTCTTCAAACTCTAGTCATGGTACTTCGGTTGAAAGATTAACAGAAGCAGTAGAATCACAGGCGTGCGGTGAGTGGTAACGGGGTTGCGATTATGAGGGTGAGGGAGACGCACCCTCTACGACATATTCTGAGAGGAGGAGGAGGACTCTCAACCAAAGCACGAAACTGAAATGTTATAAATGAGGATTGCGCGATACGTTAGCGCGACGTGTTAGCAAATAGGTACCCGAGTTCTGTCCCCCAGAAAAGCATAATACTAAAGCAAAATCCGGGTGGAACCTAACCGACGAGATGGCAAATATTGACTAGTGAACATTCTGTGCTTCCTGGTTTATGCTGTTGAAGTCGATTAGGTCAGCAGCTTTATTGAATGAACTAATGAAATCCGTAAACTGTAGGTTATTAACAACAAATACATGTAGTGACAACGGGATTTGGGTTTATTGGCCCACGTTTGAAGACGTGTTCATATGGACAAACTTCTGATTGATTGAATGATTGATGAAAGAAAAAAAGTTGAGAGGGACGAAGTGCTACTGGACCACGGTTCACTACTGGCAAATTTCGTCATCGCCGTCGTCAGACCCAGGCTGCCACCCAGACATATGTCGGCACTGTTCCCTTAGAAGTCGGCCCAGGACGCACATTCCCCCAGGGCGTCAGTCGTGACGTTGCTCACCTCTGTGAGGCCGACAACTGCAAGCCCTTTCACCACCACCACCACCACCAACCTCATCCATCTGCACTTAATGTATTCGCTGCTGTTGTTGCCGTTACGTTATGCGTTCAATGCAATATTTGAAAAAATAAAACTGAAATAGAAATACGACACGTATAGAAGAGACGTTCCGATCGTCGGATCGTCGATTGTTGTACACTTTATGTTGATGAACGTAGCGTGCACACGATACGTAACAGCATGACTTTCATTCTCTCACGTGACATGTGTGACAGAATTGCTGAGGGGAGGGGAGATGATATGTATCACCTTGAGACTCTTCTCTCATCTCCACCGCCGCATAGAAAGCTATAGACATCTGGGGCACATTTGATAGATTGTGCAATACACGTAGAACACCCTTCTGCATTCAGCTCCCCAATATTCAGCAATCGCGCGTCTGTTTGTCAGATTCCCAGGTAACACTCGTCGGCAATGAATTACTTCGCGGTATTGATACGCTTTATAACGCGAGAATTGCTGCCGGAACATGCGAAACACGTGGAATCGCTTTTCAGGGCAAGAGATATATGGCTGTGTTCAGCGTGTGAAAGATGGTGCTTGAGAAGCCATCTTCCCATATCGTTTTTCTTTCTTCATTTTTTAATAACATGGCCTCCATAAAAGCAACACCTGCGGTTCGCAACATTAACAGAATGCTATTCGCGAGATTAATCTGGATACATAAAAGAAATATCTAGAACGACAACAACAACAACAACTAATGTTAGGAGTAGCAGAACAAGTCGGGAGACGAGTTCAATATCTTCTCGTTTTTTTTCTTACAAACAAACAACAACAAATAGATCATGACTATGGCCTGGGGTGATTCACCGCTGGGGAAATATCTAGAAGCGTCTTTCATTGCCCGTGTAATCTCACACGCGCACGTATAAAAAATTTAAGGGGACAATTCGAAGCAGTGGACTGATTTTGTAATTAAAGCAGCACAGCGTTCTTTTCTTTTCTTTTGAAGTTTTCTTAGAGTTTTTTTAGCGTTGTTTTGGGTCCAGGATATGGAAGCTATCGTTCTTTATGCACTACATACTACAACAAAGTCCCTAGACTGCTGGGCGTCCGCCTTTTTACCCTTCCGTCCGGACACCCACTCCCTTCACATCCTAGGGGGAAAAAACACAACAACTAGGGAAACATAAAAGCTGGAAAGGCGGCTATCGTCGTCTCTTTATTGGCGAAAGAAAGGGTTGTCCAGGAGTTCACCCCCCTTCCATTCCGGCTTCGACCGGCCAATACTCTTATTTTTTGGGGGGCCCGTGCAGCCAACACAGAGGCGTCCATTGTGCCCATTTTTCCCATCTGTGCACCTTCCCAGCTGCGTTTCGCGTTCACTGCATGCACACGCGCGCGGCGAGACGAGTGGGGTTCAGACGCTTCTACAAGCTCCCAAATTTGTAAAGACGGGAGACCAGAAGCGAGACGGGGGTGTCTGGCGTCGATATTCAAAATCACCCAGAGGCAGCGACCTCCGTCAGTGTAAATATTGTGGTATTCTGGTCAGCATTCGGGTCCATAAGGCTCAACACTGCTGCGTGGATAGAACCATACAGCCCTCGCTTATATGACTGCCTTGTAATTTCCCCTCGTCTACAAATGAAACCTCAATACTTTACAAGCACTATAGCTCTACACTCTAAAAAAACAGAACTTCACCGCATAGCACGCTGTGCGCAAACCATTGCCACGAATGATAGGGTTATAGCTTCTGATTCGAAGAGAGAGGGGAGCGTAGGCCTTTTTGTGGCAATTTATATATATGAAAATTGTCACAAAAAGGCGTACGCCCCCCTTTGTCTTCCAATCACAAGCGATAACCCTATCATTCGTGGCAATGGTTGGTGCACAGCGTGCGATGTGGTTCTGTTTTTAGAGTGTACCCCTGCTGCAGGTGATATATCGTTCTGCCGATTTGTACGATGAATGGGGGAGGGGATTATTATGGCAGTTTGCTCTATACTCTAAAGACAGAACTTCACCGCATAGCACGCTCTGCGTCTGCGCCACCAACCATGGCCACGAACGAGAGGGTTATCGCTTCTGATTCTACACTCTTAGAAATGTTGTCATTTCTGTTGTCTGTCAATGTTGCCAAATCATTGTTTATTGTTTGTTTAAATGAACTTCACCGCATAGCACGCTCCTAGCCGACCATAATCCCGATAGATATCGTTATCTGCCCTGATTTGTTGAAGACGGAAGGCGTACGCCTTTTTGTGCCAATTATCATATATCGAAATTGACATAAAAAGGCGTACGCCTTTTTATGTCAATTCCGACGATGCCCCTAACATGTTACAATAGTGATGACGAGGATGATCGGTGTGGCGATGGCGATCCTGATGGTGGCCCATAACATCATCCAATGTATGTATGTATGTATTTTCATATTGTATAGACCAGGCTACTTGACACTTAACATGCAGTAACTGTAGAAAATGCGCCTTCAAGTGTGCCCTGTGGAATTCATTGTCCGTCGACGGTCATGTCAAGTGTATATTGAGATTCTGCTCAGAAACGTTGTCCTTCTACTATGTCATATAGGTCCCATGTTATTCAACTGTGTATTCTTTCACATTATCCGATGTCTGGGGCCCAGACTAATGTCATGCTGGGCGTATTCACCTTTTTGCTTGTGTTCCCGCATGCACCTCATTGGTGAAATAAGTAGAATTGAACAGAAATCAAAACTGATTGATTATTTCATTGATTGATTGATTGAAAAATTAAAACAAATATGGAGATGTGAGACTCCAGAACACATGTATAGAATCAGAACTGTTTGCAGGGGGGGGGGGATCTATCTATTTTGGCAGTCGCACATAGCTTCTTTTTTTAGCATTCCTTCCAGGACGGGCTGCTGTTGTGGCAGGACAAGCGAACAATCAAGTCAAACAGATGAAGCATTGCCTAAAGCAATATGATTTATTGCGAATGAATGCCACCACCACTTTCATTTTCCTTCTCATCTATAATCGCTTGTAACATTGTTCTTGTGATGAAAGATGAAAGTCACTGAAAAGGTTAGTGTTCTCTCCATACCGTTACGAAAAATGGGTAGCGTTACCCACACTCCACATCAACACGTACCAAGTTTGAAAAGGAAGTCTAGCAAATATCCCTATACAAATGTCTAACAAAATGGCCCGAGCCTCAGAAGAAGCCCCGAAAGCGTAATCAGCTGACAAAGCAACTGGACTATACAATCAACGAATAACTCTGAATTCATACGAGTGATTGTTCCCCTAGAAGTCTCTGCACCTGTCAGTAAGTTACATCCACGAAGTTAACTGTAAAGATTCCATACAATGAGAAAGGAATGCCACTTGAACAATAATTGTGTGGAGCTCCGTTCTCTTTCACTACATATAGGCACCTCGGAACACTTCTAGGGACTCAGGGGGCAGTTATTGCTATAGTGCACACTCTAAAAAACAGAGGGTGAGGGGGTAATGTAGCTATATTGGCGCGCCGTTGTCGGCAACACGCGTAAACTTCAGAACTGAAGATTGTGGCTCTTAAAATAGAAAAAAAAAATCTAGTCTAATCTCTAGCCAACCATTGTCCCGAGTGACATCGTCCTCTCCCTTGTCTTGTTGAAAACGGGAGGCGTACGCTTTTTTGTGACACTTATGCAGCCATGTTAAGTGTCATAAAAGACGTACACTCAGCACTGTTCACAAATCACGAATGATAACAATATCATTCTGCTATACAGTGGTTTGCCTGCAGCGCATTACATAAGGAAGTCCTGTTTCGGTGCCCACTGGCGTGTGGACAACAACGGCGAGCCAATTTCGACATTCCCCCTCCCCCTCTGTTTCAAGAGTGCGCCACAATCCCCATATTATTTTTAATTCAAATCCAATCCAATCCAATCCATCACGTAACACGTGCGACGCCAGGAGGGAGCGGAGGTATTTTTGTGACCGTTACACAAATGCAACGTGTCTTAAAAGGAGCGTACACTAGTAATGATGGTAGCAATGACGGTATAGGCTATATAGGCACTTTGAAACGTTTCGTCGACGAAGACCCCTTATCCAATGAACATTATGTTCCGAACGAAGCTCGCTGTTACCACCACAACCTCTACACTCCGTTGTCAGTTCATCTTTCGTGAGTTGATGTTGATCGTCTTTCGTAAATTCTCAACGGTGTGACGAACCGTAAACGCAACGCGCGCGTGCGGACTACATTCGCGAGCGGCGGCCTCCGCCATCTTCCCCGTGTATTGCGTATGGGAAACTTTTTTCCTCGTAGAGGGCAATCAATTTCCCCTCTCGCTTTTCCTCCACGTTTTCACTTTCGGCGTCCGACGCGTGATGGCCGCCTTCAACGCAAACCTCACTCGTTGCCTGCAGTGGACTTCGGGGGATGCAATCCGCCAGCAGGGTCGCGCGCGTTGTGTTTCCTGCGTGAGAAAGTTCGTGAGAAATTTTCACCCTGGCAGCGAGGGCATCGCCAGACCTTCCCTGGATGGGTGGAGAAACAAGTATACTGATACACTGAGACGAATGCCTCGCTATTTTGTGGCTTCGTCACTAATAATGATCAGATGAGGCGAGCCAGTTGGTGTGATCACTGAGGAACCATGACCCCGAGTTTGGGGAAGAGCTATTATTCGAAGACTTACACACACAAACAACCCAAAACCAGAAATAAACTGATTTATTAGACTTAGAAAGTGAGGAGTTGTAAAAGGGAGGCGCATAAGATGTATGTTTGTAAGCAATGTGTACGTGATAAGAAGCAGATAATCATCATTGAAGCGATGTTCATACAAAGTACTCCCAGGTGCATAAGTATGCCACCAGTAGATCCCTCGCTCTTTCTCCCCTCCCTTTTACACCTGCTCACCTTCTGAGTGTAATGAATCACTTCACTGTTGGTTTTGAGTTGTTTGTGTGAGTTAGTCTTCGTGATAGCTTTTCCCCAAACTCAGGGTCAGGGTTCCTCAGTCGTCACTAACATTTCGTTCATGTCGGTGTGGAGAGGTCAGGCAACGAATGCCTTTTCTGGCGTACCCGTCACTCATTTGGGGGTTTCGCTAGTGTACGAGGGAAGCGGTAATGAACGGGCGTAGATTCCCTGCTCGAATTGAATAGCTAAAGACTAAAAGAAAAAAAAACAGAGGTGGTGATGGTGACGATATCCTTGTTTACCGAAGTCTCTAAAAAGAGAACTACACCATGAGACACTGCCGTCCCCTAGACAGTCATCGTTACTATTGTCTGTGCCGTCCTATCCCATTTTCTGCTTAAAATTGTAGGCCGTAAGCCTTCTTGTTACCCTTTGAATTTACTTTAATAAAAAAAAAAAGAGGTAGCCTTAATCCCTCCTCAAAACAAAGGTGACAATTGTCGGTCATATTCCGCGGTTAGCCTCGGAACAACGTGTTACGTGTGTTACGTGGCACGAGTACCACTCCAAAAGGAGAACTTCACTGCATAACATGCTCCCAACAACAACAACAACAACAAATAAGTAATGATGATGTAGTGGGATGTTTCGCCGCTCAGGCGGCACCCTATCCCATTGCACACGATCCCGGCCAACATTCTAATATGTAAGAAAACTTATTAACACGTTTTATTAATATACAGATCTATTGACATGTTCTGCTTTAGTTCGGAATATAAATAATTGGAGTATGTTTACACGTGCGACGCGTCAGCCGCATTTGTATGGCGACATGCTGCACGTGCCGCAGGATATATAACTGTGAATAATTTCGACCACCTGAATTTCCTTTGACATGCGCCGGAAACCTCCTTCATATACGGTGCTGAAAGATGTGTTTTCCGTCCCCCACATTGCTACCAGAATATATTAATACATACAATAGAATATATGCTCTGCATTCAGGATACTATATTAATAAACAGTTCATGTGACACCGACGCATTCGTACGGCAGCATATTACAGTAGTTAACTGAGTCAAAGCAACGTTTTTCTATCAGTATATTTGAGTAGTTTTATCTGTACTGTTGAGAACACTTTGTATCTCACCTTCACTACATGCACAGTGCGAAAAATGCGTGCCTGCATCGCTCAGCACTCAACACGAGCACTACACATGCGGAGTGGTTTTTGTTTTTCTTTCTTTCTTTCCTTTTTTTTTTCTGCCGCTTTTATTCCCCGTGGCTCTGAGCACAATTCATTGATGCAGCTTAGTTGGCTGTTGCGATGGGATTATTACGGCCGTCTGAGTCGTGACCACCTAGAAATAATGCGGCGAGAGCGCCGTACGCAAGGGTCAGATGAAGGGTGTGATTTTTTTTAAGAGTAGCAAGCCGAACATTGGCTGACCTCTCTCAACACTTAAAAAGAAGAAGAAGAAGACGAACCGCACAAAATGTGCAATGCCAACGTAAAATGGAGGGAAGAGGGAGATGGAAGGATGACATCGTTTGGCACAACGCTGGTTTCGTTTTTGGTTTGTGTCCTGGCTATAGCCTATAGTGAGCGGGAATGTATGGTTATGAAGTTTACAGTGGTTCGCGTAAACGAACGGAATAATTGGTAGATACGACTGTGCGACTTCGGGTGAACCGGTGGCATTAAGTGATTGATATATGTATTTTATATGCTATATACCTCTTATGTTGTGGTTCACGTTGATATACGGAAAATCCCGTAATTTTGTCAGTGCTTCTTATAGGCATTCAGTTTGTTGCACGTTTTAGTGAATCGAGAACACTCGATACGAAAACCATACGATAATGGCCATTGTCATATCCAAGGTAAGCAATGTGACGTCTGCCACTTGCAACGAATAACGCAATTGGCGCTTATCGTGCTTTGGAAACCACTATCGTGAACACCGCTCCGATCTGCTAAAAATTTATATCGACTGCCAGCGTGGCAGGGCGCAAGCTGTTGATTACGACAGACGCACGCAGTGTTCACAGATTTGACGATTAGACGTTACTCTAAGATTATAGAATAGAGAAACAAAATAAAAACATGGAGAATGTAGCCTCGATGTTGTAAGGGCAAGCTGCTTCAATAGTCGCAGAATATGAAAAGCGTAAAAAAAAAAGAGCGAACAGAAAAACTCCGTAAGTGAATGATCGCAACGCAAAACAAGCAAACAAAGACAAAAAAGGCGAAAGACAAAAATCTGAGGGTATAAACTAAGAAACGGGAGCGATTAGATGGTGTAACAAAGTTGCACCGCAATGACTGAAATATCCGAATCTCACCGGAATGGTGTACTCTCAGAAAAAAAGGTGGAGCAGTTACACCTCTTTTAGGAGGTAATAGTTGTCGCATGTGTTGTGCCTAAAAGGTTGCAAAGTTCTACCCGCTACCTCACTCTCTGCCAAGAATGATAGGGTGACCGCTTCTGATTCGGTGAGCGAGGGGGGCGTACGCCTTTTTGTAGCAATTTGGGTATATGATAGCTGCTTTTGCCACCCTGTTACACCCTTTATCAGACGCTATGTTGACCTAGGTGGTAACTATAGAAGTTACCACCTTTTCACACCCCTTTTTCTTAGAGTGTGAAGCTTAACGGCGCGAAAATATGATCCAATAATCGGAACACCTGACTGAAAAGGAAAAACGAAGGCCCGCCTACGATTCTTCTTATTCCGTCCATATTTTTTTTTCTCCTACCATCATCATCACCATCTTCTTCTTCTTCCGAAGAAACGATTTAAGAGAGCACGAGCGCGTTTCGGACGAAAATGTGTTCATCGACCATGATGGGATTGAACGCCACCCATGTGGAGTCGCACAGCTGCTTTGCCAGACATCAGCACTGGAATGGAAGAGACGTCCAACCATGCATGCCGTAGGGAAAAGATAAGGAGGGAAAGGTCCCATCTGCTCCGTCCCCTTCATAAATAGTTTCGGCTGCGATGTCCATGCTGTGCCCTTGATTCCAATAAGGCGCAGTTTGTCTATAGTCTGCACGTTTTTTTTTTCTTTTTCTTCTTCGTGTGAACCAGATGGTTTCCACGTGCACGCTTTCTATTTGGCACGAGAGCAGCGTATTCGGTCCCTCCAGCGAATAAAGATAATCCATCTCACCCGAATTCTGGAGCAATCGCGTTAGACCTTCGATGTCTAACGCTGAGGCTATAGTCCCTCTGACACCGTCAAATATCAGTATGTCGTCTGACATGGCAGCTTGCGAATGGAGATGCTCACGTTAGTCGTTTGAAAAGAATACGACGCAGTTGTCAAGTTAGCCGCCGTACACTCTTAAAAATGAACTTCACCGCATAGCACACTCCTCGCCAACTATCATCTCGAATGATATCGTTATCTGCTCTGATTTGTTGAAAACGGGAGGTGTACGCCATTTTTGTGACACTTATGCTGTTCATAATTGTCACAAAAAGGCGTACGCCTCCCGTCTTCAACAAATCAGAGCAGATAATGATATCATTCGAGATAATGGTTGGATAGGAGCGTGCTATGCGGTGAAGTTCATTTCTAAGAGTGTATAGTGTTGGCTCAACTCCTCTGCATTATTTTATACACTTTTAAAAATGAACACTTCACCACATAGCAAGCTCCCCTCCAACCATCATCCCGAGTGACATCGTTCTCTCCCCGGTTTTGCCCCGCCTTTTTGTGGCACTTATTAAAATGTTAATTGTCACAAAAAGGCGTACGCCCCGCGCTTCCAACAAATCAAGGGTGATAGACGTATCACTCTGTACAATGGCTGGCCTTCAGCTTGCTATGTGGTGAAGCTTTGTTTTAAGAGTGTATACAAACAAAGCAGCAAAAAGCAAACGAATAACAATATGCTCTAAAAACAGAGCTTCACCGCATCGCACGCTCCTAGCCAATCGTCTTCTCGAATGATATCGTTATCTGCCCTGATTTGCTGAAAACGGGAGGCGTACGCCTTTTTGTGACAATTATGCTGTTCATAATTTCACAAAAAAGGCGTACGCCTCCCGTTTTCAACAAATCAGGGCAGATAACGATATCATTCGAGATGACGATTGGCTAGGAGCGTGCTATGCGGTGAAGTTCATTTTTAAGAGTGCAGCCAAGCATCATCCCGACTGAGAACGTTCTCTCCCTTGATTTGAAGAAAACGAAGGGCGTCCGTCATTTTTGTGGCAATTATGAACTGCATAATATCACAAAAATGGTGTACACCACCCACCCCCGTTTTCAGCAAATCAGGTGACAGAACGGTGTCACTCGGGATGACGGTTGTCTATGGGCGTGTTATGTGGTGAAGTTCATTTTTAAGAGTGTACAGAGGAACATCTGATAAACACTGAATAACGAAACGTGGACGGCGGCGTCTCCTCACTCTTAAAAATGGTTGTGGTGCTTCTGAAAAAAGCTCGCCGTTGTCGGCCTCACAGAGGTGGGCAACGTCATGACTAACGCTCCGGGGGAATGTGCGTCCTGGGCCGACTTCTAAGGGATCTGCACCGACATATGTCTGACAGCGTCTGAGGGAAACCCAGGACGCTGTCAGACATATGTCGATACTGTTCCCTTAGAAGTCGACTTCACCGTATACCACGCTCCTAGCCAACCATCATCCTCGCCCCTGATTTGTTGAAAGCGGGAGGCGTACGCCTTTGTTGTACCAATTATGTACTGCATAAGTGGCACAAAAAAGACGTACCCCTCCCGTTTTCAACAAATTAGGGGCGAGAACGATGTCATTCGGGATGGTGGTTGGCCCGGAACGTGATATGCGGCGAACTTCATTTTCAAGAGTGTTCCAGGTCTCTGAAACTGCACTCTTAAAAATAAACTTCACCACATAGTACGCTCCTATAGCCAACCATCATCCCGAGTGACCTCGTTTTTTTTCCCCTGATTTACTGAAGACGGGGGGCGTACGCCATTTTTGTGGCATTATGCAGTTCATAATTGTCACAAAAATGGCGTACGCCCCGCGTTATCATCAAATCAAGGGGGAGAACCTTGTCACTCGGGATGATGGTTGGCTAGAACCGTGCTATGCGGTAAAGCACTGTTTTTAGAGCCAAGCCTGCGTCCAGACAGCGCTCCACTTAATCCACATTACCGTTAGTCTCCCCGTGTTAAGAAATCATGATAGAGGAAGAAACCGGCGTGGTGAGCTCACCGTTTCGAAGAAATATCGATGCCATATTCCAGGAAGCTTTCGCCGTCGACGGCCCGTTCAAATATTTATGCAACCTGTCTCCCAAAGACATTTCGCACGCGCGTACACTTTTGTTTACAGCTCTCCTGGGGGGAGCAGACCGCAGGACTTGGTCATTCGACCACTGCCATATTTGAAGCACTTACTCCACTTGTGTTCCTGCATCAGATGCGTACACAGCATGAGAAGAGGGTCTTATGATGCACGCCACGGAGCAGCATGGTACGCGTATCGAATACGTAGCGTCCAGATGAGGTTTAACGGTACATTGCCGTACTGTGGATAGGTTCTACGGATAAAAGAAAAAACGAACGAAGGCAGAGATTCTGGGGCCCTGAAAGCTGACCACAAAGCAACTGCTTGGTGTCGAGAGGGTTAATGATGAAATTAAAGGGAAAAAAAACGAAGCGAGAAAAAAAAAAAGAAAAAGACAGCTGATGACGCGGAAACCACATACTACAAACCTATATACCCGTATTTAGTGTGTTAATGTGTTGTAGAAGCCCTATCGTTGTAACAGAAACGACCACATGAATTGGTAATCGACGAGCCGAGGCAGCTTACATCTGTACAAGAGTTGTAAAGAACTCGACATGCGACACAAGGAATGTCAAAGCACCCCCATTTGACGAAGGTGCGGAAGGTTGCGCCCCTTTCAGCGAATCCTGGAGGGATTAAAACTGGGATAACTCACTCGGAGGATGTATTTTATGGGGATATTATGCATACCGTGCCCTTCCATAACGCAGCAGTCCAGATAACGGGACTTTGTCCAAAACGCCGCATGAATAATGCACGCGTCACTTGTGGGTATATATTGGCGTGTATATCTAAATTTTCAGACAGTCACGTACAACCCGAATACTCGCACTCAGGGCCACACCTGTCTTGACCTACGAGGTGAGAGTAATCTCGATTTTTTTGTACTTCTTGTCTGTCGATCAAACAGCCCAATATCAAGTCAACCTTTTTTCCACCGGGAAGAACGTTTGGTGGTGGAAAGTCCAAGCAACACGCATGCAATGGCTGCACGCTGTTGAGCGATACGGCCGCACAGCTGGACTTGTAACCTGGTGCATACGTCTCACAGATAAGCCACGCCATGGCTGATATAGTTGGTACACCGGTAACACAATAATTCTGCTTCAGTAGGAGAAGCAGGTCCGAACCATAGTGGGTCATCCCCTTCTTTTGCTCTTAATCTTTTTTTTTTTTTTTTTATAGAAGAAAAACATGACGTACCCTCGATGTATATCTCGAGAACAGAGCTTTTGAAGCATACGCAGAACTTCACCTCATTACACGAGCAGAGTCAACGGTCATTCAAAATGACATTACTCTCTTTCCTGATCTGCTCAAAATGCGACGCGCACACCGTTTTGTGACGAGTTGGATACGTTCTAATTGCCACAAAAAGCTGCGTGCACCGCTTTCTCCTCAAATCAGAAGAAATAACGGTATACATCGTTCGGCACACTAGGTGGCGCAGATCATATGTCATGCGGTGAGGTTCTGTTTCGAAACAGGACTACGCGTATTGATTCTTCTTCGCGGTCGGTACCTATCCCTTTGCATCAGCCGACAAGTTCATATCTGTAGTGCTTTACCACGGGGCAGGATTTGCTTTAGGCGTCAAGTAAAGGGATAGGAAAAGCAGCTGGGAGCCCGTTAATGAGACTAACGATCGGCGAGGAACGAACGCGAAACAAAAGGATGAGGAGCGGCGGCTCAAAGGTGTGCATCTGGCGGAGTTAACGTACGTCGGCGGCTCCTCGCACAATATAGGGCAAGCATTGTCTATACGCGCGCGCGGTATACCCTCGTACAAATGATGGAGCCTCGTTTCTAATCACGGTATTTTCTTTTTGCTTTCACCTCGCGGCAGTTTCTGAGTGAAGGAACGATCGGCCGACGACAGTCTCACAAATCGATACTCATTTTTGGAACGTTCTCCGAGCGAAGAGGACGTTTGGAGAGCAGTATTTTTTAATTGCGTTCCATTTCGATCGTCCTCGTTTGATTTCTCCCGCGTAATTGGATACTATTGGTGTTAGCGCGTGGGTATATACGAGAAGCACGGAGAAATGTTCGCGCCGGGTACGCCACGGTGGAATAAATATGGTGGCTACACTGTTCGTCCGATAGCGTTCGAAGCTCACGGGATCGAGGGGAAGACGGTGGCAGAAATCCCCCGAGAAATCTCCCCGTGCCTGTGCGCGCTTTTGCTGTGGAGAAAGAAAGCATCGAAGAGAAGCTCACCGTAGTTCCAATCTCCCGACAAAACCAATCCGAAAGAGAACTTCTTCACCGTTGGGTACAGCTTTCCATATCAGCGGCACGCGCGTAGAAAAAAAAAAAAAGAGAGTAAGGTTGAAACACAGCTTTTTCTTCACAAAATCGAGAAAAATTCCTCACAGGATGCACATGGAACTTGGCGTCTTCGAACGAGTCACTTTCCTTGGCACTTTCTCTTTTTGCTTCTTTTCACTTAAAAATAGCCGCTCAATATACACACACACGCACACACAAACACACGAGTCGAGGGGGTGGAAGAAGGGGGGCAACACTGGCAGTGCCCGCGAGAGTCGAGCGCACCCAAAAATACCTCACTACCTAAGCGGGCAACCTCGCCATTGAGCGCAGCGCTTCTGGCGAAGTGCACGGAGAAATCGCAGCGCCCTCAAAGCGCATGCGCTTGACGTCATAGGGATGAGCGCCAATGAAAATACGCTAGGCAGGTCAAACGTGACGACAACAGGTGAGGGAGGAGGAAAGCGGCCTTTCTTCCATGCGAAGGAGAAAAGCGAAAAAGAAGAATGCGACGCCGCCGTGCAGCGACGGAAGGATTGCTGCTGGCCATCCGTTAGGTTACCGTTCGCTGGTGGAAAGCTAGGCGCATTGGCGTTGCAAAAATGCGTTGACGCTGACGTAGAAACCGCCTTCGTAAACCGTTGAACATTTGTTGGGTGAAGTTGCCGAAAAGTCAATCCACGAAAGCTGACCGTACAAAATAACGGGGCATTGAAGAAGCAGAGGCCAAAGGATGTGAAAGGTCGACAGGCAAAATTATAAGTCATGGTTGCTCTAAAGCGTTCAGTTGACCTGCAAATTGTCTTTGTTCTGTACAATAAATTTTTCATGCATCGCCGAAATTATCTCAAATGAACAGGCGTTGAAGAAAGAGCTAGGTAAAAGGATGTCAAAGGGTTGGTCTGCATACTTTTTTTTTTTCGTACTACCACTTATTTCCCATACGGGATCTTAAGTTGGAACAGTATAGAATATTAAATGATGAAAATTTATTAACTTGCTAATAATTTATTACTCCTCGGTTTTTGGAGACAATATATGTATATTTTTCTTACTAGACCTAGCCGTTGCCGTAGCACAGGCTAACCTTTCCCTCCTTTATTTATAATAAACCCCCATACTCTAAATTAATTCCTAAATTAATAACGTAAATAAATTCCTCCCTAACCTAATCTAATAATGGCTTTCACTTCCAGCATATAAATAAAAATACAAGTCACGACCATTGCGTTTTGTTTTCTTTCAAAGTCTAGTGCCGCAGTGAAACGGAAACATTATATTTAATAATTGGTAATATTATTGGTGAACGAGAACGGCACGATAAAGAAAGCTGTGGAATCGAAGTTCAGCAATGCGATGTCAGCCACTTCAAAAGAATGTGACGGCTGGCTTATCGTGTTTTCGGAACCTTTATCCTGAACACCTTCTGATCTTTATATACAGGCCATCTCATCGTCTGATCTGGAAATGGGAACTCAAAATGGAAACGCTCCAAATGGGGCACTGTCCAAGTTACCACGTTTGTTCGCTTTCTTTTTTGTGTGTGTGTTAGCGCCGCGAAGCAACTGTGGCTATGAGCTGCGTACTGATGTGGACAGTTGGAGAGAGGACAGCAGGAAGAAGTGGGGGACAGGGGGGTTAGTATGCGTCCTGGGCCGACTTCAGGGGAACTGTGCCGACATTCGTCTTCGGAAAATCTTCAGGAAAACCTATGTTGGTTCGCCCGTGAGTACACTCTTAGAAATGAACTTCATCGCAGAGCACGCTCCTAGCCAACCATCATCTCGAATCACATCGTTATCTGCCCCGATTTGTTGAAAACGGGAGGCGTACGCCTTTTTGTGACAATTATGAACAGCGTAAGCGTCACAAAAAAGGCGTACGCCTCCCGTTTTCAACAAATCAAGGCAGATGACGGCATCATTTGAGATGATGGTTGGCTAGGAGCGTGCTATGCGGTGAAGTTCATTTTTAAGAGCGTAGTTCCGTGCGATACTTTTGCCGTCGCAAGGAACTGGCTTCATCGGTGGCGTTCCCGTTACTTTCGTATTGCTGTTGTAAAGTAACGGCATCTTTTATTCCACGAGGAAAACGTTTTCAGCTTTTGCGTCCCTGCAAAGGACAGAGACGCACTCTAAAATCAGAACTCACAACAGAACACGACCTATTCGCCAAACATTGATGCCGCTGTCGCTCCTGATTTTGGGGAAAACAGTGGGCGGTCGTTCTTTTGTGACAATTGTCACAAAAAGGCGTACGCCCCCTGTTTAAAAAAATTGACGGGAGAGAATGATGTCGTTCGGAATGATGGTTGGTCAGGAGCGTGAACTTCTCTTTTAAGAGTGATGCGTCCAAATGAGGCGTGCTCCTCCAGGCTCTCAGGAATCGTCAGGGCTCCGGATTGGATTGGATTGGAAATGAAAGAAAAATATGGAGATGTTAGGCTCCGGACATGCATAAGGATGCCGCTTATTTTGCTTTTTGGAAGTAGTGAGTGGATGTTTGCTCCCGCTGGTGCGGCACTGGTGCCAGAGAGCGGCGTTCGAAAGCATCTAACGGGAGTCTTTCCTTTGTGTGTGTGTTAGAAGGATGTTACGTCGAATGTTTGGAGGACAGTCTAGTTTAGACTACGGTCGGGACAGCCCACTCTACTCGATTTATATTCTGTCTCGACAACGTGCAGGCAAGCAAAAAACTGAAACAGTGATTTATGATCATGAAGTGGCAGCCGTCTTGTTGTATCAAGCGGTAGAAAGTATGGAGACTGATGGGGAATGAGTAGTATTTTTTGTTCCTTGAAGCGCCGCCGAAGAACTGTGGATATAATAGCGGCGTACAGACACGGGCAGAGGGCAGCGGGAAAAAACGAGGGGCATGCGGGTGGTCTGGAAGGCGTACGTACGCCTTTTTGTGACAATTATGTACCGCAAAAGCGTCACAAAAAGGCGTACGCCTCCCGTTCTAAAAAAATCAGAGCAGAGAACGATGTTATTCGGGATGATGCTTGGCTACACTCTTAAAAATGAACTTCACCGCATAGCACGCTCCTAGCCAACCATCATCTCGAATGATGTCGTTATCTGCCCTGATTTGTTGAAAACGGGGGCGTACGCCTTTTTTGTGACACTTATGCTGTTCATAATTGTCACAAAAAAGGCGTACGCCTCCCGTTTTCAACAAATCAGAGCAGATAACGATATCATTCAAGATAATGGTTGGCTAGGAGCGTGCTATGCGGTGAAGTTCATTTTTAAGAGTGTAGGAGCGTGCTATGCGGCGAAGTTGTTTTTTAAGAGTGTACTATGCGTCCTGGGCCAACTTCGGGCTGAGCAGTGCCGACATTCGACCGCAAAGTTACCGCAAAAGCCAGGGAAAACCTCAGACAGTACAGCCAGTGGTAGAATTCAAACCCACCAGCTCCTATAGTCTACAGCACGACTCATCACCAACACTCTTAAAAATGAACTATGTATGTATGTATGTATGTATGTATGTATGTATGTATGTATGTATGTATGTATGTATGTATGTTATGTGTGTGTTGTGCTTGTACCATGTGAAATCCGTCTAGTAAATCTCTCCCACACAAAATGAACTTCACCGCAAAGCACGCTCCTAGCCAACCGTCATCCCGAGTGACATCGTTCTTTCCCCTGATTTGCTGAAAACGGGGGACGTACGCCATTTTTGTGGCATTATGCGGTTCATAATTGTCACAAAAATGGCGTACGCCCCCAGTTTTCATCAAATGAAGGGAGAGAACGTTGTCATTCGGGATGATGGTTGGCCAGGAGCGTGCTATGTGCTGAAGCTCTGTTTATAGAGTAAACGAGCGGGAACCCGCTGGTGACTGCAGGGAGGGGTAACGCGAGTAGTGTCGTTGCCGTTTTTCATTTTTTGCTGAGCGCAATATTTTCGTATCCGTTATCCGTTTCTGATATCAAGCCTTTCAGTTTCGTATCTGTTACGTGTTCGTTACTGTTTCCGGTATAATGGAACGGCTGTGCGGGAGGACAGCCCGTCCAGCTCCGTCAGCATCACGTTTTGCCCAAGTGCTGCTTCAGCGTAACGCGTGCACACTACACAAGTAATTTCGCATCGGTGGGACGCCCACATCTTGGAGTACTAGAAAAATATATGTAGAAACACGTATTCATCCCATAGAGTATCGTGCTCAAACCCCGAGTCCAGCAACTCAAGATGAGCGTGACCAGGGCCAGCTTGCACGAACGTTGATGATATTCCTCAGTGCTGTACTCTGTATAGCTTTGCCAGTGCTAAAGGAAAGATATGCAACGAGGACAATGCCGTGTACAAAGAGCATTACCGAAGCTACGGAGTACAACACTGAGGAATAGCCTCAACGTTCGTGCAAGGGGCTCAGACCTCTAATGTCGCATTTATAGGCTCTCAGTATAGTAATTAATACTGCCCCAGCCACGGTGGAAAAAAAAAGGGTGTGTAGGTCGCGTGTACTGACGTCATGAGTTATGAGGACTGGGGCGAGTAAGGGACGGACGCACCCTCGAGATCCAATATTTCGCTTTTCATGCTCTCGTGTAGTATTCGCGATTCCAATGAACTACAGGTGGCGCCCCGAACTTCAAAGATGGCGGACGTATGGAGGTCTCCCGAGCAAAGCGAGCGTATAGGGAATGTGGTGTCGACCGAATTATGTTCATCTGTTCCAGTTTTTAATACCCACAAATTGACATATTTCATGCAAACGGAATTCATTTTGTCTGCTGGTCATCTCGTACTGTGCAGTGCAACTCCAAGAAGTAGGCAAAAAGTTTCCGTCGTCGGAATTTGTTTACATACGTCGGGAGTCGAGCGAACAAATGAGGCATTTTTAGAATCTAAAAGGGCAAAGCGGGGATTAGTTTCTAACAAGAGGGACGTAGCATGTGTTTTGGAATGTGGATTAGTAGTCTGCAAGGAATACCATGTTTGAGTTTGTCTTCCGATAGTCCCGTAGTATTTACATGTGAGTGTTGCAGGGGAACAACAGCTCCACGAAGAAATTGGAGCTGTAAGGACAAGGGACGTAAAGAACACACGTATACACGGGACCGGCTGCTCCACTACAACAAGTTATTTATTTGTCAAGGCACCTCCTTTTATACAGGTTTGCAGTGGCGTAGCCAGACCGCCAAGGTAGAGGGGGCTCGCCACGAAAACACGCCCCCCTCCCCCGCTGATCCTGTGTGCGAAAACACACACATACTTGTGCACACTGCAAAGTGTGGATAAAAAAGAGTTGAGTTGGACGTTCACACATGTATACACTGCCGTGACCAATGAGGTGGTGTCACGAGATTGAGAGCATTTTGAAAAGCTCATACTTTGAAAACCATTTGCTGCTTAGATAGACGCCATAAACTGCAAGCACTTTCGCGATCATCACACTGCCCCCCCCCCCCTCCTTCTACACACACACGCACGCACACCATATTATTTTCTCCTCGGATTTGCACGATTTGCGTGGGTCGGTCCGTGGCAGGTAGGGGGGGCTCGAGCCCCCCCTAGCCCCCCCGTGGCTACGCCACTGCAGGTTTGTCATGTGACCAGGGGGGAACAAATAAACACACACGGGATGTACAAAGAGGCCCACTCAGCCATTCTAAACAACAGCTCCGTTGGAAATGTAGTGTCTCTATAGGAATTAGATACTTTTTGTCGGGACTTTGAGACACAGAGAACTCCGACCTGTCGTTGCTTCACTCTCACCATAATTCATCCTCTCATATTAACCACTGTGAAATGGGGTAGTGTCCTGTGGCTACCACGGGGAAACATCCCATGCCATCATCACTTCTTCATTTATTGTTGTTGTTGTTGAGACACAAGTAATCATAAAAAATATATAATGCACAACTTAACGTTCACATGGGCATTGATGATGATGATGATGATGATGATGATTGAAAGAAAAAAATGGGTATTGTAGCCCTCGTCACGAGGGCCGGCTACCCCAGATCACCCAAGGAAAGGAATGCCAGACACATCCACCCACACCCACTGGAGATGTTGCGAAGCGGCGACGAACGCCACAGACAGGGTCATAGCCCGTCTAACAGCTTGGTGTCCCTTAAAAACTGTGTAACGGCTCGCAAAGCTGGCATGGGCATGGCATGGCTGGCGGCTCACATGGGCATTTGCAAGAGCTCAAGAAAACACTTCTATGTTTGGTGTGGTGATGACAAAACGTGCTCATATGGCGTTAGCTCTGACCCTGATGTTTGCAGAACTCTGTGACTGTATGTCAAAGGTATACGTGAACAATACATATTTTGAAAACCCTTGGCACACACGCCTATATCTGACACCTTGTCTTGACTTAACACCGTACATGTGATACTATTTGAAATGCCATATGCTGTGCGGAGAACATCTGAGCGGTGCAAGAGATGCTCTGGCAAACATCCCACTACATCATCATTGCTTATTTGTTGTTGTTGTTGTTGTTGTTGTTCTTGCGAAGTGAAGTATTCGTTTTCTTCACTGCTCTTGGTATTCACACACAGTTTGGCGCGACATTTTTACCTTTGCGAGCCATTCGTTGATGCGTGTGCGGCACCAGACAGAAGCTTTCTCTCCCGATGAGACTATCCGTATAGTGGATGCTTGTCTACGCCGCATTAGTGCGGTGATATTGTTTACTTTGCCTGAGGTCTGAAAATGCACACATGCCTACACGACAAAGAAATGCTGGTTCCTCGTTCTGTATTACTAAGGTTAATATTAAGATAAAATCGTGGTGACAGAGTTGATCGGGAAACTCGTGCGATGGGTCGACACATGGGACTTCCGTTCCGTTCGTCTTGATTAGGAAACTACTAAAAGAAAGAGTGGGCTATTTTCAACAGGCTGAGAAGAAATTAGTAGTGCAACATTCCGCTTTTCGATTTCGAAACATTCTTTATTGCGGGCATCCTGTTCATAAGCAAGAGAAACGTGTACTGCCGTACCGCTTCCCTGTCCGGACGCGCTCTCGAACCTCCACTCGCAGCTTTTCGAAATCGCCACCAGGTGGTCACGGCTTCGCTGGAATCGCGAATTCAGGGCGTATATTACAGGGAATGGAGTCACCAAAATACAAAAATAGTCATCGCACAACAGGGATAGCAATTAACCGAGTTCAATACCGGACGATCATTTTCGTTTCCGTTTCAGTTTCCGGTAATGGAGGACCGTGGTGTGCGTTTCTGTTTCAGATATCGTTACCATCTCCAATTTCGGTAATACCTGTCTCCGTTACCATTACAGTTACCGTTCTCTGCGCGGTGAGTATGGAATGGTTAGTGGGAACGGGGAAGCGGTGATATTCATGGGCACTCAGGTAGCATGTATACCTTTTTCCGTCGACCAAAAGATATTAGCTTGATACAAAATAGTGATCTAGGTCACACCTAACCTTGTATGGTTCCTCGAATAATTTGAAAAAAAGAAAAAAGAAAAAACAAAGCATACTAGGGTCATTTTGAACTTCAAACATGCATAAAAATAAAAACAATCAGCTGAGCCTTCCAGCACACTCTTAAAAATGAACTTGATGTCATTCGGGATGATGGTTGGCTAGGAGCGTGCTATGCGGTGAAGGCTGACAACGGCCTCTCCCACTTTCTTTTCCTTTTTTTTTTTTTTTTTTTTTGCTATAGTCGTGACGATGCCCACTTGAGTGCGGCCAACAACGGCAAGCCACCTCGACACCCCCCCTGACAACGGCGTCAGTCGTGACGTTGCCCACATACGTGAGGCCGACAACGGCAAGCCCTTTCACCATCACCACCACCGACAACGGCGAGGTACCCGGGTTCGAATCCCGGTGCCGGCTGTGCTGTCTGGGGTTTTTCCTGGGTTTTCCTGAGACGCTTTCAGACATATGTCGGCACAGTTCCCTTAGAAGTCGGCCCAGGACGCACATTCCCCCAGGGCGTCAGTCGTGACGTTGCCCACCTCTATGAGACCGACAACGGCGAGCCCTTTCACCATCATCACCACCGTCATCATGTTTAAGAGCGCACTTTCTGCTCCACATTTTTATTTTTTATTTCTTATTTTCACAAATCAGAAGCGATAAAGGTATCATCCTCCGCAACGTTTGGCCTTCAGCGTCTTTAGTTCGTTTGCAGCCGAAAAAGAAAGTAAAAGAACGAAAGTATAAAGAGAAAGCAAAAACGAAGGTATGTATCCATAGGAACTTGATGCGCGGCTTCTCAGACTACCCAAAGCAACGAAAACAACAACAGATACCAACAGACAAAGCGTTGGCACAAAGACAGTATTCCCTTGCGGCATCAGCTACAAACAGGGATGCTCAAATGATGCGAACGACACAAGGCTCGATAACTAATTGAGCCTGGCGTCGCACCCCGTCCTATGTTGTTTGTCCTTCTCGCTCAAAGAAATGTTGCCTGTGTCTGTGCCAGGAAATGTTGCCAAGGCAATGTAGTAAAACATTGTGTACGCATTCCTAAAATACACTCTAAAAACAGAGCTTCGCCGCATAGCATGCTGTGCGCCAACCATGCCACGAATGATAGGGTTATCGCCTCTGATTCAAGGAGAGAGGGGGGCGCGCGCCTTTTTGTGGCAATTTGGATATATGGTAATTGCCAGAAAAAGGCGTACACCTCCCTCTCTCCTCGAATCAAAAGAGATAACCCTATCATTCGCGTCAATGGTTGGCGCACAGCATGCTATGCGGCGAAGTTCTGTTTTTAGAGTGTAGGTCTTCACTGCATAACACGCTCCAATCCGACCAATCATACCGAATAACATGGTTCTCTATCTCCTGATTTGTTGACAGCGGCAAGCTTACGGCATTTTTGTGACACTTATGCGGTTACGTTAATTGTCACAAAATACCCGCCCTTTTCCAAAAATCACGACAGAAAACGGTATATCGTCCTGTGTCGTGGTTGGCCTTCACCGCATAACACGCTCAGCAGAAACTGTAATTCAGGACGGTATCGTTTTATTTTCTGGTTTGTTGAAAATGGGAGGCAACTCACTCTCGTGGAGACTTGCAAAAATGTTAATTGCCACAAAGAGGCGTACTCCCCGCCCCCAAATCAAAACTAATAACTGTATCAGTCAACTCAATTTACTCTTGAAGCGGAATTTCATCGCATATCGTACCCTCATAGTCAACCATCACCCCGAATGGCATACCCTTCCCGCGCCTGATTTGTTGAACATGGGAAGCGTTCGGCTTTTTGTGACACTCATGCGGTTCTGTTAATTGTCACAAGTAGGTGATGTTAGTGATATTGGAGGCAAAGTCATTTGACTATCGTCGCTGTTGACCAATATCGCCTCTTTTGTCATTGTCACGACTTGTCACAAAAAGGCGTGTGCCCCCACCCTTTCCACAGATCACGAGTGAAAACGGTATCATTCTTGCAATGGGTGGCGGGCAGCGTGTTATGTGGTGAAGTTCGGCACAGATCGGGTTGTGCAGTGAAGTCCTTTCTTTAGAATGCCGCTGCAGTCCTACACTCTAAGAAGAAAAAAACAAACAGTAATTTTACTCCTTTTGGGGACTAAATGCATCGCCACAAAAAATATTCCCTCTCAGGAGTAAGTGAATGTCACAGAGTGGAGACTGCATTTCACGCTCTATTCTAAGAGTCCCAGGTACATAATTCGTGTGTATATGCACGAAAATACTTCGAATCAAACCGTCAACCGTGATATATCGAGTGATATAAAATCTGGCGACATACATAAAGCACAACTTGCGAAGAAAGAAGCGCTAACTGTTTCTTACTCTGTGTGGGTGGAAAATTGCTAAGTTTGCTGACTTATAGAGCCTTATGCCATCAAATTGACCAAGAGCACATATTTAGGTAGACTGTTGCATTCGGACAGCGCTCTCGGACATTCCCACCATCACGATCACGATCAGGATCGCCATCGGCGCTCCGATCATTCCCGTCATCTCTCATCATCATCACTCATCATTGTCACCACTCATATTAGACCCCCTCGCTATTGGGTAGCGTTCCACTCCTAGAGTGGGAAACCTCCCCACTTCATCATCAGAATACATCTGTCGTTGTTGTTGCATTCGGAAGACCATTTGCGAAGTTCAGTGACTATTTGCAGTCCTGGGGAGTAAATGTTGTGGTTATGGGACTAAACTGGGGAGTAATTGCCATCTAGGGGGACTACAAGCTGCAATTACTCCCCATTTTACTCCTGTTTCTCTTAGAGTGTAGTTTGGCTCCGTCGTGCCAGAGACTTTGATCGCACGTACTCGAACGGTTTGAGTCTTGACGTACGAACTAGAGCCACTAAATACGAACTACGAAGAAGGGATCTGTCTAAGAAGAAACACATCCGTTCGAAAGGAAACGCCACATCCAAAACTGCAGCAGAGGCGGGGGCGGTTTGGGTGGCGATCAATGTAATGGCATGCACAGGAGGAGCGGCTGCAGGTGGAATTCTCATCGGAAATGGCATCACCTGTACAATACCTCACGAGATCCTCACCTCTGTTCACGCACAATTTGCTGCGCACACGGCGGAATGTTGTCGCAGGTCGTCACAACGTGAAGGGAAATGATGTCCATCCTGTAAATCAGGTTGGGGACAATATCACACACATGATGAAGTCTGTGTGTGAGTTGGCCGATTATCGTCGCCGTGTTGGCTGTTGAAAAAGAGTTCACCGCATGACACGCTCCCATAGCCGACCACCATCCCGAATGCCATCGTTCTCTCCCCTGATTGGTTGAAATCGAGAGGCGTACGCCTTCTTGTGGCACTTGTGACGTTGTTGTTAATTGTCCCAAAAAGGCGTACGCGCAGCGCTTTCCACAAATTAGGACTGCTAACGGTGTCGTTCTGCGCAATGATTGGCGGCCTACAGCGTGTCATGCAGTGAAGTTCTGTTTTAACAGTGCAGCATCCAGAACAACAATAGCAACAGATAATGATTATGATGACGCATAATTCTGAATGCTGGTTGACTTTGAGCCTGTTATGCGGTGAAGTTCTGTTTTTAGACTGTACATTCTAAAAAAACAGAGCTTCACCGCACAACGCCCTCCTAGCCAACTATCATTGAGAACGGTACCGTTCTCGTTTGATTTGTTGAAATTTGAAAGGGGACGCCTTTTTGGGACGTACCCTAAAAAGGAAAAACTTCACATCGTATGGTGCTAAGAACCAACGGTCATTCGGAATGGTGTCGTCCTCTATAATGATTTGTTGAAAATAGGAGGCCCACGCCCCTTTGTGACTCTTTCGATACATGTCGACTGCCACAAAAAGGCGTACGCCCCCGCAATGTTCCAAAATCAGGAATGATAACGGTATCATTCTGTGCAATAGTTGGCCTTCACCGCATAGCACGCTGGGCGCCAACCACTACCACGAATGATAGGGTAATCGCTTGTGATTGGAAGACAGAGGGGGGGGGGGCGTACGCTTTTTTGTGACAATTTT
The DNA here is from genome assembly GCF_037126465.1 of Ornithodoros turicata. NCBI lineage: Eukaryota > Metazoa > Arthropoda > Arachnida > Ixodida > Argasidae > Ornithodoros > Ornithodoros turicata. The sequence goes on from NC_088203.1 coordinate 86,000,073, forward strand.
CATACATCCAAATTGCTACAAAAGGGGGTAAACCCCTCTCTCTCTTCGAATCAGAAGCGATAACCCTATCGCTCGCTCGGAGCCAAACGCCGTTGAGAATGATATCGTTCTCTTTTCTGATTTCTTGGAAATGAGGGCCGTACGCCTTCTTGTTACAGTTAACATAACTACATAAGTGTCACAAAAAGGCGTACTCCTCCCGTTTTCAACAAATCAGGGGAGAGAACGATGTCATTCTGGATTATGGTTGGCTAGCTGCGTGCTATGCGGAGAAGTTCTGTCTTTTAAGAGCGAGCCAACCATAATTCCCGAACGACAGCGTACGCCTTTGTGTCACGCTTATACGGAGTTATGTTAATTGTCACAAAACAGCGTATGCCCCACGCTTTCCGCAAATCAGGCGTTATAACGGTACTATTTTATGCAATGGTTGGCACAGAGCATGTCATGCGGTGCAGTTCTCTTTTCACAGTAAAAAGGTGTAGGGTTCCAAACTCCATGGCCGTTAAAATTAGATCAGTGTGTAAATGAAAGATAATGGTGCGCCGGCCCGTCACTGTCAGCGAGATTTCTGTTGGAACATTCCTGCTTAGATCAATCACTAGAAGCTGACTGTTGTCACACTTTTAAGTGATTAAATGAGAGAACCACGAAAATCATTATCATATACTCTATCACAAGTACTCTTAAAAATGAACTTCACCGCATAGCACGTTCTTGGCCAACCATCATCTTGAATGACATCGTTATCTGCCCTGATTTGTTGAAAACGGGACGCGTACGCATTTTTTGTGACACTTATGCTGTTCATAATTGTCACAAAAAGGCGCATTCCTTCCGTTTTCAACAAATCAGGGCAGATAACGATGTCATTCAAGATGATGGTTGGCCAGGAGCGTGCTATGCGGTGAAGTTCATTTGTAAGAGTGAAAAAACGACACACTTCTCACTCCTGACATGTGGAAAGCGTACATGCTTTTTGTGTCAATTAACATGCCTGCATTGTGTGTCACAAAAAGGTGTACGCTTCCTGTATTCAACAAATCACGGGAAAGAACGATGTGGTTCGGGATGATGTTCGCCAACAACAACAACAACAATAAATGATGGAGAAGTGATGATGACATTGGATGTTTCCCCGTGGTAGCCACACCCCGCCAAGGATCGTACTACATATATGCGGTGAAGTTTTTATTCTAACAGTGCATGGCGGAATGTTGGTCGGAGGCGTGATCGTGCGCCCTGGGCTGACTTCACACGTGAGACAGCGTCTGTCGAAAATGAGGAAAAACACCCAGCAAGTACGGCTGGCACCGGAATTTGAACTCGTGTCACCTCCCAGTATACCTCATGATTAGTGGTAAACTGGAGGTGCATGGCGCTTTTTTTTTTTTTTCACGATTTGCATTTTGCATAATGTGTCCGAAAGTGACGTACCCCCTGCTTAGGAGGGAGAAAGGTATCATACCGAGTCATGAGTAAAAACTTGCAGCCAAAGAGATGACGGAGACACAACAACACAACAGCGGGAACTGCAGACTCTCAACTAACTTTCAGACTTTCTTTCTAACTTTGCAGACTCTCAACAGACTTTCGTTTTTACTCATGGCCATGTACCAACTACCCCAAATTTCTACCTTGGTGATCATTCCGAGTGACAGAGAGCTCCGGGAGTAATGCTAACGAAAACCCCAGACGAAGGAGCACACCGGAACAATTTTCATGTTCTATACGCACCTTGAGGCTACGTTGTGTTCGTCTGTTAGTGTGTTTCAAGCTGATAACAGTTACTTTTCATCGAGCACACAGGGTCCCATACAAACAGGGACGGCATAACATGTGTGAGACTGTGGAATGCTTTACCGTTTCATGTGAAGACTAGTCATTGTTTCGCCGCGAAGTTGAGACAGCATATACTTGCCACATCAAAATACTTGAAAATTGTTTAGTATTTCAGTTGCCGCTTCAACGTTGATGTTTTTAACTGTGTGTCGATGATGTTTTACACTGTGTGTCGCAGGAGTCTCCACTATAGCATGCGCTATTGACCCTGTACCACAGTATGCCTTTGGCTGCAATGCCTTGTGTTTTTGAAATAATAAATAAAATAAATAAGTAAATACATAAAATAAAAAGAAAACACAATCCGTTGTGGCGTCCCTGTGTGTTAAAACCCGCCGCCTCGGGTTTTCGTTTCTATCACGGCTCTCCAGCCTTGCATTTTGTGTCTTCCTCTTTTAACAGCGTATGACTGGTTAAGTCCACCTTGAACATTCAGAGAACAGAGATGGACATGACGTTTGCTAGCCTGTGTCTCTGCTTCTGCATGTGCAAGATGCACACATATACCAACTGCCCCAATTCACTAGTCTAGTGCTCTAAAAGTCGCCTGGAACGATAAGCTTCTCCTCGTGAAACTGGTCCCATATATATACTTGGCCTGCATGCGGCTCCACGACAGCGACGATGTCTGATTCTTTACACCGGTCATCATCGTTCTATTGTGACAGGATGGGGCTGTACTACTGTGCAAGGAGATCGTACACTTAAACAGAAAAACGACATTAAAAGAAGGAAACGGGTGCTTCCCCTCCCGTGCGGAAAAGCCACACGCGAAGCGGACATCAGGCCACGTGGGGGACACACACGCATGATCTTTGAGTCGTATGCTTGCTATATGAAGGCGAACAAAAGAACACGCCAATTATACGAGGTCTGTGTGGGCTGTACATTTTCGCCGCGCAATGCGCACTTACTGGATCAATCGCGTTTACAGGAACCTACGTATATATACTTCGAGACGTCACGCAGATTTCGCTTTTAGAGGAGACACAGCCAGCTGTGCTTTAGACAAAGTATGCCGCGTCGTTATGAGGTTCAAAAATGATGATTGAGAAAGACTGCGTTTGGAAGCAGTCTACATTCCGATTTTTTAAATATAAATAATACACGCTTTGTATCAAAGGATGACACCGGAATCTGTCCTGGCGCTTAAAGGTAGCGGCGCAATCATGATAGAGTGACTAGCAGAGTGTCCGTTGGTCATAAGGGCGATTCGCCAAGACCCAAGTCCTGTTCCTTGATTTGAAATTATTGAGTCCCTCTTTTTTAGCTTTTAGAAATGTATCTGTTGCGTTATTCAGAACCAGCAGTACATTGAAGCGTGGTGAAGTGCATGTGTTCAAGTGCACAGCCTGTTCTTCCGTTGCTCCCGCTCACGCTGTATAATGTCATCACTGCAGTCCTTGCAGGAGAAGAGGGCAACGGAACCCCAGGTGGTCGAAACCATCCGAGGTCCTACGCTGCGGCACGTGTGGTCTGACGTCACACAAATATAGGATGCCTTAATTACCTTACGTGTGACTCAAAAAAAGAAAAAACGGACATGTTATACTTTATGCGCACGTACGTATAAGTACACAATGCTTGAATACGCTCATGCTTAAGAACACGTGCTGCTGCGTGCATGATCTCAGCATCGTTGAAGTGAGGAACGTGCACAACTCGGAACGAGGCTTCGCGCGAGTCTGTGCCTATAGGACTACGTGGGCCTATAGGCTCATGTGGTTCGTTCATTTGAGCCTTCTTCACGCGAGGGCAAATAGGTGAAAAGTCAGAAGCATCTCCGAAGCTCAAGCGCTGTTCGGACTGCAATCTAGCGCAAGTATTGCGTCTCCATATAAGCAATATTACGCCCAGGTATAGTCAAGGAGCACAAACAGCGGGAAAGAGCTGAAGAGCAGCAGTCTATGTTTTGTAAAGTATACAACTGTGCGCACTCAAAACAGAACTTAACCACAAAACACACTGCAGAGAATGATACCGCTATCACACACTGTTAAAAGAGAACTTCACCACATAGCACGCTCCTAGCCAACCATCATTCCGAATGATATCATTCTGTGCACTGATTTGTTGAAAATGGGAGGAGGCGCCTATCTGGGACAGATTATCTTGTCCCAGATAGGCGCCTCCACTCTGTTTTGAACAAATCATGACCCGGAATAATATCATTCGGTATGATGGTTGGCTAGGAGCGTGCTATGTGGTGAAGTTCTGTTTTAACAGTGCACCTATGGGACGTGCACTCTAAAAACAGAACTTCACCGCATAGCACGTAGTGCTGCACTTTTGATTCGAGGAGAGAGGAAGGCGTACGCGTTTTTGTGACAATTACCATATACCCAAATTGTCACAAAAAGGCGTACGCCCCCTTCTCTCCTCGAATCGGAAGCGGCGTGGAGTGTGGAAATCGCAGGACGCGAACCTTTTTGTAACAATTAACGTAACTACATACGTGTCACGAAGAGCCGTATACGGCCCGGATTTCAACAAATCAGGGAGATGACGATGACATTTGGGATTACGGTTCGCTAACAACAAAAAGAACGAATACAACAACAACAACAACAACAATAAATGAAGAAGTGATGCTGACATGGGATGTTTCCCCGTGGTAGCCACAAACAAATACGCTGATGATGATGAATGGGGAAATTCGTCACCTGAGGCTACGGCTGGCTAGAAGCCTGTGTCATGCGGTTCCTTTTTAACAGTGTATGCACCATATCACACTTAACACAAGTTCATTTACAAGTTCACTGTGGCATTGAAGGCAACGAGGCTGTTGCACGTCGGGCTCTTCAACTCAGGCGCGTCCAACTGATGCTCATTTATTTCACCAAGGGTGACGCGGGGCGAATGCTGAACGAGCTGAAGCGACAAATGTGCAACACCTCCTGGCTAACTGGACCTGCTCGGGATTCGCTTCTGTACAAGGTCGATCCAGAGCTACGCTTTCGTGTAGTACCACCTTCCTTCACGCGACAACGACGACTGTCCTACATAGGCTATACGGCTCAATGTACCGTACAGCGCACGCCTCCTCTTCAAACTTGGAAAGCGAGACTCTCCGAACTGTAGTGAGTGTGGCGTTGTAGCGGACGTAGAACACATCCTCCTCAGGTGTCTACAGTACGTTGATGCTCGAAGGGTATTAGAGGTGAGCCTCTCTCGTGTGGACTCCCGAGCCTTCGGCATCGCGAAACTGTTAGGTTATCCGTCGTCCGACAAGGCGCTGAGGGAACTTGAAGATTTTCTACATATACAACCGGGCTTATGGACATTCTATGACTCGCTGAATGTGTGCTGGGTGTGCCCCCCCCCCCCCCCCCGAGATTCCGACTTTTTACATTCACTTGGTCAAAACTGTTGAACTACAGGTTGATCTCCATCACCATCGCTGTACATCTCTGTTCATCATCTCCTATCTGTTTGTACTTTCTGTATGTAAGTGTACTGCGGGTTAGCCAGTTCGACTTTGTCGAAACTCACATCCCCATTTTTTTTCTTTATCACATCACCATCATGATTTAGTAAGATTCAGACACTGCTTCTCTCCGAACGGGCAGTGCGAGATAAACCAGGTTAAAAACGTATTACACGCGTAACGGTTTTCACAGTGATGCCAGGGGTAAGAAGATGCCGTCCTTCCCTCTGCCCTTAGTGGGGCGCCACTTTCCGCGACTGACCAGAATTCGCGCAACTGTACTCCGCCATGTTCGCGTAAACGAAAATCGGCCGGTCGCGTTTCTTCGATTCCATTGATTATTCTGTAAAAATAATGGGGAGAGAGAGGCCCAGATTCTTGGTAAATTGTGCAGAGACTCGCTTCCAACGAAAATAGGGTGTGATTGCATTGGGCCTTCTACAGGGTGTTTTCTTTTTTTTTCTTCTTCTTCTTCTTCTTCTTCTTCTTCTTTTTGTCACTTACAGAATTTTTATTTAAAAAAGCCACGGGAGCAGCACAGATGTCGTTTTTGCAGTTGAATTATACGGCCAAGCGGACATCCTCTGGAAGAATGCAACTACGGGATGAATAATTACCTAAAATTCATTAATTAACTCTTTAGTGAGGGGATTTCTGCAAAAGTGGGATATATAGCAGAATCAGAGACCATCCCAGTTGAAAGCCATTCCACGTTAAAAAAAAATCCTGCAACACGCACGTGCGTTAAGATATCCATCCCTGAATTTTGATATGCAAATGAGCCGAAACTGAAAAAGCGCGCCTTGCCCATGCACTGCATGTGAGCTGGTATGAATGATATAAGAATCCTGGTGCGACCTACGTTTTCCATTTTTCTTTTTTATTCTATTCTATTCTATATGGAATGTACAAAGCTATTACTAGAGAAGATATGTAGTTCTTCCAGTAGGCATGTTGTACGAAACTCACAGAACTCAACACCGCTGGTGTACCTATAGTTGCTTCAACTTCAGAGGACTTCATAGACACAGCGAGCAGCCTGCGTTCTCAATAGCTTTTGCCTAGCACTTAAGAGTGCGTCGTTGCCTGGTGTATCGTTGGCAGCAGCGGCGTAGCCAAGAAAATATTTCGGGAGTGGTCCTATGGATGCTTTACATGGGAGAGAAGAATTACCCCTCGTTTCCCTCTCCCAAATGCACTACCCAAGGTACCATTTCGGGGGGGGGGGGGGGTTGAACACCCAGAACCCCTCCCCTGGCTACGCCAGTGGTTGGCAGGACGCGAAGATATGTTCCACGGTGGATGGAACATTACAGGGTGGGCACAGTATATTTGGCAATAGGCAAGGCCAATACGCAGGCAATGGAAAACTGGACCGTCCTGTCAAGACCACGTATATACATCCCACACACATACACATGCTACATACCGTGTATTCACACCAGCGACATCCTCACGGAATAGTCTAGTGGAAGAAAAAGCGAAAACACTGCTCACAGAGCCGAAGTTCCGTTCCGTGTTATGTTGAGCGTTCACACGGTGCGGAATATCGGGAGTGGCGTACTGCGCATTTAGCAGACGACACTTAGCAGACGACATCGTCAGCGTGTTTTCCTGTCGTCTGCTACGGAATATCTTGTGACTGTGTAGCAGGATATTCCCCACGGTTAGTAGTGTACGTGAAGACGCGACGTCGAGCGCTCGCTCTCACGTGACAGCAGAAAGCTATGACGCTTTTCGCATCTTCCGCTTCTGGGGGAATGTCACTCGTGTGAATACAATGATGATATATTCTCTGTACCTCAACTAAACGCATTCCCTTATCTTTATCAGCAGGTGTAGTGTAAGCCGATGTAGAGACGCTCTTTCGCCGCTCGGCATTCTCATGGCGAACAGCGGTGCAAATACACGTTTGCCCTTTCGCCCAGATGGAGGCGAGACATACAGAACAAACCAAGGTGTTTGTTCAGTTTTTGACTCCGGTGACCAATACCGGCATATCGCTTTAACTTCTAACCCTTTTCATCGTTGTCTTTTCCCCCCATTCGTTGTTTCTTCCGTTCCCTTTTGACAGGGTGCACGTCGCATAAGCAGAGAAAGATAACCGAGCCAAAGTGTCGAGCAAACAGAGCCTTCGTAGCGGTGCATGGAGAAGCAAATTGCGCAAAAAGTCGACGGATGTAAGGACGAGAGAGACGAGGAGGAGGGTAGCTCCCCCGTTCTCCGGTTTCACGTGAAGCCTCCTCAATCTCCCTGCCATATTTGGCTCGGCACGGGACTCCCCTACGTCACGTGACCTCTTCTCCATCCTCCCGTAGCATCCTCCCCCTCAGCCGCGGAGGGGGAGTTTTTGTGTGTGTGTGTGTTTTTTAACAGCCGGGGTTTTCGCCGCTGTCAGGGGGTCAGCGACATGTGGCTCCAAACATTAGAAGCGACAGGATGGAGCGCATGCAGCCACATTTTGCGAGATGAGGCGGTATGCGACACAGTCGCCTGATTTCGATGGGGGGTTTTCGTACGCAACTTTATCTTCCTCGCATGCGTATAGTTCTTTTTTTTTGTCTTTTTTTTTCTCATGCTTAGGGACACGAGCTGCGCGCAGACTTGTACGTGTCTTCACTAGCGTACTCAAAATACTGCATTCCAAAAATGTTTTTTTAGTAATGTAGTATCTTACTCGGGTTAATCATCTCCAGATTATCACCAGCTCGCTTTAATCCCATTTCTATGTTCAACATTACTCAGTACTTTTTCAAAAAGGGTAATTGTACTCGCTTTCGGCTTTTCTTTTCTTAAAAAAAAATTTCTTATACAGTATGCGCTCTAAAACTCCGCACAGTACTCACAATGACACCGTTCTGTCATGAGAGCTTGAAAGAGGAACATCATTCGAATGCATGTTGGCTTTGAGCGTGCCACGCGGTGGAGTTCCTGGAGTGTAGGCTGCTCACCAACGGCTGAAGATTAGCACACTCGGAAGCGGGCCCAAACTGCATGGGAGGATAAAAGAGAAATAAACAGAAAAGATTGCCATCATAGCCTCGTCTCAGCGGAATCCTTAGCATAACTTGTAGGCTTTGAGCGCTTGCAAAAACAAGGGAGGGGATGACTAGCTGGGCTTCTGGAGCGGAGCCAAGCAAAGCTTCCTGCTCGTGTGGCTCACTCGCTATGACGTCAGTGGTGCCCCCCCCCCCTCCTCGAAAAGGAATTTGGCAGAAAAGGACAGCCAATGGTCAGTCGTTCAGAGCATCATCCTGACCCGCGTTAGAAAAAAATTCGGTTTACTATAAAATAGTAAATTATACAAATAGTAAATTTTCTTGGGAACTTCTAGACGCGCAATCAATTGCCTACACTCTTAAAAATGAACTTCACCTCATAGCACGCTCCTAGCCAACCATTATCTGGAATGATATCATTATCTGCCCTGATTTGTTGAAAACGGGGGGCGTACGCCATTTCTGTGACACTTATGCTGTTCATAATTGTCACAGAAAAGGCGTACGCCCCGTGTTTCCAACAAATCAGGGCAGATAACGATATCATTCGAGATAATGGTTGGCTAGGAGCGTGCTGTGCGGTGAAGTTCATTTTTAAGAGTGTACATATACGGGGGAATAGCAGCCGTACAAGAAGCCGACTGATTGCCAAGGCCAGTGCAGCCTCGATGGCAAAGAACAGTTCATCATCATCATCGTCATCATCACTATGTGCGGCATAATGGTACAAAATCGGCTCCGCCTCCCGTTTTGAACAAATCAGGGGCGAGAACGTTGTCAGTAGGTATGATGGTTGGCTAGGAGCGTGCTATGTGGTGAAGTTCATTTTTAAGAGTGTACATAACACACTCTGTTTGTTCAAAAAAAAATAAAATAAAATAAATCAGGACACAGAATGACATCATTCGGAATGGTGGTTTGCTAGGAGCGTGCTATGTGGTGAAGTTCTGTTTTAAGAGTGTTTCAAGAGAGATATACACTCTTAAAAATGAACTTCACCGCATAGCACGCTCCTAGCCAACCATTATCTCGAATGATACCGTTATCTGCCCTGATTTGTTGAAAACAGGGGGCGTACGCCTTTTCTGTGACAATTATGAACAGCATAAGTGTCACAGAAATGGCGTACGCCCCCCGTTTTCAACAAATCAGGGCAGATAACGATATCATTCGAGATAATGGTTGGCCAGGAGCGTGCTATGCGGTGAAGTTCATTTTTAAGAGTGTAGGTGAAGTCGAGACTGGGAGGTACTCGGGTTTGAATCCCGGTGCCGGCTGTGCTGTCTGTGGTTTTTCCTGTGTTTTCCTCAGACGCTGTCAGGCACATGTCGGCACAGTTCCCTTAGAAGTCGGCCCAGGACGCACATTCCCCAGTGCGCTGTGACGTTGCCCATGTCTGTGAGGCCGACAACGGCAAGCTCTTTCAGCACCACCACCACCACCACCATCTGTTTTAACAGTGTACGCTCTAAAAACAGAGCATCGCCGCATAGCACCGCTCCCGGGCATTCATATTCCCGAATGGCAACGTTGTCTCCCTTGATTTTTATGAAAACGGGGGGCGTACGCCATTTTGTGGCAATTATTAACTGCGTAATGCCATAAAAATGGCGTTGTGGTGGTGGTGACGAAACCGGCTTGCCGTCGTTGGCCTCACTTATGTGGGCAGGGTCACGACTCTAGCCAGGATGAGATGAGATGATATGATAAAAATGGCGTACCCCCCCCCCCCCCCCCTCTGCCGCTTTGTGGTAACGACACCACCAACTTCGGAGACGCAGCTATTATTTCAGACTGCCAGGGCAGGTCTTCGTAGCCACATCGCCCCCGTGAGGAAGCACAGTACGGCCTTCTGGAGGGCTCTCGCCGCTGGCTGACGTCAACTCGACTTTTCCGTCACGTTCAGGGTGAGTGGCAAGTCATGTTTTAGCCAGCTTGCTAGGACTGTGCTGTCCTCCGCAGCGACTCTCCCGTGTTTGGATTGTTCACATGGTGTGGGCAGTACGAAAAGCAATCTCTCCTAGAGAGTGTTGTTATCTATAGCTTGTGGGATTGTAACGTGCAGTTAGTGTCAATGCAAAGGGGACTACCTCCATAGGTAGTTCGCCTGTTTGATGACAATACACACTCCTGCTTGATGACAATACACACACGAATGATGGGGTTACCTCTTCTGATTCAGGGAGAGTGGGGCGTACGCCTTTTTGTGTCCAAATTGACACAAAAAGGCGTACGCCCCTGCTCTCTCTTCGAATCAGAAGAGATAACCCTATTATTCGTGGCAATGGTTGGGGCAGAGCGTGCTTTGCGGTGAGGTTCAATTCTAAGGGTGTGCAAGGCTACAGAAAAGAAAAAGAAAAGGGCAACGAAAGACAAAATAAAAATGAATCGATTTACGCCGAAAAGTCGTCTGGAAAGATTTTTTTTTCTCTCTGAATCTTTAGTCAAAGGAATGAAAGTATTCGCCGCTTCTTCCGTTGCTTCAGTTCCCTCTTCCTTTCCCTCTCCCTCTCTCTCTTCAAAATTCAGCTCGACGACAGCTGCGAACAACACCGTTATGCGGTCGGCGTATGGTTGGGGAGCAACGCGAGCATGCACGGAGAAAGTTAACTGTATTGCCACCGCAGATACCCCAACTTTTCACAGGACGCACACACACACAGAGACAACAGCTAAAAAACCATCTGCGTCGTAGAAGCGAGCATCGGCGACAAAAGAAGCGTCCGGTGGACGTTGGTCGACGGTTTAATCGCATCTCTCTGTTCGAGTCAAAAAAGTTGACGTCTCAGAAACGGTGAATGCCACCCACGCAATGACCCCAAAACCCAGAGACCCCGTTGCTCCCCCTACCGGTTTCCCTAATGCGCGCACAAAGCCAAGAGGGAGGTGGGGGAGGGGGATCTTGCGGTGTAAACAACGTTGACACCCCATCAACTCCCTTTTTGGGGTGGGGGGGATCTGGAGTGGCGGTGGGCACCATTGCGTCGCGGACATCGTCTCGAATGTCAACAACGGTTCATTCTCCGTTGCGGTTTCTTTTCCACCGAGCTGGTAGCAACTTGCAAGGGCTGTGTGAATACTAGGTAAAAGGGAAGCGCATAGTTCTATAACGATTTCGTTACGAGTTACCGAACGGTTGCTCATATACTACGGCGATGGCAACACTGAAGATAAACTACAGTCACGCTTTGGGAGCACCATCGTCGTGTTTCCAGATTATCTCTTTTTCATTGACTTTTTATTTATTTTTTATTTGTTTCATGTCATGCCTACAAGTCAGTGTCCAATTTCTCGCTCAGATGTCGCGCATTGATCATCCCAATAAGGTCACGTGGTCAACAGCGACAGCTGTTAAGGGCTCAATTTCATGCCGTTCTTATCCCGTACGTTGCATCGCCGAGGCACAGACGAGAAGAAACGAAGAAGAAGAAACGCATCGTGGCGCCGAAACACAGAAGAGAATAAACGAAGAAGAAAATTCAAATTGGGGGGGGGGGGGGTATGTTTAATGCAAAATAAACAAAAAATAGAGAAGGGAAAGGTTAGCCACGATGTGGGCTTGCTATTCCTTAAAGCATTCAAGAAAACAAAGGAAGATACAAGCAGCTGAGATTCAAATTGGGAGTAAAGATGAGTCAGCCCATTTGTGTGGCGACATGCTGCACGCGCCGCAGGGTAGAACTGCGGATGATTTCGACCACCGCCTGGGGTTCTTTTGACGTCCGCCGGAAAATCTCCGACACACGGTGCTGAAAGCAATGTTTACCCAGGGGCGGATTTAAAGGGGGGCGTGTGGGGGGGGCGACCGCCCCCCATACGGTCGTGTTCCCTATGTAAAAACCCTATCTCCTGGACGATGCTGCGCCGCAAAGCACGAATTTCCTTAAGACCCCCCCCCCCCCATGACACACCCTTAAATCCGCCCCTGAGTTTCCCTCCTCCACATTTCTACCGTCCTCGGCCGGGATTGGTCGGGATCGTGGTGGTGTCCATGTCCATTTCCCCCAACGTGCCCCTTGCCAAGATACATGCGTCCCTGGCTGAAACTTTCACCAGTGAACGAACCTCCGCATACGGGGACCATAAAGCACACCTTACGGTCCTTCAACACCCTGCTGCCGACCAACATCCTGAAGCATATCAAGCACACAACACCCTGGTGCCATGGACGTACCGAGAGGGGGGCAAGGGGGGGGCATGCTCCCCCCCTGGAACCTCAAGGACGCTTGTGAAAGTAGTGCACTCTTTAGTCATATGTCGTAATGATTATTCTCAGGTATCATAATAGGAACCGCTGAACACCCACACAGTACGCAACGTCCGCCTCCAGAAAATGATGTGGTAGGGGGTGGGAGTTGCACGCTTGCCCCCCCCCCCCCCCTTGAGAAAGATCCTGGGAATCCGCCCATGCCTGGTACGGACCAGGAAGATCTTGCTGCGGACCGCATTCAACAGAACGAACCATGCGCGTAGCGACAGACGAGCTCAAATAAACATCTCTGTCGCTGTCGCTGATTTGATGTAACTTGCATCATATTTGCCAGTTTTTTTTTTAATACTTACAGTTTATTTTTCAAACCTTTTTTTTTTTTTTGTTCCACTGCCACCGATTGAAAATGACTTTCCGTTTAGTCTCGCAACCATTATTGATTAATCGAAAAAAGAGGAAAGTGGAGATGTTTGTTCCAAAACTCCATTATTGATCACGACCCTTTTCGTAAGCAGTTGATTGTACATGTATCACGTATGTTGGTTGACAGTTAACTATTATTGATGACGATGCATTTCGCAAACAGTTGATTGTTCATGTATCATGTCTGCGTTGTTACGTTTTCCTTCCTTCCTTTCTCTACCTTTGCTGTATTCGATTGATTAATTGAAAAATAAAAATATGGAGATGTAAATAGAAAAGGAAGAAGAAAAACCAACCCCAAGATGGCCAAGAGGCATAAAAAAGAACAAGCAGGGTCCAACTAATGAATGAGTTTAGTAAATGAGATAGTTCAAATGACACCATAGACTAAATACGATGGCCCTCAACGCACTCCACGATACGTACTCAGCAGTACTCCATGTACTCAGCAGCTGTACGATAGCAGATGTACCCTGTCGCTTGCTTTGCCAAAGATACTATGGGTTCAAGGCATAAGCATCCCCTTTATTTACAAGAACCCTATGCCGGTACAGGTGTGTTTAAGAATTCTTTTTATCCAAAAACAATTCACGACTGTAACAGTGTTCCGGAGAGTGTCATTAGTGCAAGAGACGTTTCCGCTTTTATACATAAGCTGGAATGTTTGTTATGCCGGTGACTCCTCTAACGAGCCGCGTCAGCGGGTCAACAGTATTCTATTCTAAATAAATAAATAAATATTCCTTCTCTTTCTCTACGACACTAGTACAGAGCGTTCGCAGTGCATTCGTCATCACATCAGGCAACGAGTTTTAACGCATCAGAAGAATTCTACCAAAGCGACACGAAAAAAAGAAAAAGAAAAAAAAAGACGTTATCGCATCCAAGCTTAGCAATGTGATGTCACTCGCTTTAAAGAAAGAGGGTGATTGGCGATGTACTTAAAACTCCCTGCTGTCCGACCTATTGAACGGCAGCGCCGCGAGAGCACGCACTCTAAAAACAGAACTTCACCGGATAGCACGTAGTGCGCAAATCATTGCCGCGAATGATAGGGTTATCGCTATTGATTCGAGGAGAGAGGGAGGCGTACGCCTTTTTGTGACAATTACCATATATCCAAATTGCCACAAAAAGGCGTACTTCCCACTCTCTCCTCGAATCAGAAGCGGTAACCCTATCATTCGTGGCAATGGTTGGCGCACAGCGTGCTATGTGGTGAAGCTCTGTTTTTAGAGTGCACTCTTAGAAATGAACTTCACCGCGCACGCTCTTAGCCAATCATCATCTCGAATAATATCGTTATCTGCCCTGATTTACTGAAAACGGAAGGCGTACGCCTTTTGTGTGACAATTGTAGACAGCGTGAGTGCCACAAAAAAGGCGTACGCCTCCCGTTTTCAACAAATCAGGACAGATAACGATATCATTCGAGATTATGGTTGGCTAGGAGCGTGCTATGCGGTGAAGTTCATTTTTAAGAGTGTAGGAGAGGAGAAGGGATGCCGAAGCGGTCTCTTGAAGCTGTTTTGGTAAAACAGAGGTTCTGAAAGCGTCCGAAGTAAAATTTAAAAGTTATTAGCTTTATAAATAATCAGACTTGTGCGTAACGCGTTACTAGTAATTGCGTTACTTGTAATCAATTACTTTTTTGAGTAATTTTTCGAGTAATCAGTTACTTTACTATGAAAGTAATTTTTCGAGTAATCAATTACTTTTTGGAGTAATCGATTACTCAGTAATTGATTACTTTTCCGGCAGAGATTAACTTATTTTTCAGATGTTCTGCCCCAAGTCAAGCACCTCGTGCCGTCAGCCTTTGTTGGATCGTTCTACTATAGCAAGTACAGGTCATTGTACTAACGTTCTGGAATTTCAGGGTCTCTCTCCCTAATCTTTTCCTACACCAGTATGGTGGTACCTGAAGGTTTAGAGGTTTAGTGAGTCATGGGGAGGTTCCAGGCAATGTTCTTCCACAATCGGGTCAACGTCTTCCCGGGCGATAAATACAGTAGACGTACAGATCTACCTGTCCTAAGCGTTTTTGCTTTTCGTGTTATTTCAGCTGTTCCACTATTGAACCTTTCTTTCTTTCCTTTCTTTTTTCTTCTTTTTTTTTTTTCTGGGGCACACAATGACAGGTATAATTTGTGTGAATGCAGAGTAACGACCGGAGTAACGCGTTACTTTTTGACTCATTACTCAATTACATTTGGAGTCGAGTAATTGGTAACGGTAATCAATTACTTTTTGCGTAGAGGTAACGGTAACGGTAATCAATTACTTTTTTCGAGTAACGGGCACAGGTCTGGCTTTATTTGATCGATGAGCGCATGCGAATGAGCCGCTCACAGCTCAGTTCTTGGCAAGACGTCTTGGGGATGCTCGCTGAAAAGAAAGCTTTTCGACGGCGCCATCTGTTTAAGAACTATTCAGTCGGGGGATGAAACACCCATTATAATATATTTAACGAGTAATAATCAGTTTAATCGCTAACGACGTCATCTGTAACATGCGCCCAGTAACTCTACACGTTGCTCCTATTCCAGGGATAATTGCATACTATTCGAGTGCATAGGGATTAAAACAGTCTCGCTCCATGCTACAATCTGATCGACAGCGTGCTGTGAAAAATGCGGCGTATGATCAAGCAAAGGACATCATTATATGGGTTTCCTCGTGGCACGCTACACTGGCTCGAAATAACGACCTCTGTGAATGTACGAAGAACAAGCGTGCAGCAGCGCTACTGACTTCGATTCTCCCAAGGCGCTCTATATTGACGCCTACGCGTGCCTTGAAGCTCGTATTTTTCGCCCTAGCGGTTAGTTACGTTACGGGCTTGTGGAACTCATGATATATGGGGCGGGTTGGCACATGACTTGGAGGCGACTCCAGAGGACGAGACAACACATACAACGTACAGACAGCACATACCGACGTCGGTGTATGTTTTCTCGTGACTCCAAGTTGTGGAACTCACCCGCGGTTACGGCTACTGCACTACGAGACTTGGGAGTCCGCAGAAGGGGACATTATATGACCAAAGCTAAGGTACCGCCTGCAGTTAGGTTCGTGTCCAAAAGGCCAGAGTCCAACGGTTAAGTTAATTTTCGAGACTTGGAAACACTGGGAAATGTACTCCAGTCCTTATAATGTACCGTATTTTCACGCGTATTAGCCGCGGCTTATGCGCGATTTATTTTTTTCGCGGACGCTCTGCGGCTTATCCGTGGGTGCGGCTTATCTGGTGACTATTTTTCCCTGGTACTTTCCCCATACCCCGGGTTAAACGAAAGGGCCGACATTGCCTCATGTTTTTCGGAACAGGACCGCCCTGCCAGTGCACGAACAATACCGAACAGGGGCGGGTCCACTCCACGTTCGAGTGGACTAACCCGTCAATCCACGAAAAACACGCAACAAGGGCACAATCCGATCTTAGTAGAACACTAGAACTGACCTCCTTTGTTATACATCATGCCGACACCGGAATGTGGACAGGGTTTATGGCCTTCCCTACGGTCTCCTTTGTCGGCAGACCCACAGGAAGGGTTCAATACACCTGACATCGGGATAAAACGTGGTCAGCTAAGCGTCAGTTCTCATTTGACGAGAGCAGCAGCATTCGTGGACACGGGCACGGCAGTTAGAGGTGAGGCATGGCTCCAACGCTGAGGCACAGCCACGACAGCGGCTGTGCCTATGTTTAGTTTGCCTAGGCAAACTAAAAGTCGTCGACTTCGCGGACAAGTACGGGAACAGGGCAGCTGGCAGGGAGTACGGCGCTGACGAGCGTTGAGCTGTTGATTTTGTATGTGCATCACTGGTTTAGCGCACAAAGCAGTCGCGTCGTATTACCCGCGGCTTATCTGCGAGTGCGGCTTATCTGCAAAAACATTTTCAAAATGTATCTAAAAACGAGTCCTGCGGCTTATCTGCGGTGCGGCTAATACGCGTGAAAATACGGTAACACCCAAAATGCACCTAAACTGGTAAAATAGTACTTATTGCAGCCAGAAATTTACCATCTTCTCTTGCGTTTTAGAGCTACTGCACTAAACGGAAACTAAACTAAACGAAATATAGATTAAATTATCCGTACCTGTATGCAGTGCCTGTATAGCCTTTACACAAGACGTTTGGTGGTAAAAAGAGAGAGAAAGAAAGTGAATAAAAATACTGGTCAGATGTTTTTCGTCAAATGCCAGAAACCACTGATGCATTAGACGGACGTGTACATGAAATGTGAGTTCACATAAAATGCAAATGAGTTGAGAAGTAACATAGAATAGAATAGAATAGAAATAGAAAGAAAAAAATGGAAACGTAGGTCGCACTCATGCGAAAAGTAACAGTGTAGTCACCGTTTACGTAAAAGTATGCTTTTTCATATAACGTCTCTACGCATGACGTAATTTGGTATGCGGCATATGTGCTCATCTATTAACCATATAACTTCTACGACCGACAGAGGAGGAGTTTTTCGGGATACGCAATTATAGGAAATTATTACTTAAACTCAAGGTACTAATACGCATTATAACCCTTATACTTAGATGTAGTACGTGTAAATGTAACAGTATAAATACAAAGACGCAAAGCACCCGAGTGTGTGACAGAGGAAAAAGTAACAGAAGTAGCAAATTCTCCTCTTACAAAAGAACCTTTCAAACATGATATCGACAGGTATTATTAGTAATAAAAAAAGTAAAAGCTGCCCATGGTACGTGATTCAAGCACTCACTCACACCCGACACGCATCAAGAACGTGACATACTGAGACCCGACAGGACAAAAAGGCACTTTCTCTAAAAATCCCTCATTCCTTTTTTTTTTCTCCATTAAACATATCCCCCCTCCCCCCATCCTTCATCCCTGTCATGCATGTAGCTGTTGTTGTTTTTGACATCGAAGAATCAATTTGATTCCAATCTCACTCACATATATTCACCCAAGTTGTAATAAGGTAGAGTACGTCTACTGCTGCGGTGAAGCACCTCATATCATCAACATCATCATCATCATCATGCATCCGTAGTAGTTGTTGTTTATAAAAAAAACATCTCTGTGGAGGGTTCATAGAAATATTTTGATAAAAAGTAACCGTAGTGAGCCTGGAACACGCAAAATGAGAAACACACCTCAAGGTGCCCAAAAAGATGAAGGTCGAAATATGGCAGTTGTCGAAAGAGCCACAGGGCGGAGGGAATCGAATCACACACCTCTTGATTGCCGGTCAAGACATAAATATTGGTTGATTGGCTGGTACTATCAGTACCAGCGTGTTGCCGGTCTTATGCTGAATAATGACTGCAGCGTTTTACTATAATTACCCTTATTGTTTGCTCAGTGACGTTACACTAATTCGTTCACAGTGTTTGTTTCTCTGGCGCCAAATTATACGCTAAAGTGCCAAATTAAGAATTTATTTCTACTTTGGGTGTACAAGTTTCTTTTCTCGAGGTATCTGGACAGTTCTTGAAAGGTCACCAGTTCATGCTTCAACACTAACTCCCTCCCAAAGCCCACAGTACGTAGTTTGCTATGATACAAGATATCCCTCCAATAGGGCGGGGTGCTCCGG
This sequence comes from Ornithodoros turicata, assembly GCF_037126465.1. Taxonomy (NCBI): domain Eukaryota; kingdom Metazoa; phylum Arthropoda; class Arachnida; order Ixodida; family Argasidae; genus Ornithodoros; species Ornithodoros turicata. Next base: position 86,018,561 of record NC_088203.1, read on the forward strand.
TTCACCCGAAAGAGGAAAAAAAAACACGGGTAAAGCTACGGTGTGACGACACATGCACGCCACATATATACGTGACTGGATAGTTTATTCTAACCCATAGCGCTATGCCTCACACGCTCAGATTGCACCCATATCGTTCATAATGCCGCCGATATTTCGAACAGAGTCTATTCTTCTCGGCTGCTTCTTCCCATGAGGATCTTCCCGGAACATTTCAATTCAATTCAATTGTTTATTTCCTTTATGCTGCCCTTATTTCCGCACCGATTCACTGGATTTTCTACCTGTCTACATCATTTTTTTTTATTATGCGAAAATTTATTACGCTTTTACTGACACGTTTACTCCACATTAGACACATAACAAAATTCATTTTTTAACGTGCGGCGTAGTGACGATTTCACATTATAATGGACAGGTTCCGGCCGCACAAGCCTCCACGATTGGCTGAGAACGAACAGCGACGCATGCAGTTTTGTGACGAATACTAAAAGCGCAGCCGTAATCAAAGAAAACGCTTTTTTGAAACGTTTCACCGCGACGCGCGTCAGAGGGAAGTGATGCAGTCATCCGCTGGGCCAGGTGCGTTTCTGGCTGAGGTCCAGGAGACGCAGCTGGAGCCTGAGCTGCAGCATCCGCCAAATTTAGACTCCCTCCCTCTGAGATCTTCCTCCTCTCCTGCATCTTCCGCCAGGAGAGAGACAATCCTTGAGGCCTCCCTTGAAGGTGCCCTCCCGGGGACGGTGAGTAAGTGAAGAAAGAAAGAGAGAAAGCCACAGAGAAAGGAGCATCTGATACAGGCTCGCACAGGGGCATATCATTTAGACAAATGCCCCTTTACAGAAAAAAAAAAAAAAGAAGAAGAAGAAAAAAAAAAGCTTCTTCCAGAGGAACGCATGCAAAAGCCGGAAAGGGAAGCACATACCACAGGAGGTGGATTCGGGGTTGCTGGGTCTTTAACCCTTCGGGCCCAAACCGTTTATTTCTTTGGAGATAAATATTCCCTTTACTGTTGCTGTATCTGCATGGCCGTGCGCTGAATGAAAGTCTGCATACTAAGCAGCCCAGAAAGCCAAACAGGAAGAACAATGAAGCAAGAAGGAAGTCACTGAAAAGGTTAGCCAGCTGCAGGACTCTGTGGATTCTGTGTTTGTCCTTTCTTTCTGTGTTCCAGTCTCAGAACAACAATTTCCATCGTGTTCAGGAAGAATAATATATGGCGCCATTATAAGTTTTCCTTACATGGATTGTTCTCTTGTAGGATAACCCATGTTCAACCCACTCTATTCTAATCAATTAAAAAAATTTCGTGGTGACATGATGATTAAGCACCTTGGGAGAAATACAGAAGCCATAGCAGCAGCTGGGTTAGCTAACTAAGAAACACAGAACGCTGTATATCCATCCCACAGTGCTGCAAATGCTGAACACCGCAGCAACATCGCTTACAATGACAGTTGTCTCGCGATGCAAACATCACTTAATAATTAATAGATAACATCAATAGACTGGAATGCCGTGACCTCGTTCCCAGCCCACGGGTTCGCTCGATACGGCAGTAATCCTCCACGATTGTCTCTCATAATACGACTAGCTGGAATGGTATGTCAAGGGCCAGAGCCGCAGGAGGGTCGTGCAATGCACGCATCGAGCAGCCAAGCTGGGGCTCCTGAGGCAGTAGCGGCGGCATGCCAGTTATGCGTCACCTCCCCGTGAACCCGTGGCGCACGTGCGACGGCTATTTTTGGGATCGGGGCCCACAGCACCATCCGGCTCGCGCCGAGGTTGTCGCCCCACGCAGATGGAATAGCTCCCTCAAGACTGCATCGGACTATGATCATCATAACTGACTCCAACGTTCGCGCGCCAAACTGCACTATGGAAATACGAGCCGTGGGTCGCGTGCTGTAGAGCGTGGAGACGAGAAATGTGCGACCTGTAATTATTCAGCCTGCGATGCCGAAGACTTCGCTCAACCATTTAGTAAGGGCTCAAGAATAGCCTTCCTTTCTTGCTGCGTCCCCAAATAAGCGATAGGTGTCCGTCCCGTTATGATATTTTGCGGGGCACATTTTGTCCTCCAGGTTACAAGACCTTGGCTCAACCCGATTTTGGAAAGGTCCCAGAAGACTGCTGGATCTTCTTGTTAGCAAACCGCATCCCTACGATTTGAAAGTTCATGTTAACCCGTACATCCGTGTTTTCGTGTCAAGAAGCCACGACCTAGCTCTGCAAGACGCAGCGGTCTTCAATATTAAGGCGAGCGTTTTTATGCTGAATGCTTCAATGGTGTTTTGAGCCAACCAATCCGAACCCCAAGAATACACACGACATCATCATCTTATCTTGCTGTACATGACGTCACAGAAGTCACCTCGCAGACTGTGACGACGGGTGATACGAGCGTAACAACATTCTGAGCGGGAACGATTCATGTTCTGTTCGCCATGCTAGTGGAGATTTACCTCTCGGAAGAGTGGCGTGCTTCCTCCAGACGTTTGACGAGGTATTTGACCGGTATAGTTTCTGTT